>NC_073303.1:236247247-236620993 GCF_027595985.1 Sorex araneus
CGGGGTGCACCCCGAGCGGGCGGGAAGAAGGCAAAGGCGCCTGTCATTATTTACTTCACTGAGCTAAATAATGTCGGAAATTGCTCATCTGGGCCTGATGACTTGATTGGATTTTCTGCACAATTAGGCCTTCAGAGCTGAGATGTTGGCTGACCAGTTAATGGAACAAATCATCTCTCTGCGCGAGGGGCTCAGGTGAGGGGAGCCCCGCCTCCCCAGGGAAGCACCGCCTGTGCAGGTCAGAGGGAGGCCACGTCCCTGGGTCCACCGAGACACGCGCCTGCCCTTGGGCCGGAGGTCACTGTCCACTTACTGGTGCATTCATACTCGGGAGGAAAAAAATGGGTGCGGGCTGCACACCTGGTGATGCTCAGGGATCCCTCCTGGTGGTGCTTGGGGGACCTGCTGGGATGTCGGGGACCGAACCCGGGGCAGACACATGCAGGGCAGGCACCTCCCTGCTAGACGGTCGTTCCGGCCTGTCTGGTTCCCTATTTCTTTTTTTTTTTTCCTTTTTGGGTCACACCTGGCGGTGCTCAGAGTTTACTCCTGGCTCTGCACTCAGGAATCACTCCTGGTGGTGCTCAGGGGACCATATGGGATACTGGGAATCGAACCCGGGTCGGCCGCGTGCAAGGCAAATGCCCTATCTGCTGTGCTATCGCTCCAGCCCCCCGGTTCCCTGTTTCTACCCAATAGGGTGTAGGAAACGGGTAAAGGGTCCCGCCGAGCTGAGTCGGGTTATATAAACTCGGGGAACTTCTCTTTCAAATCTTCCTCTCCTTGCCCCTTTCTCTCTTCCGTCTGGCAGAGGAGGGGAGACAGCCCCTGACTCGGGGTCCGCCACACTCCAAAGTGCATCCTGCTGGGGCCAGAGCCAGACGACAGCAGGGAAGGTGCCGGCCTGGCACGCGGCCGTTCCGGGCTTCCAGCCCCAGCACTCCAGAGGCTCCCCGGGGGCTGGAGAGATAGCACAGCGGGTAGGGCGTTTGCCTTGCACGTGGCCGATCCGGGTTCGAATCCCAGCATCCCATATAGTCCCCTGAGCACCGCCAGGAGTGATTCCTGAGTGCAGAGCCAGGAGTAACCCCTGTGCATCGCCAGGTGTGACCCAAAAAGCAAAAAAAAAAAAAAAAAAAAAAAAAACAGAGGCTCCCCGGGGCCTGCCAGGCGTGATCCCCAAACAGAAATAAGTTGTGTCAAGGTGCACGGTGGCAGGGATGAGATCCCGAGTTTGACCTCTAGGACTGCATGACCCCTTCTCCCACGGGAGCATTATAGGGTGTGACCCTGTGACACCCCCTCCACCCCAGGCATGGAGACCAGGCTGGGGGCGAAACAGGGCTGCAGGAAGTGGGGGGTCTCCAGCAGCCCCTGCCTCTGCGTCTGCCCAAACTCCGCATCTCTCCGGGTCCCGCACACCCCGCCCGCTCCCGCTGCCCGTGACGGAGAATGGAATTATATTTTTATAACTTTGTGTTTTTTTTTTCTTCCTGAGCTGAGTTCCATGTGCACTGGGCTAAATTTAAAAGCGGATGGATGGAGGGGGGTGGCACTCGCTCTCATTGCTCCCCTCAGGCTGAATAAAGGCTGCAGCTTGGGGTGCCGTGTCCTACGGGACCTCCAGCGGGGGCAAAACAGTTTCAGCGCTTTTTTTTTTTTTTTTTGCAGGGGGAGGCCACACCCACCGATGCTCAGGGCTGATCCTGGCTCTGCACTCAGGGGTCACATCTGGCGGTGCTTGGGGGACCCTACGGGGTGTTGAGGGTCAAACCCAGGTTGTCTAGGTGCAAGGCAGGTGCCCTCCCCACTGTCCAGTCAGTCCAACCCAGGCCGTTGTTCTCTTGGGACCACACCCAGCTCGGGTCCCCTCCAGCTCTGAGCTCAGTGCTCAGGGTCCCTCCAGCAGTGCTCGGGGAAATCATTCAGTGCTGGGGATCGAACCCAGGGTTCCCGAGTGCGAAACATGCGCCGCGTCCAGTGATCTTCTCTCCAGCCCCCAGAGTGCAACCCCCCTCTCCCCAGCTGTATATTTGTCACCACTTCCAGGCCGTCACCGTCACTGATCCCCTCTGCAAGACATGCCTTTCTCACACATCTCAGGGCTCGGTACCTGCCTCCCCGCACCCCCCCCAACCCTGAGAGACAGTGCAAATGCCCTCTCCTCCAAGAAGCCCTCCCTGACTACCTGAGCTGAGAGCTCGGCTTTGGAGCTCACAGTCCCTTCCTCTCTTGCATGACAAGACCCACCATCTCCCGATCCTCCTAGACTAATGAGGGCGATTTATTTAGTGCTATCAAGGAGCTGCGGGCGCTTGGCGACTCCACCCCTCCCACAGCAGAGTGACGGGCTGGCGGAGGGAGCGTTGCCCAGCTGGCTCCTCCCGGGCTGCCCTGACCTGCGAAGCAAACTCAGCCGGGATTCAGGCTGGACGGGAGGGGTTGGCAAGGCGAGTCCTGGTTCCCAGATTCCAGGGTTCTGGCCGGCTCCACGCTCTGGGCAGCCAGGGCCCTCGGCCCGTCACAGGCCCCCTCCCGGCCCGTCCCATGCCAGCCCCTTAGTCTTCACTTATTGTCTTGTGTATTTGGGGGGGGTGCATGCCCGACAGTGCTCCGGGCTTCCCTCCTGGCTCTGTGCTCAGGGCTCCCTCATGGCGGGGCTCGAGACCCCCTGGGGGTGCCAGAGACTGAATCCAGGTCGACTCTTGGACTCGCATCCCTCAGAGATCCCTGCGCGGTCGAGTGGATTTGGGAGGGTGTTAAAAAGACAGGTGGAGGGGCTGGAGCGATAGCACAGTGGGTAGTGCGTTTGCCTTGCACGTGGCCGACCCGGGTTCAATTCCCAGCATTCTATATGGTCCCCCGAGCACCGCCAGGGGTAATTCCTGAGTGCAGAGCCAGGACTAACCCCTGTGCAGAGCCAGGTGTGACCCAAAAAGCAAAAAAAAAAAGACACATGGAGCCTGGCAGGGCCGGCGCTGGCTCTGCACACGTTCCACCAGGATCCGCCTCCAGCACCCATGGGTGTCCCGAGCCCACCTGGAGTGAGCCCTGAGCACAGAACCGGGAGTGAGCCCTGGGCATCACCCAGAGACCAAAAAGAAAAATGAATGAAAGGTTGAAGATGGAGACACGGCCCAGGAGATCACCGCGGGGAGGGCACCTACCTTGCACTGGGGGTTTCGATCCCCGGCACCCCCTAGGGTCCCCTGAGCCCCGCCAGGAGTCAGCCCTGAGCACCGCCAAGGCAAACATCAGGAAGAGGAAGGGTGGGGACAGGGACTCCCTTGCCTCCCGCAGACCCTGGCTCCAGTCCCCCCCCCACAGACGGGTAATGCGATGCGATGGAGGAGGCGCTCATGAAATCCCGCAGCTGGCGATCGATGGCTCTTTTGGTTTACTATGGGGCCACGCCCGGTGCTCAGGGTGGACTTCTGGCTCTGTGCTTGGCGCTCCCTCCTGACGGGGTTCTGGGGGTCCTGTGTGGTAGGATGGTGGACTGTGACTGCTGTCCCCTCCCGGCTATCCTATAGCTGTCCCACCCTGCAGGCCACCATCCTCCACCGCTGACCGCCTTGTGCCCTGAGGAGTGTCCACATTCTCTGGGTGCCGGGGGCCCCCCTCAGTGCTCTGTGCCAGGCGTTTGCATAGGGCAGTTGGGTGGGAGGGGGGGCGGGCCCTGACGCCTCGCCCTCCGCCTCGCCTTCCATTTGGAGCACCGAGCTGAGTGCAGGGGAGCAGGTTCACCCCTGTTTTCCTGCTTTCCTGGCTCCTGCGTCCCCCGGGACTGCTCCTGGCATCCTCAGAGCCAGCAAAGGTAGGCCGGAGGCTTTTGGACTGCATTCTTCTGACTCTCTTGTATTTAGGACGGGGAGGGGGCTCATACCCAGCAGTGCTCAGGGCTGACTCCTGGCTCTGTGCTCAGGAATGGCGGGTAGATCCTATGGGAAGGATCAAACCCAGGTCAGTGGTGTGAAGGTGAGTGCCCACCCAATGCAGCCCTGTCTGCCTGAGCCAGGCTGGAGCCCACACACTGCCCAGGGCCATGGGGGCCTCACTGGCCCCTCCGTGCAGTGCCCACTGCCCTTGAGGAGAATCCTGATAGTGCCCGGTTCAGCCCGGCACTCAGAGAGCCCTTTCCTCCCTCCCTTTTCTTCCAATCACCCCCAGCAGGGCTTGAGCTTCAGGCCCTGCCTGCAAGTCAAGTTCTTTAACCCTTGTGCTCTCCCTGACTCCAAAAGCATTTTGGGGGGTGGCTGGAGCGATAGCACAACAGGTAGGGCGTTTGCCTTGCACGTGGCCGACCCAGGTTCAATTCCCAGCATCCCATATGGTCCCCTGAGCACTGCCAGGAGTAATTCCTGAGTGCAGAGCCAGGACTAACCCCTGTGAACTGCCATGTGTGACCCAAAAAACAAACAAAAAAATCTGGGGTGCTGGAGCAGTAGAGCAGAGGGGAGAGTGCTTGCCTTGCACACAGAAAACCCGGGTTCCCTGAGCCCCACCAGGAGTGAGCCCAGGAGGAGTGTGGAGCCAGGAGGAGCCCCTGAGCATCGCTGGGTGTGGTCCAAAAACAAACAGCAACAACAACTTTATTATATATAGTGATTTCTGGGACATTTTTTCCCCAAAGAAGCTTTGATGTGGGGCTGGAGCGATAGGACAGCGGGTAGGGTGTTTGCCTTGAACGCGGCCAACCCGGGTTCAATTCTCAGCATTCCATACAGTCCCCTGAGCACCGCCAGGAGTCATTCCAGAGTGCAGAGCCCGGAGTAACCCCTGTGTATTGCCGGGTGTAACCCAAAAAACAAAACAAAACAAAAAAGCTTTGGTGTGTAAGGCCTGGGTCCCATCTACTGTACCACATGCCCCCCCCCCCCGGCCCGGATGGCCAGGAGTAACCCCTGGGCTCTGCTGAATGTGGTCAAAAAAGAAAAGAAAAAAAAGGGCCAGAGCAATAGCACAGCAGGCTGGGCATTTGCCTTGCATGCAGCTGACTCAGGTTTGATCCCCAGCATCTGTAGGGTCCCCGGAGGACGACCAGGAATGATTCCTGAGCACAGAGCCAGAAGTAACCCCTGGGTGTGGCCTAAAAAGCAAACAAACAAATAAAATCTCCAAAACTCTAGGAAATGGCCGTCCAGTAGTGGCACTGTCAGAGCAAAGGCCCTGGGGCAAAAAGATACTTGGAACCTTGAGGCAGCCCACGTGAGTGCAGAAGGATGAGGGATGGGCTTGGACCCAGAATCATGAGAGCAAGTGGAGGCGGAGCCTCATGCTGGGGGAGGAGCCTCACACGGGGGAGGCGCTTTCTACCAGGGGGCGGAGTCCTACACCGGGAGGCACGCGAGCGCCCTCTGGCGGCTGCTGTGCAGAATGCATGGCACTGGCAGGGGCAGGGATGGACACGCCCAACTAGGTCTGATGCCCTTGGATCCCGCCCTGGCCCAGGAGCATCAGAATCTACTAAAGGAATCCGGGAATGAGGCCGACGCCCGGGGCTGCAGCCCAGCCTCTGAGCTGATGCCCCAGATTCCTGCAGCCGCGAAAATCTTAGCTCCTTATGCTCTCAGAGCTCCGTGAGCACACACCCCGCTGAGGTGGGAGGATGAGGTCAGCCGCACCCCCCAGCTTCGGCCGATGAAGTCACCGGGACAGATGGGTAGGTGTGAGGACAGTGGCAGAAATAGATTTCCCCACCTGCCCCCTGCGCTGCCTGGAGAGGTGAGGATGAGCAAAGCAGCTGGGAACATCACAGGCAGCCCCAGGGCAACTCCTCCTGCAGGAAGCCCTCCTGGATTGCCTCGTCCCTCTGGGCTCTTGCCAGAGGCAACTGCTGGTGGAAAGGGAAAGGAGGAGAGGCCCCAGCAGGGCTGACCAGATGGAACTGTGGGAGGGAAGGATGTTTCCAAAGGGTGAAGGAAAGAGACTTGGAGGGCCGGTGACCGGCTGGTGGACTTTAAATCCTGGCTTGGATTCTCACTGGCTAAGCCCTCTCTTTGCCTCGAATAAGACACAACAGTCTCCTTCCGTGGCTGGCAAGATCTTTTAGGGGTCGGGCCATATTATAGCAGGTAGGTTGGTCGTTTCGCTTGTGCCTGATCCGATACTGTTCCCAGCCCCCCATTTCTGCCCACGCATCACTCGGTGTGGCCCTGGGGCCTGAGCAGCGCCCTAGAACCCAGCACCGGGAGCACCAGCCCGGCTGGCCGAGTGTCTCCTGGAGTGGCCCCCAGCCCATGAGGCTCTGGGGTAGTTGGGCTGTTCAGATTCAGGGTGATTGGGGTGGTGGGGGGGGGGGCCGGGTACTATGCAGGAAAGATATTTTTCTCCTGGGAAGGGAAGGGGGGCCAGGCCAGGAGGTGAGGGAGTGGGTGCTAATTCCTGGAGGTGAGAGACAAGCCCGCAGGCAGCAGTGCTGGTGGCTGCCTGGTGCCAGGGTTGGGTCCATCCCCGGCACCCCCTAGGGTTCCCTAGACCCGCTGGATGTGACTCCCAGGCCATGACGACAGTCATTTGAACTGTCACTCAGGCTCCGTGAGACCTGCTTGGCCACCCGCCCCCATCCCTCGCTTGGCGACTTCCCTGCAAAGCCAATCCGTGTTCTGATCTGCAGAGGAAGAAAAAGAGGCTCCGAGTGGAGCTGGGATTGCCCCACTCCTAACCCCAGGGCACGTCTACAAGCGCGGAGAACTACAGGGGACTTGTTTTCCTGCCTCTTTCCAGTAACACTCCCTCTCTGTCTCCAACTCTCAGCTTGGCTGTCACCTCCCCCTGGAAGCCTCCCCTGGTTGCCTGGTTCCCCACCCTGAGGGCCTTCCCGCAGAGGCAGAGCCCTGCCAGGCCTGCAGTGGGGGAGCCTCACCCAGCCGCCCCGGGGTTCCCCGAAGTGAGGACCCCTCTCTTGGAGCAGGAATGAGGTTGGTGGGGGACGGAGTTCGGCGCAGGGAGCCGCCGCAGCCACGCAACACCCACGTCCCCACAGGCGCTGCCTGGGCCCCCTCACAGACACGCTTCCCACGAGCAGGCGGCCGGCCGGCTGGCGGCTACCGGCTGCGGGGCTCACACTTGGAAATGCATCCTCCCGCGGGGGCTGGGGGCGCGGGGAGCGGGGCTGCGCAGGGGAGGGGGCACATTCAGGGTTTCCCCGCCCCTTGCCTCCCGTCTGCGACCCACACCCCCAAGATGGGGCCGCCCCTCCTCCTCCATCCAGTGCACTGGGGGATGTTCCTGCAGTTCCCAGGGGAGGGGGCAGGGAGGGGGTCCCCTGCTGCCCTCCAGCCAGGGCCCGCCCACCCGTCTTTAGTGGTCTTGGGAGGGGGTCTCTCCACTGCTGCAGATGAATCAGGGACACATGGGTGTTACCACTAGCCCCCCCCCCACTCCACTCCACCCCTCAAAGCTCCCCTTGGCAAGGAAGCCGGCAGGCAGAGGCAGATGGGGGGGGGGGGCTCCGGCCATTTCAGAAAAGACACCCCCCTCCCCGCCCTCCGGGGGCTGGAGCGATATCACAGCGGGTAGGGGGCATTTGCCTTGCACCTGTCCGACCCGGGTTCGATTCCCAGCATCCCACAGGGTCCCCCAAGCACCACCAGGAGTAACTCCTGAGTGCAGAGTAACCCCTGAGCATTGCCGGGTGTGACCCAAAAAGCAAAAAAAAAAAAAAAAAAGGAAAAGACCCTCCCCTGTGCACGCGCACTCCCCTCCCCCCGCATCCCCAGGGTCCCCTTCCATGGCATCCCGCCGCGACCAGACCACCGGGGTGCGCACGCACGCTCGCATACAAAAAGCAGCCATACAGCCGCCTTTAGCTGTGGGTGGCGCGGCCCCGCGGAGGGGCCGAGCCCGCAGGCCCTGGTGGGGGGGGGCTGGGGATCCAGGGAGCCTGCGCCGCACGCGCGCCCCGCTGCCCGCGAGGCTCCACCAGAAGGCGAAGGCGGTGCCAGCCCGGCCATGGGCTGAGCGCGCCCCCTGCCGGGCGCGGGGGGAGTAGCGGCCTGGCCACAGGACGGCGCCGCGCTTAGGTACAGCTCAGCACAGCCCTGGGCGCGCAAGCGGATCCCAGGGAGGGACCCCACCCAGCTCAGCCCCATCCTAATCTGCACCCCAATTCGGGACAACAGCTGCCAATTCGGGCAGTAGCTGAGCTGAAGCGATAGCACAGCAGGTCGACCTGGGTTTGATCTTCCGCGTCCCTGAGTACCACCAGGAGTAATTTCTTTCTTTTTTTTCTTTTTTTTTTTGCTTTTTGGGTCACATCCAGCGATGCACAGGGGTTACTTCTGGTTCATGCACTCAGGAGTCACTGCTGGCGGTGCTGGGGAACCATATAGGATGCTGAGAATCGAACTCGGATTGGCCACGTGCAAGGCAAACGCCCTACCCGCTGTGCCATCGCTCCAGCTCAGTTTCATAGCCCCCACCAGAAGTGACCACTGAGTGCAGAGCCAGGAGGAATCCCTGAGCATCGCTGGGTGTGACCCAAAAAGCAAAAACAAAAAAAAATAGCTTCTGACTTGAATGAAAAACACACCGATTCTGGCCTGAACCGCAATGCGGGCTTAATCTTGGCTGAGCCCCGGTTTGGGGGTGATGAAGGTTGCTAGGTGTTGAACCCTGGCAGCTGAGCTCCACTCTTGTTTTTGTTTTATGGTGCTCAGGGCTTATTCCTACCTCTGCACTCAGTCACTCCTGGTGGGGTTCATGAGATGCTCGAACCTGGCTTGGGTGCATGTAAAGCCAGTGCCTTCCCCACTGTGCCAGAGATAAAACCCAGATCAGGGGTGAGAGAGATAGTACAATAGCTGGGCACTTGCCTTGCACACAGCCCACCTGAGTTCGATCCTTGGCATCCCATATGGTCCTCTGAGCCCAACCAGGAATGACCCCTGAGCACTGCCAGGGCACTTTTTTGGGGTTTGTTTGTTGGTTTTGGTTTTTGGCCCACACATGGTGATGATCAGGGGTTACTCCTGGCGGTGCTCGGGGGATCCAATGGGATGCTGGGGATAGAACCTGGGTCAGCTACATGAAAGACCAGAGCACTGCCCACTGTGCTATCCCGTTAGCCCTGGTACTTTGTAAAATCAGTTTTTTGCCTTGTGCACATCCAATATGGGTTCAGTTCCTGGCACCCCATAGGGCCCCCCCAAGCCCTCACCAGGAGTGATCCCAGACTGCAGAGCCAAGAATAAGCTCTGAGCACAGCCCGGGGTGGCACCCAAATACAAAATCAACTTGAGGGTCTTTTTTTTTTTTTTTGGGTCACACCCGGCGATGCACAGGGGTTACTCCTGGCTCTTCACTCAGGAATTACCATTACCCCTGGCAGTGCTCAGGGGACCATATGGGATGCTGGGATTAGAACCCGGGTCGGCCGCGTGCAAGGCAAACGCCCTACCTGCTGTGCTATCGCTCCAGCCCCAACTTGAGGGTCTTGAGATCAGACAGTGCATGGGGCGCTTTCCTTGCATGCTGCTGACCCAGGTTCGATCCTGGGCAGTAAAGCTGGTCTTTCGAGCCCGCCAGGCGTGATCCTGAGTGCAGAGCCGGGAGTAAGCCCTGAGACCACTGGGTGTGACCCCCCCAACCCAGACAAGCATTCCATATGGGAGCTGTACCCCCAGTTCAAATTTGCCTTTCAAAACTTACAACAACTCAGGGTCGGAGCAGTAGCACAGCAGGGAGGGTGTTTGCCTTGCACACAGCCTACACGGGTTCGATCCTCGGCCTTCCATATGGTCCCCTGAGCATGGCCAGGAGTGATCCCTGAGTTCAGAGACAGGAGTAACCCAAAAAGCCCTACCCCCCCCCCGCAAAGAAAAGCTTATAACTCAGTGCTCTGGGCACATCCTAATACTCATTATTATTATTGGGTTTTGGGGGCCACACCAAGCAGCCCTGGGGGGAGGGTGGTCATTCCTGGGGGTGCTGGGAGTCACGTGATTCCAGGATCCGATGCATGCCAGACATGGCCCTCACTTCTACTAGTTCCTAACTTTTTTTTTTTTTGGCTTTTTGGGTCACACCCGGTGATGCACTGGGGTTACTCCTGACTTTGCACTCAGGAATTACTCCTGGCAGTGCTCGGGAGACCCTATGGGATGCTGGGAATCGAACCCGGGTCAGCCGTGTGCAAGGCAGACGTCCTACCCACTGAGCTATCACTCCAGCCCCTAGTTTCTAAATGTATGTTCATTGATTTATTTTGAAGATGCTTTGGGGTTTGTTTTTTTTTTGGTGGGAGGGTGTTTGAGATTGAACCGTCTGTCAGGCCAGGGCCCTCCCCACTGTACTCTCTTCCCCGCCCTGGGGACATTTATTTGTAACACAGGAGGCCAGGCTGCGTGTCCCCCTGGCTGCAGGAAGGGTCTGCTCTGGCCTGCTCCAGCCCAGTGGCACGGTGGGGGGCTGCAGGGAGGAAACAGCAGCGGGGGAGCTGGGAGCAGCTCCTGGGCCCAGTTCCCAGGACTCACAGCTGCATCCTAGGAGGGGGTGGGGGGAATCCAGCTGGCCACCCCACCCTCCGGCGCCCAGGAGGCCTCTACGGGTCCTGCTGTCTCAGTCCCGCGGAAATGGAGGCTGGGCGAATTGGACACGGGTGGGACCTGCGCCTCCAATCTCACCTCAATAATTTGGCTACAGGGGGCTGGAGGGAGAGGCGGGCGAGTGTTTGCCTTGCACGGCATCCCGTAGGGCCCCCCCACCCCTCCAAAGCCCCGCCAGGGCGAGCACCATAGGGGCTGACCCAAAAATAAAACCAATAATCATTCTGGAGGGACACGCCAGGACGTGTCCCCTTTCCAAGAGTTCCTGGAGCTGAATGTTAAGCAACTGTATTCTGCCCACGTTCCTAGTAGGTAAACTGAGCCACAGAGGGAGGTAGGGGCTTGCCCAGAGCCACTCGGTGGATCTGGTTTTGTTGTTGTTTTTTCCACTTTGGCTCCGAGTCGCTTCCTCTTCCTCCACCTCCACGGCGTCTCCTTCCTCTCCTTTCTTTGGCCCACCCGCACCCCGAGCCCAGCAGCGCCCCCCGCATCCGCCTCTGCCGCCGCCGCTCGGCGGGTTCCGGAGAAATGACTTGGCCGCGCCCCCTCCGCGGCGGGGACGGGTTCCTATTGGTTCCTTCGTACATCGCCCGCCCTATCATTGGCTAATCTGGGCTGTCGGCCCGCCCCTCCAGGTCCCGGCCCCTCTCCGGGTCCTTTCTGCAGGGGCGTGTTCTAGCGGGGGCGTGGCCGGGTGAGGGGCGTGGTCCCGGCGAGGGGCGGGGCCGAGTGTCCGTCCCCCCGCCTGTCCCGGTCCCGGTCCCCGTCCCCGAGCGCGGCCACTTCAACGCATTGGTCACTTGGACGGGTTCCTTGGAGGCGGTGGGACCGAGTCCCGACGGCCGGACCCGGCAGAGCAGGTGAGCAAGCGATGCCGGGCTGGACCCCCTTCACCACCCGGCCCCGGCGCCCCTGGGGAGAGACCGCGGGGGTTCCCCCCATCCTGTTCCTCCCACCCCCGCATTCTTCAGCACCTCCCCAGCGTCTCTCTGTCGACATTCCTGCCTCAGTTTCCCTCTCCCTAGCCTCTTGAGGCACCGTGTGGGTTGGGTGGCGCAGACGGGGGAGGGGTAGGATGAATCCCCACCCAGGCCTGTCCACCCCCACCTCACCCCTTGGGCACTCGCGTGGCCTCTGTCCCCTCTCTCGGCCCGCCCGGTAGGATTCCAGGAGCTGGGCCACCAGGACATTCCAGGTGGTGGGCAGCCTGGAGGGGGAGGGAGGTGGGAGAGAGGGAGGGGGGGCCGGTGCTGGTGCCCAGTCCATCCTGACCCGCCCACCCGCCAGCTACCCTGGGGCCCTCGTGGCACGGTAATTGGCAGGTCTAAAACCCGGATCCACCTGTATCACCACCTCCTCGGCCCTGGGGCCACCAGGAGAGGAGGGGGGGTCCCCTAGGCCAGGCCGCCCCAGCTGTCAACACTCCACAGGTTACTTCCTGCTGACCCGGAGCCGGGCCAGGGGCAGGGGCAGGTGAGCACCCCCCCACCCCGCCCCGCACCGTGAAGCCCCCTCCTCTCTCTCATCTTGACCCAGTTCTTGGCTGAACTGGGGAGGGATAGAACTGGGGGTGCGGGTGCTCAGGGCGGCTTCCAGGACTCAATGCAGGAATGCCTTTATAAATGCGGGAATAAATACAGGCATGCCTCTCATTCCACCACCTCCCACTCTCTCCCCGCTGCCCCAGGGTGCAACCCCCCATTCCACTCACATGCCTCAGGACCTTTGCACCAGCCAGTGCCCTCTGCCATTGTGCCAGGTCCCAGGCGGGGGCCAACTTGAAAGCAAAACAAGTCGCCAGGGTGGGTCGCGGTTAACTGGAAGGGATGGCGGAGGAGGGACATGGCCTTCCTGGGAACGAGACCTTCACTGGGCCCCAGCAGGCTCTGGGCGAGTGGGTGCCCGCATCCGTGGGCTGGGGGGGCGCTGTGTATTGGGTGTGGTGCCTGCAGGTGAAGGCATGAGGCCTCTTAAATTTATTTGGGGTTTGGGGCCACGTCCTCTGATGCTCAGGAGATGCGCCTGGTTCTATGCTCGGGGGTCACTTCCGGCAGGGCTCAGGGGAGACGCTAGGGGATGCCGCCGGACTCAGCCCAGGCCGGCTGTGTGCCAGACCAGCTGATTCTGAGGGCTGGAGGCTGGACGAGGGGCTCGCCCAGATGAGGTTGGCCCAATGGGTTGGCCCACGTGCGATTCTGCTGGGGGGTTCGGCAAGGCCCGGCCCCGCTGCCTCAGTTTCCCCCTCTCATAACCACGGCCCTGCTGGCCCAGCTGCGGAAGTTAGGGCCTGGAGATAAAGTGCCTCGGAGGTGTGGTCCCTGCAGGCAGGTGGGCATTTGAGGCCCCTTCTTTCTGGTCAGGCCCTGTGCGGCTCACCTGTATCCTGTATGAGGAAGGTGGGGTACTTCTGTCTCTCTCAGGCCTCAGTTTCCTTGGCTGGACAGTGGGGCCCTGGGTGGGAGGGTCACCTGGCCTTTTGGAGCCAGGTCATTGATTCATTCAACAGACACCTGCTGTGAACTTAGCCTGGACCCCCACCCACACACACACAGACACACGCAGGTTGGGACTGAGGGGAGCAGTTGTCCTTTTAGAAATGTCCTGAGGCTTCCTTGTGACTGCTCCACGCTGGTGGGGGATTCGGGAGAGCCTGCCCATCGCGTTCAGACCTTCTCAACAAGAAACAGCCCAGGGAAACCTGGGGACAGGAGTCTCAGGAGGGCCTGGTACGTGCAAAGGTCCTGGGGCAGGATGGGGCCTGGCGTGTGGGAAGGACAGAGAGGAGACTGGGGCGGAGGGAAGAGGGGGGGCAGTAAGGGGACAGGAAAGCTGGCACAGGACCTGGTGGGGTGGACTGTGTGGACTGCGGTGGGTGGGGGCGAGTCGGGGTGGGCTGGCTCAGCCCGGGGTGCTCTCTGGTGGACAGACCGGGGTAATGTGGAGGTGGGGACCGAAGAAGGGGTTTCGAGGCCCCAGCGGAGGTTGTGGACAGGTCAGGAGAGAGGGAGCCCGCGCTTGTTTGGGGGGGCTCCATTCCTCCCGCTGCCGTGCTGAGAGCCGGGAGCCGTGGCAGCCCCATTCATTATTGACGCCCTTTCTGTGCGCCATAAAGAATTCATGGGGCTGGGGTGGGCGGCGGGAACCGCGGGGGCCAGTGGCGCTCGGAGGGCTCCCCAGGGCCCTGCCTGTCCCTTCTGGAATCCTGCCGGCCACTTGGTCAATGCGGCCGTCAATGCAGCCTTCCCCTTTCTTGGCTCTCGGCCCTGCTAGGGACAGAACCTAGACCCTACACACACACACACACACACACACACACACACACACACACACACACAGTCACTGAGCCTACACACACACACACACACACGCGCACACTCACACACACTCACACTCACACAGTCACTGAGCCTACACACACACACATACACACACACTCACACTCAGACACGGTCACTGAGCCTACACACACATACACTCACACACACTCACACACACATGGTCGCTGAGCCTACACACACACACACACACACTCACTCATACTCACACACGGCCACTGAGCCTACACACACACACACTCACTCACTCACACACACACACTCACACACACATGGTCACTGAGCCTACACACTCACACACACACATTCAGACTCACACTCACACACTCACACACACGGTCACTGAGCCTACACACACACACACACGCACACACACACACACACACGCGCGCGCGCTGTCACTGACAGCCCCCACCGCTGTTGCCACAAACAACAGAGTTTTGGGACAGCGGGGAAGGCGCTGGCCTTGAACACAGCCGACCTGGGTTCGACCCCCGGCATCGCAGAGTGTCCCCCAAGCCAGGAGTGAGCCCTGAGCAGAGAGCCGGGAGCAATGCCTGAGCATCACGGGGTGTGGCCCCCAAAACCAAAAGCAACAGATGCAGTGAGGACTGAGTGCGTGCCAGGGGTTCCGGGTTCAGGAGTGGCTCCTGGGCACGAGGTGTGGCCCCCAAACAAAACAATAATAACACTCAGAACCTGCAGGGTAATTATACAGCCAGACTGCCACGTAAAGGAGAGCAATGGGGCCAGAGCCGTAGGACAGGGGCAGGGCACTCGCTTGGCATGGGGCAGCCTAGTTTGATCCCAGCACCCCAGGGGTCCCCCCAGCACCACTAAGAATGATCCCTGTGCTCAGAGCCAGGAGTAAGCCCTGAGCATTTTGGGCAGTGACCCCCCAGAAGATGCACAGGGGCTGGAGCAACAGCACAGCGGGGAGGGCGTTTGCCTTGCACGCAGCCGACCCGGGTTCGATTCCCAGCATCCCATAGGGTCCCCTGAGCACCGCCAGGAATAATTCCTGAGTGCAGAGCCAGGAGCAACCACTGTGCATCGCCGAATGTGACCCAAAAAAGAAAAAAAAAAAAAAGATGCACACTCCCAAAATAAAACCAAAGAAGACACTGAATTGTATTATTTCAAGGGTGCGTTTGAGGGGCCCGAGTGATAGGACAACGGGGAGGGAACTTACCTTGATCCCTGGAATCCCATGGGGTTCCCCGATCACCTCCAGGAGAGAACCCTGAGTGCGGAACCAGGAGTGAGCCCGGAACACCACCAGGTGTGCCCCCCCCAAAAAAAAGCGGAGTGCATTTTACGGTAAATTAAGTTTTTATTTAATTTAAAAAACCCTAAAGTCAATAAATACTAAGAGAATCCAGAGAGATAGGACAGCAAGTAGGGCGTCTGCCTTGCACGCAGCTGACCCAGGTAAGATCCCCGGCATCCCATGAGCACCGCCTGGAGTAATACCTGAGCATCACTAGTACGGTCCAAAAATGAAAAAAAAATTTTTTTTTTGATGAAGAAAATTTAAAAAGTTTAGAGTAATTGGGTCTGGAGCACAGTGGGGAGGGCCTTTGCCTTGCATGCGGCCAACCCAGCATCTCATATGGTCCCTTGAGCACCACCAAGAGTAATTCCTGAGTGCAAAACAGAAATAACCCCTGAGCATCACCGGGTGTGACCCCAAAGGCCAATTAATAATAATAATAATAACAATAATAATAATAAATAGATACTCGGAGATAGATAACTTCCTGGCGATAGAGAGACAGTGCAGGGGTTAAGGCGCCCGTCATGCATGTAGTCAGCCCTGGTTTAACACCCAGTACCACATGATCTCCTGAGCACTACTAGGAGTGTATCACTGTCACTGTATCACTGTCATCCCACTGCTCATCGATTTGCTTGAACGGGCACCAGTAACATCTCCATTGTGAGACTTGTTGTTACTGTTTTTGGCATATCAAATACGCCACGGGGAGCTTGCCAGGCTCTGCCATGCGGGTGGGATACTCTCGGTAGCTTGCCGGGTTCTGCGAGAGGGGCGGAGGAATCAAACCTGGGTTGGCTGCATGTAAGGCAAAGGCCCTACCCACTGTGCTATCATTCCAGCCCAGGAGTGACCCCAAATAAAGAAGCATAATCTTACCCCTCCTTGCTACCTAGCCTATACCTCCCCCTCCGTAATTCCTTTGTTGTCTGTCTGGTGGAGACAGTTACTGCCCTTCCCAGCACCTCCTGCCTGGACCTCAGGCTGGAGCCCAGGAAACCGCCGTCACCACTTGCCTCTTGGTGCTGTTGATCACCTCAGGCCCCACTTTTTCTATGAAGGGTCAGGTGGGCTTTGAAAAACAGGTTTATTTTCCTGGTCACATCTGTTCTGTCCTTCCGGGAGCAGCTGCAGAGAACAGGAAGCCCTGGGTGTGGCCCCCGTGTCAATAAAACTTTATTGCCAAAAAACAGGAAGTGAGGGCCAGGGCTGAGTCCTCTCAACTGCAAAATTAGAAAAGGAAAGAGGAGGAAATCTGAGTCATGACGATTCATCTCAACACCAGGGCCTGTCTGGAGCTATTTGCCAGCGAGGTCTGAAACCGTTCCTGCTGGGGGAGGAAGTCATCTGAGCGGGCCCATACTGTGGCTTGCATAGTCGATGAATGAACTTCAGGGCCCCGGCTTCTTCCTCTCTGTGGGGGGCACCGGGGCCACGCCAGCCGCGCTCAGGGCTGGCGCCTGCATTCAGGCATCACTCACGGCAGGCCTGGGGGGACCCTGAGGGTGACAGGGATCACATCAGCCAGGTGTCAGGTGCCGACCGGGCCAGCGCCCTCCCTGCGGTGTCTGGTATCACTGGCACCCGCCCCCCCATTCTTGTGCCTGGCCGTCACAGAGGCCCGGACGCATCACTCAGGGCTTTTCTCAGCCCAGACTGGAAGCTGGCGCGTCCTCAGGGTCACCCCGTGTCCCACCGTCTCGGCCTCTTGCCTCACGCGGGCAGCCAGGGGACCTGCGTGAAGCCGCTGTCATGGTGGCATCTGCCCAGAGCAGCGAGCCGGGGAGATGGGCGCAAGGTGACGCCAAGCCTCCCCCGCCCCCAGGGGGTGCCACGCCCCCCCACCATCCAAGACTGGATTTGGGGCTTGCAGGAGGCCGGGAAGGGGGGGTCCTGGGAGCTGCCGTGTGGATCCACATGTGGGGGGAGCAAAGCCGGAGCGTCAGTCACGGCTGCTGGCATCTCCCGTGAGGCTTTGGGGGCCAGGGGGTCTCGGGGGGACCGGGAGCTCCGATTCTGCATCTGCAAGCCCCGAGGACCCCGGGCCAGTGTCCCTGGTCCCCCCGCAGGATGCTCGGGAGCTGGAGTGGCTGGGCTGGGGACGGAGGTCAGAGTCAGACAGTGCCCAGTGGCTGGCCACGGCGGCCAGTCCGAGGACTGGACCGGGTCCAGAGTTCTGGGGCAGCCTGTGGGGTGCAGGGTACTCTTGGTTTGGGTTCAGAATTTTTTTTTTCTCTTTTGGGTCACACCCAGCGATGCACAGGGCTTACTCCTGGCTTTGCACTCAGGAATGACTCCTGGCAGTGCTCGGGGGACCCTATGGGATGCTGGGGATTGAACCCAGGTTGGCCACATGCAAGGCAAACCCCTACCCGCTGTGCTATTGCTCCATCCCCTGGGTTCAGACTTTGGGGGCTTGGGGAATCACTTCTGGTGGTAGTTGGGGGCCCTGAGACGCTGGGACTTGAGCCCAGCCCCCTGCATGCAGGGTCAATGCTGAGCATTTTGAAGTGTCTCCCTGACTGTGTTCACCTCTTTCACCCCTCCCCAAAAGTCTGAGGGTGCAGCATGGGGAGGGATCTCCACCGGCCTTCCCGGCGGCCCCAGGACCTTTGCACCCCCCCTCATCTTTCTTCCCAGTTTGTCCCCTAGGTGCCAGCAGCTGTGGGAGGCCTTCCTGACCACCCGCCAAGGTCACCTGCGTCCCCCCCCACCTCTGCCCCGCCTTATCTAGCCCTGACCCACAGGGGGAACAATGCCTGTTAGGGGCTTCCCCTGGAAGGATTTTTTGTTTTGTTTTCCTTTTTGATTCTTTCAGTATTGTGAGATAATAATAGCAGGATGTGGTGGCATCCTGGGGTGCTGAGCATCTGGCCTGATCAGCAGTGCCCCCCCCCACCCCGGCCCTTCTCCCTCCCCCCCCCCCGGCAGCCCAGGGCCCAGGGCCCTCCTGCATCTCAGCGTCCCCCAGAGCAGAAGAGCGTGAGTGGGGCCTGACCCGGGAGCAGGAACGGCAGGAGGAAGCCGGGGCTGCGCGGGGCTTTCCCTGGCTGACAGCCAAGGAACTGGGATTGACTGCAAAGCCGCGGGGGCCTGAGAACACAGCGAGGAGGGCGTTTGCAGACCCCTAAGTTCGATCCCTGGCACCCCATAGGGTTTCCTGAGCCCACCAGGAGTGACCCCTGAGCACATAGCCAGGAGTCAGCCCTGAGCATCACCTGGTGCAGGAGGTGCTGGGGGCATTAGTGCTCCCTGTCCAGTGCTCAGGGGACCACGTGTTGCTGATGATGGAGCCCCTGGGGTTCAGCCCATTCAGTATCTCCCCAGTTCTAGAGTTGTCTTTGTTTCTTTTCCTTGTCCAATTTTTTTTTTTAAGTGAACCATGGCCACAGTGCTTGGGGCTCATTCTGACGGGCTTAGGGAGCCATAAGCAGGTCACACTTGGCGATGCACAGGGGTCACTCCTGGCTCTGCACTCAGGAATTACTCCTGGCGGTGCCCAGGGGATCATATGGGATGCTGGGAATCGAACCTGGATCGGCTGCGTGCAAGGCAAACGCCCTCCCCACTGTGCTATTGCTCCAGCTCCATCTCCCAACATTTTATCTCTCCAGGCAAACCCCCTTTCTTTGCTTTTTGTTTTGTTTTGTTTTTGGGTCACACCCGGCAATGCACAGGGGTTACTCCTGGCTCTTCACTCAGGAATTACCCCTGGCGGTGCTCAGGGGACCATATGGGATGCTGGGATTAGAACCCGGGTCAGCCGCGTGCAAGGCAAACGCCCTACCCGCTGTGCTATCGCTCCAGCCCCCCTTCTTTGCTTTTTTTTGGGGGGAGACACACCCAGCGATGCTCGGATTCCTTCTGGCTCTACACTCAGGAATCACACTGGCAGTGCGCTGGGAACCATATGGGATGCCGGGCTAGCCTGGGTCCAGCCACGAAATTATCCCTGCACTGCTTGGGGCTAGTCGCATGATCCTTCACTGACCCCTGAAGCAAAAGGAGGGACTTGGAAATCTTCCCTGCAAACACAGGATATGCCACTTCCTCCAAGTTGCCACAAGAGGGCGCTGTGGAGCATTTCCATAACTCTACAGGGACATTTCTCTAGTAATTGTCCGCTTCCGGTCCTGCTCTCCCTCCAGAGCCTGATAGAGCTTCCCAGTACCCTCCGAGCTCTCTGCAGAGAGGAGTCCGATCCTCGCCCACCTCCCCAACCCCCACGCTGACTCACGCTGCCGCCAGTGCTCGAGCATCTCCATTTGGGGGCTGGGTAGTCACTGCAGAGCTCAAGGACCATTTTTGAGGGGTTCAGAGGCCCCTATATGGTGTGGGGGATCGAACTCAGGTTGACCACAAGCAAGGCAAGTGCTGCCCACGCAGTATGGTCTCTAGTCCTGACTCCTAATCTCTAAATTTCCGCTTCATGGTCGTCCCCACACCCCATCACCCCACATTTCTGACCTGAGGATGCCCCATTCCCTGTTCTACGTGAAGGAGGTGGAAGGAAGATTCAGCTCAATACACCCCATCTGCTATCAAAGGAAGTGAGGCTGCTTTTCATTTGGTTTGGGGGGGCCACATTCGGTGGTGTTCCAGGGTTCCTCCTGACTGCACTCAGGAATTCCTCCTGGTCATTCTCAAGGGACCCTAGTGATGCTGGGACTCGAATCTGGGGCAGCTGTGTGCAAGGGAAGCGCCCTAGGTGCTTTACTATCACTTCATAGCCCGAGGCGGCGTGCTTGATCCTCTATGACCCTATACCTAACATAGAAGCAAAGAAAAGGGCTGGAAATCTTAAGCGTGGGAAAAGTCGAGCCACGGCAGTTCCATCAGGTCGCCACAAGACGGCGCTGTGGGGAGTTTCCATCTCTCCCTGAGGACTTTTCTCTGAAGAAATGTCCCCTCCTGTCCTGACCTCCCTCCAGAACCCGCTGTAGCTTCCGAACGCCCTCTGATCTCTCTGCAGAGGGGAGCCCATCCTCGCCCACCTCCGCAGCCTGCCCCTCACACTGACTTGCGCGGACTGGCATCTAAATTTGGGGGCGTGGTGGCCAGAGCAGAGCTCAAAAACCATTTTTGGGGGTTCAGAGGACTCCATACAGTGCGGGGGGGGGGGGATCGAACTCAGGTTGACCAAAAAAAAAAAAAAAAAAAAACACAAGCAGAGCCTTCCACCCGGTACAGTCTCTTCATTCTGATCCGTGTTCTCAAAGGTTGCCCAAAAGGTCATGCCTCACCCCCATCACACCATAATTCTGATCTGAGGGTTTCCCTTTCCCTGTTCTACATGAAGGAGGCGGAAGCTTGGTACTCCCCAATTTGGGGTGAAGAAATCTGTCAAGAGAAATGAGGCTGCTTTTCATTGATTTGTTTTGAGCTTCATACCCAGCGATGTTGGCTCTGCACTCTAGAATTCATCCTGGCCGACCTCGGGAGCCCTATAGGATGCTGGGGATCGAACACAGCCGCTTTGCTATCACCTCATAGCCTGAGGCTGCGTGCTTGACCCTTAAATGACCTCATGGTCTACATTGAAATAAACCCAAAGGCTGGAAATCTTAAGCATGAAAACTCAGGTGCGGCACTTCCTCCAAGTCCCCACAAGAGGGCGCTGTGGAGCCTTTCAGTCACTACCCAAGGATGTTTCTCTCAGAAACGCCCACCCCTGGTCCTGACCTCCCTCCAGAACCTGATAGAACTCCCCAGAAACAAGCTCTCTGCAGAGGGGAACCCGATATTCACCCACCTCCATAGCCCCCCACACTGACTCACCCACAGACAGTGCTCTGGATTCTTTTGGCAGCGTGGGTGGCCACAGCAGAGTTCAAGGACCACTTTTGGGGGTTCAGAGACCCCTATATGGTGTGGGGGGTCGAATTCAGGTTGACCACAAGCAAGGCAAGTGCCGTCCATGCAGAACAGTCTCAGGTCCTGATCCTTGTTCTCAAGGTTTCCCCTTCATGGTCATCCCCACACCCCGTCACCCCACATTTTTTTTTTCTTTTCGGGACACACCCAGTGATGCACAGGGATTACTCCTGGATCTACACTCAGGAATTACTCCTGGCGGTGATGGGGGACCATATGGGATGCTGGGAATCGAACCCGGGTAGGCTGCGTGCAAAACAAAAGCCCACCCGCTATGCTATCCCGCCCCTACACTCCACATTTCTGACCTGAGGATGCCCCCTTCCATGTTCTACGTGTAGGAGATGAAAGAGTCAGCTCGATACTCCCCAGATTTGGGGGTGAAGAAATCAGCTATCGAAGTGAGGCTTTTTATTTGGTTTGTTTTGGGGCCACCTTCAGTGATGTTTTGGAATTCCTACTGGCTCTGCACTCAGGAATTACTTCTGGCTATCCACGGGGACCCAATGGGATGCTAGAATCGAACCCGGCCCGGCTGCGTGCAAGGGAAGTGCCCTAGGTGCTTTACTTCATAGCCCGAGGCGACGTGCTTGATCCTTGACCCTATACCTAACACTGAAGCAAAGAGAAGGGCTGGAAATCTTAAGCGTGGGAAAGTCGGGCCGTGGCAGTTCCGCCAAAACGCCACGAGATGGCGCTGTGGGCGTTTCCTTCTCTCCCCAGGCCGGTTTCTCTAAGAAATTTCCACCCTTGGCTTTGCTTCAGTATTAGGTATGGGGTCATTAAGGATCAAGCGCGCATCATCCACAGGTGCAGCGGTAGCAGAGCGGTCAGGGCTCTTGCCTTGCGTTCTGCGGACTTAGTTCATTTCCCAGCTCCCCAAGTGGTTCCCCAATCATGCCAGGAGTGACTCCTGGGTGCAGAGTCAGAAGTCACCCCTGAGCATTGCCGACTGTAGCCCTGAAACAGAAACAAAATAAGAAAACAGAACGGCCTCAGTTCCGATGCTGGCAGATTCCTTCACATGCAAACTTGGGTGGGGGCGTATCGAGCTAAATCTTGCTCTGCACCCCTTTCCCATAGGAAGGGAGCACTGTAGCACTGTGTTCCCATTGTTCATCGATTTGCTCAAGCAGACACCAGTAACATCTCCATTGTGAGACTTGTTGTTACTGTTTTTGGCATATGGAATACACCATGGGGAGCTTGCCAGGCTCTGCCGTATGGGCGGGACACTCTCAGTAGCTTACCGGGCTCTCCGAGAGGGGCGGAGGAATCGAACCCGGGTCAGCTGTGTGCAAGGCAAATGCCCTACCCACTGTGCTGTGGGGTTTGGGCTGTGGGGTGCACAATAACAGCAAAATTTTGAGGTGACTCAGCTAGAAACAGCACAGCGGGTTCGGAACGTGCCTTGCTTGAAGAGGACATAAAATTTTTAATTAAATTAAAAAAAATAAAAAGTTGCCTTGCTTGTAGCAGACAAGGTTCAATCCCAGACATTCCTAATTGTCCCCACAACCTCCTGACCCATTGTGACCCTCACCCCCAAATAAAATATCCTAGGCAGAAGTGGTGTATTTCCGGGAGACTATTGCCCTGTTCTAGGCTCATTATTCCTGTGTTAATTAATATTCTTCCTCAGTTCCTTTAATAGTAAGTACCTTCATCCCAAATTTCTGGAGGGGCTGGAGCAAAAGCACAGCGGGTGGGGTGTTTGCCTTGCACATGGCCGACCTGGGTTTGATTCCCAGCATCCCATATGGTCCCCTGAGCACCGCCAGGGGTGACTCCTGAGTGCAGAGCCAGGAGTAACCCCTGTGCATTGCCAGGTGTGACCCAAAAAGAAAAAAAAAATTCTGGAGATGCTGTAGTTGAATCTGGCCTCTGCCACCTCCTCACAGAAAACAGAACCTTGGGACTTCTCATATGTTTAGGAACCCAAAACTCTCAGGGAGGGGTAATGGCACCCTCGGAAATGTGGGGTGCTGGGGTGTGGGGATGCAGACTGGAGACTTGTGAGAACAGGGTCGGTTTGGAGGGATCATACTCGGGATCAAAATCCTCTCCAGGGGTCAACCTGGGTTTGATCTCAGGCACCGTATAGGGTCCCCTAAGCCCCCAGAAACTGTTGTGGTCACCCACACATGGAGTTACGGAAACACCCCCCCCCAGCACTGATGAACAAACCGGGGTTCGCCAAATACAAGGCAAGCACCCGGGGTCCCCGCTCTGCTACCGCTGCATGGCCCGAGGCTGTGTGCTTGATCCTAAATCCCCCCAAGGTCAACACTGAAGCAAATTCAAGGGCTGAAAGCATTTCCAGTGGGAAACTGCAGTCTTGGCAGTTCCAGCAAGTGGCCACAAGACGGCGCTGTGGGGCGCTTCCGTCCTTTCCCGGACCTGTTTCTCTTAAGAAATGTCCCTCCCTGTCCTGACCTTCCTCTGGAACCTGCTGTAGCTCCCAGGACCCTCCGAGCTCTCTGCAGAGGGGAGACTCGCCAGCCGCCAGTGCTCTGGCTTCGTTTGGGGGGATTCCGTGGACCCGTGTGGGGATCAAAGCCAGGTTAGACACAGGCAAGGAAACTCACGCAGTCTCTCTCTCCACCCAATTTTTAACTTTTCTAAAATTTATACTGTTTGTGGGGTCATGTGCCACAATGCTCAGGGGTCACCCGTGGCAGTGCTCAGAGACTCTGTGGGAGGCGGGGGAGGGGTCCGCGTGCTGTACATCTCTTCTGCCCCTCGTTTCCTCGATGGGGCTCAGGGGTCACCCCTGGGTCTGCACTCAGGACTCCCTGGGGGCCCGGGGAGCACATGGGGAGGGAACGTCCCGCGTGGTCGCTGCCTCCCTCTGTCCCTTCTCCTTCCGGTGATGATGGTGGCGCTGCTGGGGGTCCAACTCGAGGCCTCTCACTCGTAAGCGTCACCTGGGTGGTCTCTGGGCCCCCGCTGTCTGCGCACAGTTCTCTCGGGTGCTCTGTGGGCTGAGGCTGTAGCCCTAGTGCCCGGCCCGCCCTGCAGACACAGACCCTGCCCGTGCCCGTTGGGGGTCCCGCCCAGGCCTGGCCGTCTGCCGGAAGGAGGCCCAGGTTTATCCTGAGCTGCTGCTCCCCGCGGGGTGGGGGTGCCTGGCAGGACAGTGCATCTGGGGCGGAGGGGGGGGCAGCTGGACCCTCCCCAGTGTCCGTCGGGGCCCAGAGCAGGGGACAGGCTGAGGGCCCAGCCCTATGCTGTGACGAGAGCGGGTACATGACCCAACCTCGACCCCGGGACTCAGCCGTCTCCCCCAACAGGGCCAGGCCTCCCCCTCTGGGCCCCGAGATGCTCCTCTGTGGCCGGGGAAGACTGCACCCATGCTGTCCTTGTGAGCCGCCGAGGGGCCCCTGGTGCATCTGGGAAGGCTTCCAGGAGGAGGTGATGGGGACGCAGACAGGGAATGTTACCGGTGGTGGGTCTCGTTGTGGGGCTGTGATGGTATCTGGGGTGGGGGGCGGAGGGGAGACTGTCGGCGACAAGATTCTTCCCAGGACAGTGGATTCTGAGTCTGTTCTTCGGGAGGAAGCTGAGGTACGAGGTGGTGCATGACGCTGCTTCACAGAGGCTGACCCTGGCCATCAGGGCCGACCTGGGGGGTGGCTCAGCTGTGGGGGGCCCGCAGGCCTCTCGGTGATACTCAGCCCGGGTGTGGCCTGGTGGTCTGCTGTGCTTTGGCGGGGGCGGAGGGTATGGTGCTGGGGACTGACCGTGGGGCCTCGCCCGGGAAAGCCTTTGGCTCATCTCCCGCCCCATGGGCTGGTTTTGTGACTACGATCTGGGCAGGGACAGCTGAGGGACACTCACGAGTCAACTGGAGGGAGTCGGGGCAAGGGGAAGGTCGCTATTGCTGTGTGGCCTTGGAGCGTTGCTCAGCCTCTCTGTTCTGGAGGCCAGACTGGTGACCAGCTGAGTTCCTGCAAAAATGCCAGCTCGGGGCCACGGGGTGGGCGCTGGCCCGACACGCAGGCAACCTGAGTTCCATCTCCAGCATCCCCGAGGGTCCCCCAGTCCCCGCCGGGAGTGATTCTTGAGCACAGAGCCAGGAGTCATACCTAGCACTGCTGGGTGTGGCCCCCCCAAACAAAGCCAAAACCAAAAAGGGGTTGGAGCAACAGTACAGCAGGGAGGATATTTACTTGCCTTGCAGGCGACTGACCCTGGTTTGATCCCTGGCACCCCACAAGGGCCCGGGAGCACCAGAGTGATCCCTGAGCACTGCCGGGTGTGGTCCCCCAAAACAAAATCAAACGAACAGGGGGGAGAGCAGCGACGGGCCCCAGGCTGGCCGGGTCCCCCCCCCCCTGCGGCGCTGACGGGCTGTGCCTTCTCGTCCCTCCATGCAGGGACCATGGATTCGTTCAGCACCAAGAACCTGGCACTGGAGGCGCAGAAGAAGGTCCTGAGCAAGATGGCCTCGAAGGGGCTGGCCACCGCCTTCCTGGACGAGGCGAGCAGCGAGGTGCTGGACGAGCTGTACCGCGCCACCAAGGAGTTCACGCGCAGTCGGCGCGAGGCGCAGCGGCTGGTGAAGAACCTGGTGAAGGTGGCGCTGAAGCTGGCGCTGCTGGTGCGCGCCGGGCAGCTGCGCCACGCCGAGCTGGACGCCCTGCGCGCCTTCCGCGGCCGCGCGCGCCGCCTGGCCATGACGGCCGTCAGCTTCCACCAGGTGGCCTTCACCTTCGACCGCCGCGTGCTGGCCGCCGGCCTGCGGGAGTGCGGGGACCTGCTGCAGCAGGCGGCCGGGCCGCACCTCACCGCCAAGTCGCACGGCCGCATCCAGCACGTGTGCGCCCGCCTGGCCGACGCCGACTTCCTGGGCGCGCTGTACGGCCCGGCCGAGCCCTACCGCAGCCACCTGCGCCGCATCTGCGACGGGCTGGCCCGGATGCTGGACGCCGGCAGCCTCTGAGCAGCCCGGGCCGCCCCCCGGGGCCGCCGGCCGGATCCCCGCGCCCCCCGCCCCGCCCGACCACGCGGCCACAGGCCCGTGCGCGCAAAGGCGCACGCGCGACGCATCAGCCCCGTTGGCCCCAGCCCAAACCGCTGCCTGCGCCCCGCCGGAGCCAGGGCGGTGAGGGCGCCCCGGCTGCGCCCCGCAAACGGCCTCGGCCCTCGGCTGGACTCTGGTGAAGCAGGAGGGCACGGTCGCCGAGCCCGCGGGCGCCCCTCTTCTCGGCGGAAGCCCTCACCCACGGCCCTCCGAGGGTGGCTTTGGTTTTTTTGCTGGGGGAGGCGGGGTCAGCCAGACGGACAGCCGGGCCTCGGACAAGGGCAGAAATTCGGGGTGCTCACCACCCTTCACCCCTGTACAATCAGAATAAACACTTTGGGGGCTGCGGGGATGGCTCAAGGGGAGGCCGGCCCTGTAGGCGGGAGCCCCCCCACACCCAAGACTGCCGACTGTGCCCATTGTGGCCCCCATAAGTCACAAAAATTCGCCAAATGAAACTGGGAAGCGGGAGCAGAGATAAGACCGTGCATTTGCCTTGCATGTGCCTGACCCAGGTTGATCCTTGGCACCCACAGGGTCCCCTGAGCCCACCAGGAGTGACCCCTGAGTTCCAAGCTACAAGCCTGGTTGGGGCCCAAACCACATGCTCAAAAAAAAAAAAAAGGGTCTGCACCCGGCCCCCTGCACTGCTGGGTTGGGTCTGGGTGCTGTAGAGGGGCCCAACAGGTGGTCAGCGGACATCTGAGCTCTCGCTCCGGCTTGGTCAGGACCCAGGGGCACAGGTGCCTGCTGAGGAGTCTGGGGGTGCAGGGGCAGCTCCCCCAGGAATCTCACCCTTCGCCCAACACTGCATTTCTCAGCACGTGCCCTTTGTGACGCGGCGCCTGAGGACACATGGGCCCCCCCCAAACCTGAGGCTGGGCCTGAACCGCAGCCTGGTTAAAAGGGGCTGGAGCGATAGCACAGCAGGTAGCGCGTTTGCCTTGCACATGGCTGAGCCGGGTTCGATTCCCAGCATCCCATAAGGTCCCCTGAGCACCACCAGGAGTAATTCGAGTGCAAAGCCAGGAGTAACCCCTGAGCATCACCAGGTGGGACCCAAAAAGCAAAAAAAAAAAGAAAGGTGTATGGGGGGTGAAGGCAGAGGTGAAGGGGGGCAGGATGGGGGCAGCCCCACACCCACACCTTGATCTCAGACTCGGGTTCCTGATCTCCAGGAAGGGGGTGGGACACGCTGGTCTTGGTGGCCAGCCTCGGGAGCCTGGTCCCAGGGAGACAGCAGGGGTATGTGTTGGGGTGTCAGCGAGGACGTCTCTGGGGCCACACCCCCGTTTCCCCCGACTCTGGGTGCCCTGGAAAAGCACCTGAGATGCCTGTCTCATTAGACTGGGGGGCCCTGGGGCTCACCCCCCATCCAGGCTGGTGGTTTACTGGCCAGAGGGGCTGAAGAGGGTGGGGACCCACGGGAGGCCCGGTCTGGCCTTGGGGACACACGGGGCTCACTGCCAGCCCTGCAGAAACAAGCAGAGGGGTTGTTCCGCATCCAAGACGGGGTGCCTGAGGCTGGGGGACCCTCCCCTAGCACCGTCCCGGGTGGCTGTGCAGGCGCCTTGTGGTCGCAGCTCCCTGGAGAAGCAGGCCGGTCCCACACAAACGCCAAAGGCTTCTCCCCATGCCCCACTGTCAATGGAGGGGCCACTCGTACCCCCGCCCCGGCCTCCCCCACGCTGGAATAAAAGGGTGTGGACATGGCCCCGTGAGTCTCTGAGTCATTCCTGGGAACCGTCCGCCGCCATGGCTACAATTCTGAGCCCCCACGCCCCCTCGGGGTCAGGCAAACTCAAGACCCAAAAACATTCCCCAACCCATAGCCCGCGCCCATGGGGGGGCAGGGAGCTGGGCTCTGCTTCCCGGGAAAGCTGGGGCCGCTCCTGGCCCGGAGGGGCCCTGCGGGTTGTTCCAGAAGTTCCACCATGGGGGAGGGGAGAGGCACTCAGGCTGGTTCCCACCACCTGCCCCCAGAACGCCTCTGGGTACCCGAGCTCCCTTTCCCAGCTTCTTATTCTGGCATCATTTTTTCTTGGCGGGGGAGGGACCCACACCTGGTAATGCTCAGGGCTGACTCCTGGTTCTGCTCCCGGGGGTCACTCCTGGTGGTGCTGAGGGGCCCTGATGGGTGCCGGGTGCCCCCCTAACCTCACTGGGTTGGCTGCGTGAAAGGCAAGAGCCCTCCCTGATGTCCTATCATTGTGATGCCTTTAAAAAAAAATTTTTTTTTTGCCAAAAAATCCAGCGCACACAAATCAAGTATCCGGGAGCAAGGGATGCCCTGGAGTGACCCCTGCTGGCCATGGCCGGGCCTGCACCCTCGGCTCACCCGGCCTCCCAGCCTCCCGGCCCCATGACCCAGAGCTCCTGCAAAGTGACCCGGACCCCGCCCCTGCACCCGACCCCACGCAGCGGCGTACCTCCAGCTTTCCCGGCTTTCATTATTCATTATTTATTTGTATCTATTTTTTGGGCCGCACCCGGCGACGCTCAGGGCTTGCTCCCGGCTCTGCACTCAGGGGTCACTCATGGCGGTGCTGGGGGACCCCATGGGGTGCCGGGGACAGAACCCGGGTCTGCGGAGTGCAGGGCCCGCGCCCTCCGTTGTGCTGTGGCTCTGCCCCCCAACCCGCCCCCCCCCCCCCGCTTCACTTTAGCACGGGGCACGTCCACATCTTCCAGGCTTGGCTTAAAGTGAGGCCGGGTGGGGAGGCGGGCGGCAGGCCAGGCGGGACCCTCCCTGGCCCGCCCCCTGGGCCGCGGCTTCCAGACAGGGCGGCCAGAGGAGCTGTGGGCGTGTCCCGCTGCTCGGAGGAGCCCCGGGGGTCCAGGACAGGCCTCAGCACCCACTCGGTACCGCACCGTGAGGGTCGCACCACGGGTCCAAGCTTCCCCCGCTGCCCGGCTCCGCCCCGCGGGCCGGTCACAGCTCGCTTCGCGACGCCTTGGCCACAATCACCAGCTTGGACAGCTCGGCCTTGAAGGCCCCGGGCCTGTGGGACACTGCAAGAGAAGAAACGCACTGCAGGGGCCCCCCGGGAGCGGTGCAGACCCTGATTTGTGCTCTGCGAGGAAGGGGCACAGCAGAGCCTGGGACGGGATGGAAGAAGGCAGCATGTGTGTGTGTAAGAAGCCAGCGTGTGTGTGTGTAGAAGCCAGCATGTGTGTGTGTAGTGTGTGTATATGGGAGAAGCCAGCGTGTGTGTGTGTGTGTGTGTAGTGTGTGTGTGTGTAATGTAAGAAGCCATCATGTGTGTATATATGGAAGAAGCCAGCGTGTGTGTGTGTGTAGTGTGTGTGTGTGTGTATAGTTGTGTAAGAAGCCAGTGTGTGTATATGGAAGAAGCCAGTGTGTGTGTGTGCATGTGTGCGAGCGCACGCAGGTGGGGGCAGGATGTTACCACTGCCCCCCCCACGTCCCTGCCCCCCCCACCTCCCTTGGGTTTTTCTTTTTTTCTTTTTGGGTCATACCAGCAGTGCTCTGGGGTTCCTCCTGCCTGGCTCTGAACTCAGGAATTACTCCTGGCAGAGCTTGGGGGACCTTCTGGGATGCCGGGGATCGAACCCGGGTCGTGGAAGGCAAACGTCCTCCCCCCTGTCCTGTCGCTCCAGCCCGACTTACCTGTCGTTTTGGTGACTTCAAACTCGTCACTTTTCAGGGGTATGTCGCTCCCACTCTCAAAGGCAGCTGTAGACTGAGGGGGGTAGGGGGCTCGTCAGTGGGGCTGGTGAGAAAGGGGGGCGGAGGGGGGGTGTCCTCTGCCCAGCGGCCGAAGCCCAATCCTGCTGGGGTGGTTAATCCACTCCAGAGCTTGCCAGTGCCGTAGGCCCCCCCATTTCTTGCCCCTGACGCTGTGCCCGCTCCTGGGGGGGAGGGGTCAGGGGCGGGGGGGGGGAGGCATTTCTGGGCATGAGACCACAATTCCCACAAGCCAGACCCCAGACCCCAGACTTCACAGACCCCCGTACCCCACAGACCCCCTCAGCCCCCACAGACCTGAGCAGACCCCCTAAGCCCCCCTCCTCCCCCCAAAGGTCCCCCCAAGCCCATTCCCCACAGACCCTCCCAGACCCGCAGCAGAGGCGGGGATGGGGCTGCTGAACCCCGGGTCTCCCGGCTGCCAGGCACCGGGGTTGGGTCCCCCTCAGGAATGCGGCCATCGGGGCTGCGGGGACAGGGTGGGCGCTGTGGGGGGCCCCGGCCTAAGGTCTAAGCAGGAGTCCGCTGGGGATGTGGCTGCGCCCAGACCCTGGGGGCTTCGGGGGGACACTTGGGCTCCGCGTCCCTCAGCTGCGGGGCTGCAGGAAAGGGGGTGTCCGGGACTGAGCACTGACAGCCCTGCAGGAGCTGTGGAGACGGGGGTCCCTCCCGCCGGGCTGACCCCCTCCCTGGGAGCCCAGCTTCCGGGTGCTCGGTCCGGGAGCGGAAGGAGCCCTGGAGAGGAGTGGGCAGCTGGGCGGGGCGGGGCGCGAGGCCTCCTTCCTGCCTTGCCCCGTGCCGGGTCTCAGTGCGGGGGGTCAGCCCGAGCGTCCGAGCGGAACCCCGTGTCTGTCCAGGCCCCGGGCCCCCCTCCTCGCGGCGTCCCGAGAGGCGGGCGCCCCCAGCGCCCCTGGCCGGGTACTCACGTAGGCCATGGCGTACTCGATCTCGGCGCCCTGCACCTCGGCCTGGAACTGCGTGAAGTAGAGGTAGGACTTGCCCTGAGGTCTGCACACGTGGGGGAGGGCGGGGGTGAGCAGGGGTGGGGGTGCTGGCTGTGTCCCCAACGCCCAGAACTCGCCCGCCCCTGCCCGGGCTCACCTCCAGATGGTGCAGGTGAAGTGCTGGTGGTCCTCGCTGGTGCCCAGGCTCATCTGCCACCTCTGGGGGTCGGAGGACAGAAAATCCTGAGACCCCCAATAGAACCGGGCCCCCGAGCAGCCGGCCCCACCGTCACGGCTCCGGGAGGTTGGAGCACGTGTCTTCTTGGGGGGTTTGGTTTGGGGGCTCCACCCGACTGCACTCAGGGCCGACTCCTGGCTCTGTGCTCAGGGGTCACTCCTGGCGGGGCACAGGGGACCATATGGGATGCTGGGAATCGAACCCGGGTCGGCTGCGTGCAAGGCAAATGCCCTCCCCGCTGTACTATCGCTCCAGCCCTGGCTTTTTCTTTTGTTTTTTTTTTTTTTTTTTTTTTGGTTTTTGGGTCACACCGGGCGATGCACAGGGGTTACTCCTGGCTCTGCACTCAGGAGTCACCCCTGGCGGTGCTCAGGGGACCATATGGGATGCTGGGAATTGAACCCGGGTCGGCCGTGTGCAAGGCAAACGCCCTACCCACTGTGCTATTGCTCCAGCCCCCTTGGCTTTTTCTTTTGGAGGGAGGGGGTTTGGGGGGCTTGGGGGCTATACCCGGGGATGCTCAGAGGTTCCTCCTGGTTCTGGAATCACTCAGGAATCACTCCTGGTGGTGCTTGAGGGACCATATGGGATGCCTGGGATTAAACCCGGGTCAGATGCGTGCAAGGCAAATGCCCTCCCGGCAGCACTATCTACTATTGCTCTGGTCCTAAACAGAGCAGAACTGAGAAAAAATACTAGAGGTTTGGATTTTTTTTTTTTCCTTTTTGGGTCACACCCGGTGATGCTCAGGGGTTACTCGTGGCTCTACACTCAGGAATTACTCCTGGCGGTGCTCAGGGGACCATATAGGATGTCTGGTATTGAATATGGGTTGGCTGCATGCAAGGCAAATGCCCTCCCAGCTAGACCATCACTCCGGCCCTAAGGGGCTTGTTTATTTCTGTGTGTGTGTGTGTGTGTGTGTGTGTGTGTGTGTTTTGTTTTTGATTATAACCAGCCGTGCTCAGGGCTGAGTCCTGGTTCTGGGCTCACGGATCCGTCCTGGGGGAGCTCAGGGGACCATCTGAGGTGCCAGGGATTGAATCTGGGCCAATTCATGTAAGGCAAGTGCCTTCCCCATTGGACTGTCGCTCTGGTACCCTGAAGCACCACTTTTTTTTCTTTTTTTCTTTTTGGATCACACCTGGCAATGCACAGGGGTTACTCCTGGCTCTGCACTCAGGAATTACTTCTGGCGGTGCTTGGGGGACCCTATGGGATGCTGGGAATCAAACCCGGGTCGGCCGCGTTTAAGGCCAACACCCTACCTGCTGTGCTATCCCTCCAGTCCCCCCAAGCGCCACTTCTGATGCCCTGTGAAAAGACACATAGGACACCTGTAAACACTCACCTCGTTGGTCCCGCCCTGAGAGGCGTAAGTAAACTTGCAGGTATATCTGTCCTGAAGGAGGGAAGGAGAGAAGAGGCTCCGTAAGAGGCATCCTTGGCCGGACAGAGAGCAGGGATCATGGGGCTGGCAGCCCACACACCCTCATTTCCAGGCCCCTGAGTGGTCCCTGAACACAGAGCCAGCAGTCAACCCCTGAGCACTGCTGGGTGGAGCCCAAGGCAGTCCCGAGTCCCAGAACCCAAACGCCGGCCATGCTCAGGGCTCACTCGTGGCTCTGCCCTCCCGGATCACTCCTGGCAAGGCTCAGGGGACCCTGTGGGGTGCAGGGGACCCAACCCCAGGAGCTGCAGTCAAGGCAAGTGTCTTCCTTGCTATACTCTGCTCACCCCCATCCCCCAAAGGCCCACTTTTGAGAAGTGGGGAAGGAGAGCCAGGTGCCTTTTGGCAAGGTTCCTGTTGGCCAGCTCTGCAGCCTTTTATTATATATTTTTTAATTTTAAATTTTTTTGGGGGGGAGGTCACACTCGGCAATGCTCAGGGGTGACTCCTGGCTCTACACTCAGAAATTACTCCTGGCAGTGCCGGGCACCCTATGAGATGCCCGGGATTGAATCTGGGTTGGCTGCGTGCAAGGCAAACGCCCTCCCGGCTGGACTATTGCTCTGGCCCGTCTGCAGCCTTTTAACAGCCAGGAACTGCCTGACTTGTGGGATAGGATAGGACAACTAATGAAACTTCTCCAGGCTAGGCAGGGGGGGTGGGGCGGGGGAATCATGTTCCCCCCAGCACCCACCCCGCACTCGGACCCCCAGCGCTGTGGGGGAGGTATCTGCGGTGCGGTTGGTCTGTTTCTGCGTCTGTATAATGGGTCTGATATATACAGCAATAAAGCTAGGCTAGTAAGGAGTCAGGCTAGAGAAACTCTGGGTATGGTGGCTGCGGGTGTAGACGTGGGGTCCCCCTGGACGGCCACGTTGGCGGCGGCGTGACCACGTGACTCCAACAAGCTGGACGGCGGACCGGGGCCCACTGCTTCCTGGGATGCAGGGTGGGAAAATGGGAGACCGGGTACAATACGGAAGGCAGGAAGGCCCAATCCACTTCCTCTTCCTGTTCGGCTTGGCAGCAGGACCAACCTCGGAAGGGGCCCCTCCATAGCCCCTCTTCGCCCTCCAAACCCAGAACACACCTCGCCCCCCGCCCCTGCCCCCCTGCCGGGTCATGAACCCTGTGGGTGTCTCTGTTAGAAAGGATCTGGGAGGGGTGGGGAAACAACACGCACGCGGCGCTTGTCTTCCATGTGACATGTGAGGGACTCGCAGTTCAAGTCCCTGCACTACATGGCTCCTGCCCCCACCGCCACCAGGAGTGACACCTGGGCCCGGGGTCAGCGTAGCCCCCAAACACTATCTGAGCAGGTGGTCCCAACCAACTTCCCCGGAAAAACTCCTTCCTTAGGCCCCGCCCACCAGGCTCCACCCACAGGCCGGACCCCGCCCTCACATAGTACCGCCTACTCAGCGCCTCCAAGCCCATTCAGACAGCACCCACAAACACAAGTCCTGCCGCCAGCGCCCCGCCCATCCAAGCCCACCTACAGACACAGCCCCATCCCCAGCCCCCTTAGAAACCAGAGCCCAGGAACAAAGCTTTGTCCAGTCAGCCCCACCAACTACAGGCCCCGCCCTTATAAAATCAGAGCCACGCCCGCCAATGTCCCACCCTCAGGCCCAAGTTCCGCCCCCGAGGCCCCCAGCCTGCAAATCAGAGTCCGCCCAGCCTGCCACACCCACATCCTGAGCCCCGCCCCCAGGCCCAGGTCCCTCCCCCAGAGAGTGAGGCTCTCTCGGGGCCCCACCCCCGAAGATAAGGGGCCCCCTCGGACCCCCCCCACCCTGAAGTCAGGACCCCTTCTTCCAGACGAGCCCCCAAATGCGAGTCCTTTGCCCGGCTTTGCCCCTGGAGACCCTCCTGAAGCCGCGCTGGCTCAGGCTTCCTCCGGGGCTGGCGGTGGAGAGAGACACGTACCCCCGGGCCCCCGTTCTCGGAGAAGGAGTGCACGACGCCGCCGGGCCGCACGTCGAACGCCACGGTTGTGGGCTCGGACACGGCTTCGGCCGGCCGCAGCGCCACGGCCGCCAGGAGCAGCGAGGCCCACAGGCTGGCGGCGCCGCCGCTCCGCTCTCTGCAGGGCGCCGCCATCTTTGGAGCGGATCGTTAGGGCGGAAGCGCGTAGGGCGGAGGGACGGAGCGCGACGAGGGACACGTGGGGTCCCCCTGGACGGCCACGTTGGCGGCGGCGTGACCACGTGACCCCGCCCGCCCGCCCTTTGTAGGCGGAGCCTGGGGTGGTTCTTGAAGCCGTTTCTCCAGACTCCAGGGCAAGTTAGTGGAAACGGGAGAGTTCGCCTTGGAAGTTCGGACATACAAATTGGCATGAGTGTAGTGGTAGCCCTCCCTCGAGCAAATGCCGAGTAATTGTTGGCAGCCAAGATCCCTAAGTCGAATCTGTTACAGGTGGGAGGTGGCGCCCACCAAATGAAATTCATGAATTACGTTGCAGATGACAGCTTTCCTGCCAAGTGCCGTAGGAGGCCTGGGTACAGCAGGGAGCCAGGGAACCACCTCTCTGCTTTGCCCACCTCGGCTAACCGGGGAAATGCCTGGGAGTCATAGGAATGCTAAAATCCACCCCCAGATATTTATGCGGCATGCACACCAGCGTCCCGCCAGCCCGTGAGCCGGCAGCTGAGCTGTACCTGAAGCCCACTTCATCTAGCGTGGGAGTTCTAACTCAGGCTGGACCCAAGACTTGCTCTTTGCAGGAAAAGTAGTCCCCACTTTTTTTTTGAGGGGGGTAGGGTTATTTTGTGGGTTTTTATTTTCCTTTTGGGTCATACCTGGCGATGCTCAGGAGTTATTCCTAGCTTTGCATTCAGGAATTACTCCTGGCGGTGCTCGGGGGACCACATGGGATGCTGGGAATCGAACCTGGGTCGGCCCTGTGCAAGGCAAACGCCCTACCCCCGTACTATCGCTCCACCCCTTGGTAGGTTTTTTTTTTTTTTTGCTACACCTGGTGATGCTCAGGGGGAACTGGCTCTGCACTCAGGAGCTGCTGGCGGTGCAGAATTAATCCTGGCGGCGCTCGGGGGGACTGTACCTGATGCACAGGATGGAGCTTGCGTCCAAGCCAAGAGCCCTACAGAGTATCTTACACTCCAGCCCCGGGAGTAGGGAGTGTTCTTAGCCACAGCTGGCAGTGCCCAGGGGCTACTATTGGCCATGGGTTGTCTGGGATAGGAGCAGGGTGGCCAGCCTGAACAAGATACACATCTTAACCCCCACCCCAGCACTATTAACTTTTGTTTTGGGGGGCCACACTCAGACCAGGGCTCAGAGCCAGGCAAGTCCCTTATCCCTGTACTATCTCTGGGGTCTCCAAAAGCCGGGTATCTTTTAAGTCAAATTATAGGGGATCCATGGCGTGGCGGTGGGAACTGTCTGGTGGCGATCATCACGTAGCACCTATGCCTACCAGATGGAAAGGCTGCGCCCCCGATACTTAACAGACAAGTGCGAACTTCAGGGTGCCCCAGGAAGTGGTAGGCAAAAGCACTAGTTAGAAACTCAAGGGCATGCGTCCGTGCGTGTGGGGACCTATAGCCGGCAGGCCCCCCGCCAGCCTGGCTCTCTGGATCCTCCAAACCGGACCTCAAACCCCTGCACAGCCAGAAGTAACTCGGGTAGCCACCTCGTAGCAGGTGGCAGGAAGGTGTGGCCTCCCCACTTCTGGGGCGGGGCCCCAGGTGCCCTGAGCACTGGGCAGCCCTCCCCAGGTAGGAGTGTGTGTGTTTGGCGTGAGGGGGGAGGGAAGGAGCCCTCCCTCTGGCGCTCCTTGTGGACCCCCACACCACATAACCGCGGGGGCGCGGCTTCGAAGGAACCTCAGGCAGGTGGCCAGGCTACCATCTGGACCCTTTAATGAGTCTACTTCCACGCATAATTATAAAATAAGGATCGACAAAAATATTTTCTTTCCATAATATGTAGAGGTGGTTCGTCTTCGTTTCCTTTTTTTTTCTTTTTTGCTTTTGCGTTTTCTGGCCCGCCCCTGGCAGAATTCTCTGCTGCAAGGGAGGGTTGGGAGGGGGATGTGGAGAGGAAGACCCTGAGGGGGTGCTGTGTCCACACTGGACCCCGATCCTCACCCGGCTCCCATTTGTGCGGAAGGCTGGGCCGGGGAGAAAATAGGGGGCGGGGGGGTTTGCCCGGCTTCAATAATGCCCGAGGCTCGAGGCCTGCGGGGCGCCACCCCCCATCACACCCCAGCACTTTGAACCCCGCCCCAGGCAGCGACCCTGGTTCTGATTTTGAGCTCCCCTTGCCTTCTCGGTTACATAGTCATGAAATGCACCCCTGAAGCCAAACAGGAAGTGGGGCGGTGGGGGTGGCGATGGCCAACAGGCTTCTGGGCCGGTGGAGTTGGGGCACCCCGCCTCCCGGGCAGGAGAGAGCGGGGGGGATGGCTCCCTGGGGTACGCCCGCCTCTCTCGCCATTCTGTCCTGGTGAGCCCCGACCCCAGGGGCATTAAAAAAAAAAATCAACCCTAAAAGGCATCAGGGGTGGTAGCGCTTGGGGTCCGTGTGGCCCGGGCCGTGGCGGTGGCTGTGCGGTGGGCAGCGGGGTGCCCCTTGTGCTCTGGCGGCGCCCCCGGTGGTGGCGGGGGCTCAGAGGTGTTCCTGGAGAAAGTGCAGGAGCGTGACTTCGTAGTGTTCCCCGGACTCCGGGCAGCGGATGCTGTGTCTCTCGTTGGGGTAGATCTGTGGGGGCAGGCGGGGAAGACCAGGGCTGGTGGCACCCAGAGAGTGGCTCTGGCACCCTGGGCCCGGTGACGGGGAGCTGCATGCGGAGGGGAACCCCCTCCAGACGGTGGCTGCCCCCAGGATGGGGTGAAGCCGCGTCAACAGACGGTGCGTTGGAGGCAACGCTCTCACCAGAGGGAGACCAAAGAGGGGCCTGGACCCCTCAGTCCATCCCTGCGGAGGAGGCGGGGCCTCCAGTCTGGGGCCTTGGGGGCCCTCCCACATGCCCGCCCCCTGCCCCGCCCCCAGGCTGCACATGCCACGGCTCCCCGAGCCACAGAAGCCACCCAAGAGCAGAGACCCCACGAAGCTGATGTCCAGGTTTTTTGTTTTTTTAATCCTTTTGGGTCACACCCGGCGATGCTCAGGAGTTACTCCTGGCTCTGCACTCAGGAATTACTCCTGGCAATACTTGGGGGACCCTATAGGAAGTAGGGGATGCCGGGAACTGAACCTGGGTCGGTCACGTGCCCTCCCTGCTGTGCCATCACTTCAGACCCCGACACAGGTCTTGCCGCTGGCTGGCTGAACGTTGGGGGTCACCTGGGTGGTCCCTGCACCTTACCTGCTCCGGGCTTCCGCCAACACCCAGCACAGCTAACAACGGGGCTGGCTACAACGGGGCGACCGCTAAACCTTCCTTCTCCTTCAGGCCCACAGACCCTGCCCCCTGCGCAGACCCCAAAGCCCCCTGATCCTGCTTCCACTCTTGCCTGGGGGATCCGCCCCCAACACCCTGAGGCTGGCAGTCCTGTTCCATCCTATACTCGGATGCTGAGAGCCTATTTCCAGGCCAAAGGGTTTGGGGGGGGAAGACGGGGGCGCTCTCTGGCTGCTCCTGTACCTCCCACACTAGAGGTGGTGGCCCATGTTTCAAGGTGTCTGAAATAGAAAGTAGGGAGGTACATTCCTCCCTCCCCCAGATGTGAGAAAGCGCTTGCAGCCCAGGCTGGATGTTCCTGGGAGGTGGCGAGAGCCTTCCCGTAGGGTAGGGCTTCTTGGACCTGTTTCATGAAGGCTCAAGGCCTTTACCAGCGCCTCCCCCCACGCCCCCCCCACCACAGGGCAGCAGGTGACCCAGATGCCGGGCCCAGGGCCCAGGCCTTCAGGCACGCATGTGCATATGTGCACCCTCCGGGCCCCACCAGGCCCCTCCCCCCTCTGCCAGTCTTCTCCATCGCTGAAGCCCCGCCCCCAGGGCCCCATTTCCGGTCCCGTTCCTTCTGCTGGAGCCCATCACCCTGGGCTTCTTCCCCTCACTTCCTAGGGTCTCACCACCCTTAGGTGTCAGGGCTCTGGGAATTCTGACCCTCCAAGATCCCATCAAAGCAAGTTTCCAGCTTTTGAAGGTGCTTCCGGGACTGCCTGGGTCCCTCCACCAGGTGGGTGGGTCGGGGGCCGGGGTCCTGGGGGAGGGGGTATCATCGTGGACAGGGCCCGGGGAGGGGATGGGACCGGAGGGGCCCACGGCACCCACCTGGAGCTGGTAAGGTTTTCCTGCTCGGATCAGCTGGGAGACGAGGAAGTTGGTATGGAAGAAGTGCACGTTCTCATCCAGGAAGCCGTGCAGAATGAGCAGGCGGTTGGGCCTGGAAGGGACAGTGGCAGGTGCTGAGGGCGCCTTCTGCGGGGGGAGGGGCCCCAAGCCTCCCCCCCACCCCGCTACCCAGCTCTACAAACAGTGGCAGGAGCCTGTGAGGAATGAAACCCCCCGGGCACCGGGACACAGCCTGAGCCACCTGCTTCCTTCCAGGTGAGGACTGGAGAGAGCCAGTTCGGCCAGAGTCCAAACTATGCAACAGGGCTGGAAGGAAGGAATGTTCTAGACAGGCCCTGCCCGATGAGGTCACCACCACCACCACCACCACGTGTGAGCACCTCAATTGGGGCCAGAATGGTGGGGCGGAGCCACACCAACGTGCGCTGGGGGCTACACCTGGCTGGTGATTGGGGCACTCCTGGCCATGCTAGGAAGGGACCCCAGGGCCCCCTGCATGCGGGGCAAAATCTCTGGCTCTCTGCACGCCCCCTTGGCTACTGGAAACATTTTTTTGGGGGTGGGGGCCCATGCTGGGGATCAAACCCAGGATCTTATACTTGCAAAGCAAGAAGACTACCACTGAGGCACACCCCAGCCCTTCCCCACTTCTGAACAACTTTGAAAATTCCAACCTGAACTCTGAAGCAAAACTGACCAGGAAAAACTGGCGCCAGAGCAACAGGTAGTCCAGCAGGGAGGGCGCCTGCCTTGCATGTGGCTGACCTGGGTTTGATCCCGGGCATCCTGAGTACTGCCAGGAATGAGTCCTGAGGGCAGAGCCAGGAGGAAGTCCTGAGCACCGCCAGGTGTGGCCCCAAAGCAAACAACAAGAAGGAAAACAAGACAACCACGGCCAAAACGAAACAATAACCAAGGGCCAGAGCAATAGCACAGCGGGTAGGGCATCTGCCTTGCACGCGGCCGAACCGGGTTCAATCTCCAGCACCCGATAGGGTCCCCCAAGCACCGCCAGGAATAATTCCTGAGTCACCAGCAATGCCAGGAGTCACCCCTGAGCATTGTCGGGTATGACCCCAAAAGCAAAAAACAAAAAGAAAACAAAAAACAGTAACAAAAAACAACCCTAGGTGGGCTGCTCAGGGCACAGACCACCCCCCACTCCCGTATGTAGGACCCTAGAAGCTCTTGGTGGAGCCCAGATGTCCTCCCCACCACTGCTGACCTGTGTAGCCAACATGACCTTGGGCGGGAGACAGTACCCGGGGGAGGGCACTGGCCCTGCCTGTGCCCAACCTGGGTTGATCCCCGGCATCCCACAGGATCCCCTGAACACCGCCAGGAGTCAGCCCTGAGCACAGAGCCAGGAGTCAGCCCTGAGCACCACTGGGTGTGATGCTAAAAAATTAAAATAAAACAAATAAACTCGAGTGTCCGAGGGTGTCCAGGATGGGCCCGATGCAAAGATTCTGGATTCTTCCCCCCGGCTCTCCGGGGCTTGCTTACTCGTTGGGCAGCTTCTCCACATGCAGGGCCACGGAGCCCGCCTCATAGCCCAGCTGGTTGTTCTCGGGGACGTCCATGTAGCGCTCCGTGTATCCCGTGTCGTAGGCCATCCAGACAGTGACCGGGGCGCCCGCGATGGCCACCTGGGGAGACGGCAGTGGACAGGAGGGGTGGGGAGAGAGAGACACACACGGACAGGTCAGCCGCGCAGAGCCGGTGCTGGGCCAGCTGCCCCGGGGCCTCCCCGGGAGCACGGGAGGAGCGGGCATGCACGCAGGGCGGGGGGCGCGGTGGGGGGGGGTGCGCTGGCCGGGGAGGGGCCCTTCCCCTGGCCCCGTGGCCTTCCTGCCTCCTCCTCCTCCTCATCGCCGCCCGCCGTGCCCAGACAGTGCCGCCGGCCTGGGGGCCCCTCCCCCGACGCTCTGCACACCGTACCCCACCTCTGCCCATCCGAGGCCGGGGTCCCGGGCTCAGCCTCCCACACAGAGCTGCTGGCAGGGTTTTGCACAGCCGGATGCCATCCTGGGGTCAGCAGTGGCGGGCAATGAGGAGGGGGGCTCGGCCCCATGGGGCTGCTGCGGGGAGAAATAGCCACGTGGCAAGACCCCCTGCTGAGAGGCGCCCCCCGGGGCGGGGGTGGGGGCGCGCGGGCTCCAGGGGGTCGCGGGCAGGACCCACCTTGAACACCTGCGGTTTGTGAATGAGCCCCATGAGCGAGAGGAAGCCGCCGTACGACCAGCCGTGGATGGCCACACGGCCCAGGTCGATGAAGCCGTACTTCTCGGCCACGAAGTGCAGCCCCTCCACCTGGTCCTCGATCTCCACCTGGCCCTGGGGGCGAGTGGGCGCCTCAGTGCTGTGGCCGCGGGCCCTGCCCCCCTCCCCAGGCCAGCATCTCTTCATCCAGTTTCTGGATGGTGCCAATCACTGGACTGGGGATCTGTCTGCAGGTGGGGGGTGCACACACCCCGCCAGGCTCAGGGCTGACTCCCGGCTCCGAGCTCAGGGATCACTCCTGAGGGATCACTCGGCGGACCCGACGGGGTGCCGGGATCCAACCCAGAGAGCCGTGCGAACGGGCACAGACCCATTTCACAGGGCGTGAGGGCCCAGATGCCTCGGGGACCGGCCCGCACTCCAGCACAGGGCAGGGGCGCTCCGGTCACCTTCCTCATCCCCCCACCACGGCCGTCCTCCCTGACCATCCTCCCGTCTCCTCCTCCCCTCGACTGTCCCCATCACGTCCCTCCTCCCGCCCTGGCCCACCCTGCTGTCTGCCGCGTCAGGGGGCAGGCGCCCTCCTGCCTGTGGGCACAGCTGGGAGGCAGCGGCTCCCGCCCCAGCCCGGGGGGCCGAGTTACCATCTGGTTCTTCAAGGCACCCTCGAAGCGCAGGCCGCGCTGGCAGGAGCCGCGGCCGTCGATGACCACCACGGCGTAGCCCAGCGAGGCCAGCGTGCTGAGCCGCAGGTACTTGATCCCCTTGAAGGAGTTGTTGACCAGCTGGACCTGTGGGCGCCAGGGAGGACGGGCTGCTGGGCGTCGGCCCGATGGGGGGCCCTGACCTGGACTGCTGGGCGGCGGGAAGCCCTCGGGCTTGGGCTTGGAACAAATGACCCGTCACCCCGCGGAGATGCAGAGCAGGCCACGGAGACTGGGAGGGGCACGACCGCCCCGAGCGAGCTATACCAGCTTCCCCCAGGGCCCTGGTAATATCTAGGGGCTGACCTGGGGCCTGTGTGTCCCCAGGACCCTGGTGACATCTGTGGGCCGCCTGAGCCCAGGATGTGTTTCCGGGTTTGGCATGTGGGGGGCATCCACCTTGCCCCAGGAGCCCCCTTGCCTGTGGCCCTTCCTGGAGGCCGGGCCAGCTAAGCGGGGCGCCAGGGGGTCACCTAGAGTGAAAGGCAAGTGGAAACGCAGGAGCAGGAGGGGCGCTGCTCAGGGGCCGGGGGGGCGGGGCAGGGCGGCACACACCTGGGGTCCCCCATAGACGAAGAGGACGGTGGGGTGCTTCCTGCCCGGATGCACCGCGTGCGGCTTGTACACCATGCCGTAGAGCCGCACGGCCGACTGTGTGTGGAAGTGGAAGATCTCGGGGGGCACGTAATCAGGTGGGCAGCCTGCGGGAGACGAGAGGGGCTGCTGGGACCCGGGGCTGGCACTGCCCTGAAGCTGCGCCTCCTCGGGACTCGAACGGGGCTGACTGGTCTCGGAGATCTGGGGTACGCTCAGCTCTCGCTGCCTAGACTGCTGGGCCGGGGGGTGGCCCCTTGGAGCCAGGCGCCTGCACGCAGAGCCTGGCACGCCCCGTCCCTCACTGTGAAGGTCACCAGGCCATCACCCAGCGCTTCTGATTTGCTTTTTTCACTTTTTGGGTCAGACCTGGCAATGCTCAGGGCTTACTCCTGACTCTGCACTCGGAATCACTCCTGGCAGTGCTCAGGGGATTCTGCAGGATGCTGGGGATCGAACCCGGATCAGCGCGTGCAAGGCCAATGCCCTCACTACTGAACTCTCGCTTCCGACCAAGCGTCCAGTTTCCTGCCCCACCCCCCACCCAGTGGATGGCTCTACTGCAGGTAACTTGGGGAGCGGGGAGGCCACAATGGGTGGCATTCAGGGGACCCTGAGTCACCCCATGCAAAGCCAAGTGCCTGAACCCCAGGCCTGCGTTCCCAGCCACAGGGCCGGCTAGTGTAAGAGGAGAAAGAAGCGGCGGGGAGGGGGGACCCAGAGCGACAGCACAGCAGGAGGGTGTTAGCCTTGTACACGGCCAACCTGGGTCCAATCCCTGGCACCCCAGAAATAATTCCTGCGTGCTGAGCCTCAGGGTAAACACTGCCGGTGACCCCCAAAAAAGAAAAGACACGACAGTCTCTCGAAGGACACAGTCGTGGGGGACCCAAGGTGGCCCCACAGGCATCTGCAGCAGGTACTCCGAGTCCTGGAACAGTCCCGAGCTTGTAGTGTCCCGCCAGCCAGCACCCAAATTTCTGGGTAACTGCCCGATCCCGTGCAGCGTGGAAACCGCTCAGATTCCCCAGGTCTGTCCTCGGGGGACCCGGGGCCCTACCCAGGCTGGACCCTCAGACAGTCGCCTTTCCTGACATCGACTCTTGGGGGTGAGGGTGGGGTACGGGGTCACACGAAAGTCCACCTAGCAGGCGGGAGCGATGGCACAGCGGGAAGGGCACTGGCCTTGCACACGGTCGACCCAGGGTCCATCCCCAGCATCCCACAAGGTCCCACAAACACGGCCAGGAGTGACCCCTGAATGCAGAAACAGGAGTCAGCCCTGAGCATGGCCAGGTGTGACCCAAAACCCAGAAAAAGGGGGGGGCGAAAGGCCACCTAGCCCCGCCCACAGCCCCCAGATGCCAGAAAGTCCACTTGCTCGGGACATGCCAGAAGTGGGCAGGGTCGGGGGTCGGGGCCAGGGGCCGGGGATGCCAGCTGAGCCTCTCGGTCCCCCAGCAGACAGCCACAGCTCTTTGTTCCCCAAAATCCAGTCTTTCTCAGAGCCCCTCTCACAGCCCTGTCAGGGGAGAGAGACCATTTCCCGCCTCCCCCTCTTTCATTGACTCTCTGGACCCCCCAGGGCTGCCCCTTCTCCACAGTGGCATTTCACAAATGTGCTGAGGCCCCCTCACTCACAGGCAAGCCTGGGCTCCTGCCTGGAAGAGGCGGCTGGAGCCCGGGGTTAGAGGGGATACAGGGGCATTACTCACTGGCCGCCTCCATCATGCTGGCCCAGAAGCGGGGCTGCTTGTGCAGGGGGTCGCTGTCGGGGCCGCTGAGCTTGTACACGTGCACGCAGGGTGGCGTGCTCACGCTGCTGTAGTGGCTGATGAACATGTCGAAGTTCTGGGGGACACGGCGGGGGAGGGGACCGCTGAGCACTGTGCAAGGTCAGCAACGCACCAACCCCCAACCCCAGGCAAGCATCAGTGCCCTTCACTTGCTGGAATCCAGATTCCTCCTAGAATGGCTGTCACCACTGCCCCATTTTACAGACTGGCAAATGGAGGCTCGGGAATCCTGGGACCCTCTCAGGGGTCTCTGGGGGGAGTGACCACACTCAGGCCCATCCAGTGCCCAGCAGCTGGTTCTTTCTTTCCCTTTCTTGGTTTTTGGGCCACACCTGGAGGTGCTCAGGGGTTACATGGGGCAGTGTTTGGGGGGGCCCTACGGGGTGCTGGGGACCAATCACGGGTCAGTCGCAGGCAAGGCCAGCACCTTCCCTGTCAGATCTGTTCGGCTCATTTTCTTTTTTCATTTTTCATGAAAGCAGCCAGCAGTGCTCGGGCCGGCTCCTCGCTGTGCACTCAGGGATCACTCCTGGCAGTGCTCAGGGGACCCTACGGAAGCCGGGGGTTGAGCCGGGTTGGCTGGTGCAAGGCCAGCGCCCTCGCCACGGTCCTGTCACTCCGACCCGATCTCTCAGCCGTGTCAGGGCCCGGGCCCGGCAGGCTCTGTAGGGCAGAGCTCCGGCCGCTCGTTGGGCTGGTCCGACAGGCCGAGGAGGCGCCCAGACGCCCGCACTGGCCTGGCGGGTCGCCCTGCGCACAGCTGCGGCCTGATGATCCCGAGTGTTCCGAGGCGGCAGGGGCCCACCTGGCTCATGGAGCAGCTGTGGGAGAAGCCGGGCATGGTCAGGCGCACGATCTCGCCGGCCGCCTCATAGCTGACCACGTAGAGGTGCTGCTCCAGGGGCGTGTCCTTCGTGCCTTGGAAGTACACGAGCTTCGTCTCCTCGTTCACCCAGATCTGCGGGGACACGGGCACCCTGAGACGCAGCCCCAGGCCCCCGGGCTGCACGCGGCTGGGTGCTCGGGGCGGCTCGGGATCAGAAGCCCGGCTTAGGACAGGTGCTGGGTCCAGTGGGACTCAGCCAGTGAGGAAGGGGGCTGGGCAGGGGTGGGCTCAGGGAGGACACGGGGCCAGGACACAGGGGACGGGCTGGGCCTCTGGGCCTCCCCCAGCCCCCAGGCCACTTGATGTTATTTTATTTTTGTTTTGCAGCCACACCCGGCGGTGCTCAGGGCTGACTCCTGGCGGAGCTTGGGGGACCCTGTGGAATGCCGGGGGGGATGCTGGGGACTGAACCTGGGTCAGCTGCGTGTAAGGCCAGTGCCCTCTCGGCTGTACAACGGCTCCACCCCCCACCTCTACCCAGACCACTTAAAAGCTGGCGCTTCCCTCACCCCGAATCTGGCCATCACACCCGGGGCTGGGGTGCTCCTGGCGGTGAACGGGCCTAGAAGGGTCCGTGAGAGTGTGACCTGGGTGCCCTGGTCACAGTGTGTGTATGTGTGTGTGTGGGGGGGGAGGGTGGAGTTGAGAACTCTGAGGCCCAGGGGGTCTCCAGCTGGCTGGGCCTCCCGACCCTTCGCCCTGGGCATGTGGCAGCTGCCAGAGTGGGTGTGTATGGGTGCCTACCCGCCGGTGCATGCAAACACACATGTGCACACGTGTGCCTATGTGCTACGTGTGAGTGCCTGTGCGTGCACGTGTGCGGGGCGCCGCTACCTTGGAGCCGTGCCGTGCCAGCACCTCCCACTCGCCGCTGGTCAGCGCCACCTCCTCCTCGATGGGGCACTTGAACTCGTCTGGGGGGAAGAGGGAAGGGCAGGGGTAAGCGGGGGACCCACCCACAGGCCTCCTGGGAGCTGCGGTGAAGGGGCCGCGGAGAGAACTGTGTGCTGCCAGCTCAGCGCAGCCCCTCTCGGATCCCAGCAGGGACGGCGTCCCACGGGCTGGGCCCCCAGCTCTGACGGTTGGGGGGACAGCTCAGGACACATGGCAGGACGCAAATGCAGCCCAGCCCCGCGTGGCCCCCCGACGGCAGCGGGGTCGTCCCTGGTGAGGCCAGCTTCTGGGGCCCAGGCTGAGCAGAGTCGTGCTGGGCGAGGCACCCCCGCATCCCGCACTCTCTTGGCGAACCCCACAACGGCTCCCCTGGCCTTCTCCTCCTGGCCTGGGGAGGCCCAAGGTGGGAGCTCGGCCTGGCTGCCCCCCTGGCTGTCCCCCTTCACTTCAGGCCCACCTCCGGGGCAGAAGCAAATGTTTCCAGCAGAGCCTGGCCCTGACCCTCTTGAGGCTGGCACTGGCATGAGAGCCAGGCACGCTGTAGGGGCCTCGCCAGTGCCCCTGACTGTCAGTGCAGGACCGAGGGGCAGGGCAGTGGCCTGCCCCGCTCACGGGCTGTGTGTGCTCAGCGGGTGGCCCAGGCGGGCTGTTTCTGGGGGGAGGCCTGGCCACACCTGGCGATGTTCAAGGATCCCTCCTGGCGGGACTCGGGGCCCTCACTGGGATGCCAGGGCCGGAACCCGGGTGGGCCATGTGCATGGTCAGCGCCCTGCCCGCCGTCCGGTGGCTCGCGGCCCCTCACCTTCCCCGGGGTGCAGCGGCTGGGTCCAGTCGTAGCCGCTGGGCGTGAGCGTGACTGTGACCTTGTACAAGTGGCAGAAGCCCGTCTTACACTCGTTGGTGCGGAGGAAGCACAGCCGGTCGCCCCCGTCCCGCTGGGGGAAGGGGTAGAAGATGTCGTGGACCTGCGGGCAGGAGCGGCCGCGTCAGCAGCGGAGGGAGCTGGGGGCTGGGGGTGTACGGGAAGGCGGGCGGGGGGGCTGGCCCGGCCCTTACGTTGATCCACACGTCAGTGACTTCCTCGTAGATGACGTAGGGCTGGATGGTGCTGGGCACGGCCCTGGCGAAGGCGCGCCGCTGCTCCTCGCTGTCCGTCACGGGGATGAACAGGGCCGGGGGCAGGAGCACGAGCTGCAGCCGCTGCTGGGGCCGGTCCAGGAACATGGCCCAGGCACTGCGAGGAACGAGGGGGGGGCGTCACCGGAGCCTCACGAGCACTGGCCCAGGGGACCCGCCCACACAGGGTTTCGGATTGGCTGAGGTTTGAGGGAGGCCGAGGGGCCGGCAGCACCCCAGGTCCCAACCAGGGTTCGATCCCCGGCACCCCATGGGGTCCCCTGAGCCCCACCGGGCATGGCCCCAAATCAAAACAAAACAACAAACAGAATCCCAAAGCTCTGTCAGCACTTCACCTCATTTTTTTTGGGGGGGAGGGGGATGTGGGAGAGACACAGGTTCTGGGGATTCACTCCTAGCCAGGCCTGGGGGACGTCATGCAGAGTCAGGGACAGAGTGGAGTTGTCACATGCAAAACAAGTGCTGCAACCCTTGGACTATCTCTCCGGCCTCCTGCTCGGGGCTGGAGGAGGCTGGTGGTGAAATAGGGGGAAGGGGCAGCCCAGCTAAGTGTGGGGACCAGCCGGGGCACTCGAGGTGGTCCGGGGTGGGGGTGGGGAGGCTCCAGAGGGGGCCTGTATATAGTGCCAGTGATGCAACTCGGGGTCTATCACACACACAAGGGATGAGTCCCATCCTGTTGCCCCCGCCCCCACCCCACATGGACCTGTTGTTGGGGTAATGAGGTTTTTTTTTTTTTTGCTTTTTGGGTCACACCCAGAGATGCTCAGGGGTTACTCCTGGCTTTGCACTCAGGAATTACTCCTGGCAGTGCTCAGGGGACCATATGGGATGCCGGGGATAGAACCCAGGTCGGCCGCGTGCAAGGCAAACGCCCTACCCGCTGTGCTATCGCTCCGGCCCAGGTGATGAGGGTTTTTTGTTTGTTTTTGCTCTTTGTGTCACACCCGGCGATGCTCAGGGGTTATTCCTGGCTCATGCACTCAGGCATTACTCCTGGTGGTGCTCAGGGGACCCTATGGGATGCTGGGAATCGAACCCGGGTCAGCCACGTGCAAGATAAACGCCTTCCCCGCTTGTGCTATGGCTCCAGCCCCTGATGAGGGTTCTGAGATGTGGCTCAACCCCGGCCCATGCTGGCCGTGCAGGGCAGGAGGGTCGCACGGGACTGAGCAGCCCCGACCTTGCCAGGCTGAGGGGACAGGCTGCAGCTGCCCCCACTGTCTCTGCGGACCCCCGCAGTCAAGGGTCCTCGCCTGGTGTGCCATCCTGAGTGGTCCCTATGGCTCTGTGGAATCCACTCTGGAGTGTCCTGCCTCAGGCCAGCGGCTCTGTTGAAAGGGCGCCCGGGGGGACTGGAAGCTTCCCATCCCGCCTCCACCCTGAGGGGCTGCTCCTGACCAAACCCAACGTGTGGACTGTTTCATTTTGTTTAGTTTTGTTTCCTGGGGCCACACCCGGTGGTGCTCAGGGCTGACTCCCTGCTCTGTGCTCCACTCTTGGTGGGACTTGGGAGTCCCCTGCGGGCTGCCGGGGATTAAACCTGGGTCAGCCACATCGAGGCCAGCGCCCGCCCCACTGTGCCACGGCACCAGCCCTCAACATGTGGAAATCCAGCTGTGTTGGTCACGTTGGTTCTTGGGATTCCCCTGTGCCCCCATGCCCTCCCGCCCAGCCCGGCCAAATCACCGAAACTCAAAGCAGCTCCCCCCAGCACTCCAGGCTGCCCCAGGCCCCCAACTTACTACTTTCCATCCTGGGTCCAGCCGGCCCTGGCGATGTACTCCACCCGCGGGAAGAGGGTGCTGAAGGGCTGCACCAGCTCCTTCTCCTGGCTGGAGATGATCTGGGGCGGACGGGGACAGCAGGATTCGAGGGGGGCACTATGGCTCTCCACCCTCAAACCCTGCCCATGGTGGCGCTCCCCAGGCCGGTCCCGGCTGGCACCCCTGCTGGCACCCCTGTCCAGGCCCCCTCACCTTGCCCTGGCTGTCAGTCTGGAACTCAGCCAGTTTCAAGGCGATCTTAGGGTTCTTGCTGCCTGCAGGAAGGAGTGTGGGGTGAAGCCTGGTCCCCAGGCTCCCGGGCCCATGGCCCACTGTGGCCAGCACCCGAGCACCCTGGGCAGCCCGCGGAGCTTTTAAGACGTTTAAGGGTGCCAGGCTGCACCGATGAGCAAAACGAAAGGCAACGGTATCCCAGCCCCCGGGGCGCGCCTGGGCTGAGCCGGGCCCTCACCTGTCCGCGGGTATCGGTACGAGTCCGTCTTCCTCTCCTCCAAGGCGGGGGAGGGCACGTGTATGACCTCCACCTCGGACTCGTCCACTTCCTCGTACAGGATCCGCAGCGTCTTGACACCTTCCGGACCTGGGAGGGTGTTGGGGGGGAGGGGACTGGGCGAGGGGGACAGGGACCCCAGGGCCGGAACCTCGCCTCCTCACGCTCCTAGCTATTCTGTCATTGAGCCCAGACAGGGCTGGGGGCCTGGGGCCACTGCTCATGGGATGTGAAGTCGTTGGGGTTCCCTCTGGGTTGCATGACCCCCCTGCTCAGTGGAACGGGTCTCCAACAGGATTCTGTCCGGCCACAGCGGGGACTGTGTGGGGGCAGCGAGGTCCCCCTGCAAGCCAAGCCCTGAGAATCTACATCCCGCTGGAGCTGGCCGTGACTGGAAGACAGGAGCTCCCCCACAGGGACGGGGCCCCTAAGGATCGGGGACCAGGAGAGGGATGCCCGCCCAATGCTGCATCTGCCCACGCCTTGAACTTGGACTCTGGCCCTCCCTGACACCGGGGTCTGCTGAGCCACCAGAACAGCAGTGGACATGAGCCCCTGGAGGGGCCCCGAGCAGTAGCGAGAGCTCAGAGCTGAAGGCAGCGGGACCTACCCTCGCAGGAGGCTGTGGGGCACCACCAGTAGCCGGTGAAGCGGTCAAACTCTTCCTGGATGACGAAGGTGGCCACACCTGCTGACTTGGGGTCCTCGAGGACGTTGGACAAGCCTGGGGTTGGGGGAGAGGGCTCCAGATGAGAGTAGGGGCAAGGATGCTCCCCGTCAGCACGCTGAAGCCAGGGGCCACACGCTCTCTGGTGCAGGAGCTGCCCTGGACGTGCCAGGATGGGGCACAGCACCTGTGATGCCCCCCACATCTAGTACACGCCAGGCACCATGACCAGGAGAGGGGACGACTCAGGAGGAGGGGAGGCCTGAGGGGGACTCCAGTGGGGGTGGGAACAAAGCGAGGGTAGAACAAATGTCTGGATAGGCCAGGGCAGGGGGCGGAGCCGAGAGACGCAGACATCAGAGCTGGCCGAGGACAAGGACAGGGTCTGTGGGGTCCTGGAAGGCATCCAGTGAGCCTTAAGGATAGCCGGAAGGCAAGGGGGTCCTCCCAAGGCCTCACCTTGGTGGCAGTAAGTCAGCCTGTGCTCCTCGCCCGTCTCGATGTTGGCCACCCAGAGGTCACTGTGGTTGATGAAGGAGAAGAAGGTGGGGTCGGCAGGGCAGATCTTGGGGTCCATGCGGGGCCCAGAACACTGGGTCTTGATTTCCAGCGGCTTCATGGGGGACACCTGGAGACAGCAAGTCTCAGGGGCTGGCCCCAAGCAGCCCACCCTGGGCACACCCCGAGCCCCAAACTTCAAACTCCACTGACCACACCCCCATAACCACGGACCACACCCCAGCATCAAGGCCCGCCCCCAGGCTCCAATAGCCCCGCCCCCCAGATCCAATGGCCCCACCCCCATAACCCTATCACTCTTGCACCCAATCCTGGCCCCGCCCCACTGGCCCGCCCTCGGCCCACTCACCATGAAGCCATTTTTGCCCCCGTCCCGACAGTGGAAGAGGCTGTTGCTGGCCTGGAAGAGGAAGAGGCCGCTCTCGCTGTGGAAGTCATACGAGGTGATGCCAAAGACACCCAGGCGCTTCCGCTCCCTCAGGAGCTCCTCCTCCCGGGAATAGACCCCGTGGTGGGGCGTGGCCTGGGGGATGGGACAGAGGGGCGGGCATCAGCCTGGGGAGGGAGAGCATGCCGAGGAGCAGAGTGGGCCTGCGCAGGGGTGGTGGGGAGGGGGGGGGCTGGAGCCTAGAACCCCAGCAGGAGTCTGTTTCCGGGGCTCCCGGACCTGCTTCCCCCTCCGCCCCCCGTCAGAACCACACTGGACGCCCCCTGGGCCAGAGTGGGCACCTCCGGGGCGCGGGGACCAGCCCTGCGGCCCCCTCCCTCCCGCCTCCTTCACAGCCACTTCCTGCCAGGAATCAGGTCCACGGGGGTGGGGGAGGCCACCACACTCCCAAACCCGCAGCTGCCCAAAGAGGAGGTGGAGCCGCTGGGGAGTGGCCAAGCCCGGGAGTGTGCGTTAGCAACGCGGAACCCCCTCACCCCCACCCCGAACCAGCCAACCAATGCAAGTGCAGGACCCCGAGCCTCACCCACGCCAAGGCTGGCAATTATTAACCACGTGTCCGGAAGAGGGCGGGGCCAGGGACAGGTGTTTCCCCGCCCCCACCCCTATGCAGCTGGCGGGCGGCCCACCTGGAAGTGATCCAGCATCTGCTTCCAGGACAGGAGGAGCAGCGCCTCCTTCCGCACCTTCCTGGGGATCTCGGAGTAGAGCAGCGAGTTCTCGCGGCTGCCGTACGGCATCCCTGGGCGGCGGGGAGAAGCCGAGTGGGCACCCTGGCGGCGAGCACCCTCTCCGGAGAAGCCCAGGGCTGCCACCCGGGACGCAGGCGCTTGACCCAAAGGACGCAAGGAAGGAGGGGGGTGGGAAGGGAGGGGGCTGTGGGGATGCTGCTCGGCCCTGGCCATGAGGGGGGGCTCCGTGGCTGTACTCGGATGCGTACCCGACCCCCCTAAGCAGTGCGGGGGTGGGGCCTCCAAGGCTGCCCCCACCACGGGCTGCCATGAGGTGCCGAGAACGACACTGGGCTGGGTCCGTGGCCACACACGCACCCTAACTGCCCAACTGTCTCTGGCCCCTGGATTGCTCCCCCCAAGTGTCACCAGGCAGACAGGACAGGGCCAAAGGCGCTGGTCTCACACGTGGCCAAGCCGAGTTCAATCCCCAATACCCCGTAGGGTCCCTCCAGCCAACCAGAGGTGATCCCTGAGCATAGTACCAGGAGTCAGCCCTGAGCACCAACAGGTGTGGCCTCAAGACCCTCTCCTACAGCAAAACAGAAAACAAAAAAAACCCAAATGTCAGGATGTTGCGTGGCGGGGCCACCCGGGGAGACTGGGGTGTGTGCTCGGGAAGGCTTGGCCCACCAGGTCCTCCGGGGCCCCCGCCCGCTCTCTGGGCAGGAAGTCACCGCACAGCCTTGCCAAGGGCGCAGGGCCATCGCCCGCCCGCCGATTAATAAGTGACTGACAGCGCCTTATGGCTCCCGTCCGCCAGCACGGCCTGGCTGGGCCGCCCTTGGCACCGGGGATGGTGGCTGTTGGCTCGCGAGGCCGCCCAGTGTGCCCCAGTTCGGCCTGCCCCCAACTCCGAGGCCCATGAAAGCAGCACACCTGTCATCATGGTCAGACACGGGATCCGCGGCCGCCCGATGCCCTCCTGACCCCCTCAGAAGCAGGGCAGGGCGCCTAGGGTGCACAGGATGCTGCAGTCAGAACCAGGCTCCAGCCCCTTACCCAAAAGCCCTGCCATTGGCTCTTTGTGCCCTGACTGGCAGGGTGGGTGTCCAATCAGGAAGGCTGGGCGTGGCCTCCGTGTCCTTGGTTCACCCAAAAGGCTGGGTGAAAGCACGTGCCTAGAAAAGCATCCTTGGGGGGCCCGCAGAGGCGGGGGCAGGGAGGGGGCCACAAGGGCTGGAGGGATAGCTCAAGGGTCTGCAGTGCACACTCTGCACACGGGTTCAATGTCCAGCACCGCTCTATCCCCCAAGTACCACCAGGACTACTGGTGTGATCCCCAAAAGAAAACCAGCTTGGGGATGGGCAGCTGCAGCGGGCCAGACGCTTCCGTTGCACGCAGCCCAGAGGTGTTTGATCCCCAGAGTCCCATATATGGCCAGGAGTAATGACTGAGCAGAGCCAGGAATAATCCCTAAGCATGGCCAGGTGTGGTCCAAAAACCACCTCTCCCCCGCCCCCCCCAAAATTAAACCCCAAAGTATCCAAAGACACTAGGTCAGAAGAAAGACCCTACCTAGTGGGTCAACAAGGGTGTCCCGGGAGCCTGGATGTGAATGATGTCCAGGACACCCTCGCACCCAACACCCACCCCGGCTCTGGACAGGACCGTCCCAGGACTAGCAATGGAGCGGAAGAGAAGCACAGCTTCTAGGATGGTCCAGGAGGTTCTGCCAAGTTCTTGTCCATAGCCACCCTTCCCCACACCTACATGGTGGTGGGGGAGGTCTGAAGGCGGGGTGCTGGGAGGGCCTGCCCCAGGTCCCCAGGACACCCCTGTGACTCAGACTGTCGGGGCTTGGGTCACACCTGGCGATGCTCAGGGGTTACTCCTATCAGGGGTCACTCCTGCCTCTGCACTCAGGAATCTTCCTGGAAGAGCTGGGGACCATACAGGATGCCGGGGATCGAACCCAGGCTCCATGCAAGGGAAACACCCACCCCACGGTACCATCCGCTCCCGCTGTAACATCGCTCCGGCCCCAGACTGTCAGGGTTTCTGTCCTGCTGCCAGTGGCTCCCGAGATGTCCCTGTCCTAATCCTCAGGGCCTAAGAGCACAGCTGTGTGGCCAGAGGGACTCGGCAGAGGGGATTAAGTGCTGCTCCAAACGGGAGGTGAGCCGGGTAATCCCGCCGCCAGCGCACACAGGGACCCACGCGCCCGTGACAGGGAGCTGAGTGTTCCCACAGCAGGGGCGGCTCTGCAGTGACAGGCAGAGATCAGAGGGACGGGCTGCGGGCCAAGAGGCGCCGGTGGCCACCAAAGCAGGAAGCGGCAGAAGCAGACGATCCCCCAGAGCACCCGATGCCCACGCCCTAGAAAAACGAAGGTTCTAGAACTCTGCAGGCACTAGGCCCTGTTGTCTACAGCACCAAGCTGGGGCCCGAAGGACAGGACAGTGGGCAGCTTGCCTCGCACCCCGATGATGGGTCTGATCCCCGGCACTCCAGGAAGATCCCCGGAGCCCTTCCAGGAGTGATCCCCAAGTACAGAGCCAGGAGTAAGCCCGAGCACCACCTGGGGGAGGGCACCCACAAGGCAAAAAAAACAAAAGCAATAAATAGCGCGGGTGCCATAGCACAGCTGGGAGGGCGTCGGGTTCGGGTTTGGGAGGCTCATAGGGTCCCCGGAGCACTGCCAGGAGTAATTCCTGAGTGCAGGGCCAGGAGCAACCTCTGAGCATCATGGGGTGCAGCCCCAAACCTAAACAAACAAACAAGCGAAGAAGCAATAAACACAACAGTAAACACAAACACAACAGTAAACACAAGCTCGAGCAAAGACGGTCAGTGGTCAGAGCCGCTGGAGGGGCTGGTGGCCAGTGCGGTGGTGGCAGTTGCAGAGGCGTCAGATGGCAACGACCCCCTCAACCTGAGCCCAGGAGCCATTGGGAGGTGGTGCTGGTGGGAGGGTCCCGGACACATGGGGGCAGGTGAGGGGGGGCGGAGAACGAGGCCGGCCACCAGAGCCCACACCCCCCCTCGGTCCCGAGAGCCCCGCCAGGCCCCCGGCTCTGCGGAACGGAAGCGCGTCCGGCCCCAGCCCGCAGAGAGCAGGGTTGGCAAATGCCTTCCTGCCCGGGGCCGAGGGTAAACAGTGCGGCCGCGCGGCTCCTCTCATCTCTGTTGCAAGCCGGCGCGCTGGAGAGCAGCCCCGGGCGGGAGGGAGACGGTAGCGGGCAACGCGCCAGGGCCAGCCGCCTGCTGACCTGTTCTAGAACGTTCCGCATCCTGACCCCGACATGCCCACCCACCGTCTGTCTTCCACGAGGGCTGGAGGGTGGGAAGGAGGCCCCGAGGCCTGCGCCGGCCAGCATGGGGCCAGGCCCCCAATTGTGGGCCCACCACAGCCCACGTGATGGGGAGTGGCCCCTGCCCCCTCGGGGTCTGAAGGAAGGGACCAGCTGACCAAGTGAGGGTCCGGCTCTGCTCTCACTGGACCCCACCGGCCCGCCGGGAGCCTGAGCCACTGCCGGAAGATGCCCTCGCTGTGGTAAAGGGGGTGGGTGGGTTTGCAACGGGGCCTGGGCCTCGAGGAACCCCCTGCCCGGGCACCAGGTCAGGCCAGTCAACAGGTGGCCCAGCCCCCTGGGTATTTTCACACGTCACTCAGCTGTGGCAAGAACGGCAGGGGTCACCCACGGTAGATAACCAGGTGGGCGGCACCCACTGGGGGTGAGCGGAGGGGCTGGACCGTCCCGGCTGACCCTCGCCCGCGGGGGGCGAGCCCTGGCCTTACCCAGGTAGTACAGGCGGTGTGAGTGGGGGCCCGTCTCGTCCGTCTTCTGCACGAACTGGAAGTCGTGGGGTGCCTTGTTGACGATGAGCCCCGAGTTCTTGCGGCTGCCGTGGATGATGGTGCGCAGCTCCTCCCACGAGCGCTTGGGCACCTGGAAACGGGCCGACGGCTCCTCCATGGCCACCGTGGCGCCAGGCTCCCCGGCGGCCATCCTTGCCCGGTCCTGGCCCTCGGCGTCCAGAGAGAAGCTGCGGGCAGGAAGGGCCGGGGGAAGGTGGTGAGGAGGGGGGCCGCCTCCGCTTCTCTCCGTGCCACCAGGCCCAGGCAGCCCCGCCATCGGCCCCGGGGCGGGGACACAGGTGGGGGGCTGGGGGCAATGGCCACCGACGGCCTCCCCTCCCGGACAACCAGTCGCGACCCCCAAAGTTCCCCCATCCCTAGGGGAACCGTCACCTCCCTGGCCCTATGTCACAGCTATGTGACCCTGAGACTCAGCTCTAGGTGAGGCACCCCCAGATCTGGGGGCAATGCCCAGAGGGTCAGGCCGACCCTGGCCTCCCCTTTGTTTCGGTTTTGGGCCACACGCGGCGGCGCTGACCGAGTGGGGGTCTGGCTCCGTTCTCACTAGATCATTCCTGGTGGGGCTTGGGGGACCCCCCCCGAGGTGCAGGTGATAGAACGTGGGTCGGCCTCATACAAGGCTATCGCTCCGGGCCCCCATCAGCTCCTGGGTCCCCTGGTCGCCTTCCCTGGAGCGAGGGGTTGGACGGCAGCTGCAAGATCCCATCCCCCCACTCCCGTGCTCGGTGCGTGCCCTAAACCACACGGGTCCTGTGGCACAGGGCGGAGGTGACTGATCCCTTCCGGGGCGCTGGGCAGGGGGGCACCAGGGACTCGGGGTGTCAGGGGCGGGAGGTGAAGCTGCACGAGCTGCTTCCTCCTGCTCACACCCCCCGCCTCCCAGTTCCCGGGAAACTGGGGCCCCCCAATCCCTGCCGCTCTCCCCGCTGAGCACCTTCTTGGCTGGGCTAATCGGCAAATATTTGCTCTGAGAAAACCTACAAACGCGGCTGAGGTAAGCTGCTGTGGAGGTGTGGGGGTCGCCCCGAGGGCTGGGAGCCCTTGGGGGGATCACAGAGTGGGCAGGGCCACCCCCAACACAGACGGACAGACAGACAGACAGACAGACAGACACACACACACACACGCACGCACACGCACATGCACACGCACGGGCTTTCCGCCGCCCTCCCCCCGCCAAGGTTCCGCTCTCAGAAGCGGAGCCCAGGGCGGAAGGGAGCGAGCACCTGTGGGAAGGTCCGGCCTGGCCGCCTGGAACGGGGCAGGAGAAGGGGGTGGGCAGAGAGCAGGGCGTCCGCCCTCCGGCCCCTGGAGGGCCAGCGGGGCACTGTGCGGGGGTCACGCATGTGACATCCGGGCAGCTAAAGCGGGGTGGGGTGGGGTCCCTGCCAGCACCGGGGCGGGCTGGGCTCCCCAACCTCCAGGGCCCCCACTGCTGCTGGCAGGGAGCCCAGAAACCAATTCGGGGGGAACGAGCTTCCGTAACCAGCCTGCCCCCTGCCCACTGAACAGACAGGGAGCCCCAGGGCTCCTCGCGGGGGTGCCCCTCCAAAGCTCACGCCCGAGCCAGCCGTCCCCAGTTCCCGGGGAAGGTCACGAGAGGGATCTTGCCTCTGATCCGCGCAGGGCGCCCAGGGGGCAAAGAGCCGGCCCAGGAGGTGGCAGGCGACGTGGAGCATCGGGAAGGGCCTTCGAGGAATCGGCGCGCTGTGGCCGGGCAGCCCAGCTCCCCGAAAGTCAGCCCGCGGCCAGGCTCCTCCCCAGGGCGGGCGGGCGCAGGAGAGGGGCCGAGGCGGGGAGGAGGGGGGAGGAGGGGGAGGAGGAGGAGGAGGAGGAGGAGGAGGAGGAGGAGCAGGAGGAGCAGGAGGAGGACAGGTGGCCGGTGCGTGGCCCGGCGGCGAGCCTGCACTGGCCCAGCGCAGCTCCGTGCCTGCCTCCGCGTGCGGGACCTGAGTCAAGAGTTTACACAGCTGGGGAACAAAGCGGATTCCGAGCTGCTTAGGCCAGGTCCACCTACACCGTCCTTCTGCCAATGGGTGACGCCAGCAGCCAGCTGCGGGGCCTTCCTGCTGCTCCCCCTGGCCAGGCCAGCAGGGACTTCGGGGCTCCCTCGGAGCTACAGCTCCCCCTCCTGAGAGCACCCCCACCGGGCCACAGGACCCATGAAAAGGGCGGTGGGCGGAAAGCCAGAGGAACGGTGGGCACCAAAATCCACTGCAGGTCTGGTGCGATCAAGGTGACTGAAGACACATGGACGGGGACACACACACACACACACACACACACACACACACACACACACACACACACACACACACACACACACACACACACACACACACCACACACCCCCCCCAAGAAAAGGAAGTGGGTGCGGAGGAAACAGCACCCAGTATGTATCTGTGCGGTGTCTCTCCAGGACAGTTCCAGCCTCCACCCACCCAGGACCTCGTGCCCCCCCGAGGGAGACTCAGATGCTCCCTCCAAGCTGCTGCCCCAAGGGACGGCCTATTTCCAGGACCTGAGTCCGGGGAAGCAATCGGGGTGCCCATCTCCACCCAGCCTCCCTGTGTGCTGGCTGCCGGGGTGCCAACGAGCCCGGGCGCGCCCGCCTCCACCCGGCGCGGGAACTTGCCCAGAATCAGGCCTGGCGCGGGGTGCTGGCCTCATCCTCCCCAGCATGCCCCCCCCCGCGCCCCCCGTCTGGGAAGCAGGCTCACAGGGGAACCGCTGGAGGCGCCAATCTCCTGGTGCCCAGACCCACGCCCAATCCAGGGCAGCGGGGCGGGGCCGGGCACCCCGGCTCAGGGAGGGGTGCAGCTGGCCACGAGAGTGCGTGGGGGGCCACAGAGTGGCCAGGCCCCGATGCTCCAGGGGGCAGGGTCCTTCCCCAGGCCCGCACCCCAAAACCTCAAAGCCAGGGAGCACTAGGGCCACCACAGGAGTCAGCGCTAGGGACACGCAAGCCCCTCCACCAGCTCCCCACGGGCCCCTCACCTGTCCCAACTCCCCGAGTCCTGATCCAGACGCAGCTTCTTAACGTTCCGCATTAACTGCTCGGCAGCCTCAGGGGAGCGGGGTGGGGCCTGTGGGGGTGGGGACAGGGAGGGATAGTGAGGGTCAGCGAGCAGTAGCCACCGGCTCCCCGATCCAGCCCGCAGGGGAACACCCAATGCCAAGAGACAGGTGGGCAGGGAATTGCCTGATCCCCAGTTCCAGCCAAGAAGATGTGATTTCAAGTGACCCCCAGGGTCACCCACAGGACACGAGTGGGGCAGCCCTGCAGGCCTGACCCATCAGCCCTTTGCCAGGACACCCTCCTGCTTTTGTTTTGGGGCCACACTCCGTAGGACTGGGGAGGGGGTGGGGGACAGGATCGGACGGCAGGATGCTGGGGGTCAGACATGGGGCCCCCACAGGCAGAGATGTGCCGCAGCCCCTCGAGGCGTCTCCTGCACCCCGCTCTAGCTGCCGGTAGGCTGACATGCTCCCCCTGCCCCGTGGGTCTCTGGGGGCTTCCGGTGCGAGCAGGTGGGGGCCAAGGGGGCCAGTGCACACCCCGAAGTGTCCAGGACACTCCTCAACCCCCAAATAGAATGATCTCTGAGGGGGCAGGGGAGGCAGCTGAATTGGACCCTCACGCTCACGGTGGCAGGGAAAATCAAGCCAGGAGGGGACAGAGGGAGAGAATCAGGGTGCACCCCTCCCTCCCATGTCCCGAGCCAGGAGGTGGCTCCAGACACGGCTGGCCTGGGGCCCCAGCTCTGAGCATGACAGAACACAGGAATGACGGCCCTGCCCTGGGCACTGGGAACAAGCCCCAGGCATCTGGGGTCGGTGCAGGCAGAGCTCTACCTCCCGCCCCCCCCCCCGCCCCCGAGAATGGCCCTGCCCCAAAGAGGCCTGGGGTGCAAGGATGGGCACCCCACGGGCCAATGGCGTGTCTGCCCCTGCTCAGTGCAAAGCTGCCCAGAGGAACAAACCAAGCCCTCTTCTCCCAGGCCAGGCACTGCCGGGGGTGCTGCTGGGACAACACCGGAGGTCCAAGGGACCCAAGGGGGGGGTGCCACACCCACCCACCATCCCGCAGCCCGGCCTCAGGGCAGGCAGATGCCCCGGAGGAGTCCAGATAAGGCGAGGGGGGGCCCCTAGGTCCAGGGACAAAGATCAGCCGGAAGCGGGGAGGCAGGCTGCCACCCCCAGAGCTGCAGAGAGCGGGGTGAGAGATGACCCCAGGGCAGGAGCGGGCTGGGGACCAGAAGTGACAGGTTCTGCCACTTCCGGGCTGGGTTGCCCCGGGGGACCCTCACAGCCTCTCTGGGCCTGGATGTCCTCAGCTGTGCCTGGGACAAGCCCCAGCACCTCCGCCCAGGGCTACAGGAAGGAGCTTACAGGAGGGCCCTGGACTTCGGAACCCCGACAGCTGACATGCTGTCAGGGAGTTTCAAACCCCACCCTGGGGCGGAGAGACAGGCAGGAGCCAAGGCGCTAGCTCTGCAGGGCATCATAGGGGCCCCCCACCCCAAGCCTCACTAGGGTCCTCTGAACACACAGGCAACTGTGGTCCGAAAGAAAAAAGAAAAGAAAAAGAGAGAAGAGAAGAGAAGAGAAGAGAGAAGAGAAGAGAAGAGAAGAGAAGAGAAGAGAAGAGAAGAGAAGAGAAGAGAAGAGAAGAGAAGAGAAGAGAAGAGAAGAGAAGAGAAGAGAAGAGAAGAGAAGAGAAGAGAAGAGAAGAGAGAAACCAACCCCCTGAAGCTGAGTGTGGCACTCACGTCCCATTTGGGGCCAGAATCCCCGCCAGTCCCTCCCCTGCTTAGGGGAGCCAGGATCGGGCCTGGGGCCACAAAGAAGCCAGCTGAGTACTCCCCGCCCCCCAGAGTCTTCCTGCTTTTCCTCAGTGCTCTGCTCCAGGGTCCAAAGCTGGCACCAGGGACACAGGCCCAGCGGTACCCCAAGGGGGTGGCCCTTTTCCACCCCAACGTCCTGCCAATTTCCATCTCCAGCTGCAGGTCAGGGGATCCGAGCCCCAGTGCCCGGCCCAGCACCACTGACCTTTCACAGGGTCCAGGAGGCCTCCATGCCTGCCGCAGGCGTAGCTCGCGAACCTTTGACAGGACACAGGGGGAAAGGCGCAGGTTAAGGAGGGTCCAGGATAAGGACAGAGGAATCCTCAGGGCTCTGCAGGCGGTGCTGGGGGCCAACCTGCGGGTGGGGTGGAGCGGTCACGCCCACGCCCAGTTTACACTGCTGGGCCCCTGCCGCACCGGGATGGGGAAGGAAAGAACCAAACCACCGAATCACCTCCTCCGGGACCGGCCCCCAGTTCACACGGTCCCGGGCCAACTCCTCAAAAGCAATTTGGTTCTTCCAGGGTGTGGGGGACCAAGGGACTTTCCTCCCGCTGCGGTGGCGGCGAGGTGCGGGGTCAAGAGCCGGGTGGATGGGATGCGGGGGGAGGGGGGGTCGCGGGACACTGCTGAGGAGTCTAATGGGATGCGGGAGGGTCGCGGGACACTGCTGCGGGGTCTGGCAGGACGCGGGGGGTCGCAGGGCATAGCTGAGAGGCCCTCCGGCCGCTGCGGAATGTGGGGAGGGGGCGGCAGGAAGAGAGGATGGACGGCAGGGTTGGGAGGGAAGCGGAGTCCAGGGCTGGTCCCCTCCCCTCCCTGGAGCGGATGTGGGGATGTGGGTGGCCGCTGGCGAGGACCAGCCCCGGCGGGGACCGGGACTCAGGCCGAGGAGATGGGGCGGGAGGCGCCGGGCTCGTGGGCGCGGTCAGCATCGGCGAGGGCCCGCGCCGGGAGGCCGGGGCTGCCCCTCGAAGCGGCGGGGGACACGGCGGCCGGCCGGCGGGGGCCGCGCGAGGCCGGGACAGCCCGGGCGGCGGCCCCAGGGTGGCGGCCCCGACGGCGGGACGGGGCGCGGGGTCGCTGCTGCTCACCGGCGTCTCCGCGGGGCGGCGGCCGCGCTGGGCAGGGCGGTCCCGGGGCCGGCGGGGCCTCACGCGCGCGGCTCCATGGCCGGGACAGCGGCCCCGGAAGCAGCGGGCGCGGGGGGACAGCGGCGCCAGCGGACACGGGGGAACCCGCTGGCTCAAGACCCCTTTGACCCGGAAGTCGAGCGGCCCAGGCGGCGGCCCGTGATTGGCTGCCGGCCGGCCGGCACCAAGGTGCACCCGCGGTGGGGGGCGCGGGGCCGCGCCACTCCTGGCTCGCGGGTCGGCCGCAGGGAGAGAACCCCTCGCGAGATTTGGTGTCGCCCAGGCGTCACTGATTGGCTCGCTACTAAGGGCTCCAGGGAAGGCGCTGTCCTCGCCGTCGCGTTGGTGGTATAGTGGTTAGCATAGCTGCCTTCCAAGCAGTTGACCCGGGTTCGATTCCCGGCCAACGCAATAGGTTACTTTTGCACATCATGTGGGAGAAATAGGAATTTTATTCTCAATTTATTCACTTGTAAAATCCCAGACACCTTAACTTCGAGAGGGAAGGAAATTACTGTTATGTACTCTGCTCCGCTGCCTTTGAAATCAGGCTCTACCTTTGGGAATGAAATAGCGGGGTGAAAAAATACTACTTTTTCCCCTCCTTTCAAAAGGCACAAAAGCTTCATGTGTTTCCGCCCGGGATCGAACCGGGGACCTTTCGCGTGTGAGGCGAACGTGATAACCGCTACACTACGGAAACCGGTGGGTATTGGCTTTATTCCTATACCCTTAGATTGAGAAAAGGATGGAGCTGGTTATAGTGTGGCATCTTTGGATGCACCGAATTTGCTTGCCTTTTGCACAGCTGGTTTATTTTTGTTCCTCTTTGCGCTTGGACCTGATGCGGTGGAAACTAGAAAGGATGAAATATGCAAGAAAGGAAAGCGTGCTCAGCGCGTGCCTTAAGCACACGTTCAGCTTTCATTCTTTTTCCTCCTCCAATATTCTTTTCTCTCCGTTCCAGGAATGATCAAGGAAAGCAACTAAGAGGAGGAAATGTTCATGGACCCATCATCAAGACTAGCGTTATTTCATTCTAGAGAGAAATTCTTAACAGAAGTCAAATCTTACAGCTAGAAATCTTTATTTACAATAAATCCTAAGTGTCTGCAGTCTCGGTTCCCATCACCCAGGAAATTGTTCCGCCTGGTCTTGAACCATGTCTGTTCCTGCCAAAGGCCACACGTGTTCAGCTGCAAGCACTTTCCGAAGAGGTCTTTGCCTGTTGCATGCAAGCTGCAGGAAATTTGCAAGAAAAGAGGAAAAAGGCTGACTTAGAACTACCTTGGTAGCATGATAGAGGGTTTAGAGGTGACAGACTTTAACCAGAAGGATAAAAAGAAAGGGGCTCTGGTCTAAGATGCTAAATTGAGGATTGCCCAAAAAAAAAAACCCTCAGCAATTGAGATCATGTCACATCATACTGCCCTAACCTGTAATAATAAGCCCACACTGAAAAACTAGCAGAATTTCTGCAAGTGGGCGAGTGGTGTCCTGCTATCAAATTGCAGTCAGAGGCAAGAGTCAAAATGGGTAATCCTTTATAGCTGTTTTAATGTATTTGTAGTAGCTTGATCAACCCAAAACATCAGTAAAGAGGAGAGAGAGAAGGGAGAGGAAACTTAACACATTGCAATTCACACCTGGAGGAACTTAAAAGTGTTTCTCCTTTTCTGCATGTGACTGAAAGCAAGCATGTCACCTTGACCTGGTGTTGGGAGTGGAAAAGAAGCCCCTGAAAATGTTGACACAAAACATCTATCAGGAAACACATTTTTCCCCCACACCAGTATCCAGTGCAGATAGCAAGACCCAGCGACTAATGATAGTAATCTGAATCCAGGGAAACTTTTGCAAATTACTGCAAACAAGTCTCAGGGAGGGGAAAAAAGGCTGAGCCCATGTTCTGCATTTGGGGAGCTCAGGGTCAACCCCCAGCATGTCACAGTCCCCTGAACACTTGTGGGGAGAACCGAGTGAGCAGCTTAGGGGGTGGCCCAAAGGCAAATGAAAAAAATCAAAATTAAAAAATTACTGTGAGCGGGGCCGGAGCAATAGTATAGCGGGTAGGGCGTTTGCCTTGCACACAGCCGACCCGGGTTCGATTCCCAGCATCCCATACGGTCCTCTGAGCACTGCCAGGGGTGATTCCTGAGTGCAGAGCCAGGAGTAACCCCTGTGCATCGCCGAGTGTGACCTAAAAAGAAATAAATAAATTACTGTGAGCGGTGGCTGAGAACACTGCCCACATACTTACCTTACACATCTGGAAGGCAGAAATGCAAAAAAGTTATGGGGGGGGGGTCCAAGAAGCCTTCTGGAAGATTCTAAGGGATAATTCGATGTTATACGTTTTTTCCCAGCTTGGAGAGAGGCCAGAACCCTAAAAGCAAGCGTGACCCCCCACATCAGTCCAACTGCTGGCTCCGTGGGGCAAAGTGCTTATTCTCTTCATCTTCCAGTTCTTTTCTTCTTTCTTTTTCTGTTTGTCGTCGTTGTTGTTGTTTTTGCTTTTGCCACATCTGACAATGCTTAGGGGTGACTCCTGACTTGGCACTCAGGAATTACTCCTGGTGGTGCTCAGGGCACCCTATAGGATGCCAGGGATCGAACCCAAGTTGACTTTATCCAAGGCAAGAGCCTCACTGGCTATACTGTTGCTCTCTGGCCCTAATTCTTTTTTCCCTTATTTGGATTGAACACAAATCAGGTGTTTATCTTGGAAGCATCTCCAAGGGTCCCTCTCACAGAAAGTAACTCCCTTGTTTGATTTTAACTCTGTGGCCTCTCTTAGGAGAACCCCAGCAATGATATCACATCCCATCTTGATATAGCAACATAATAACCACCCGTCCCAAGTGCTCAGGGCTGACTCCTGGCTCTGCACTCAGAAATCACTTCTGGCAGGGGCTGGGGACCCTATGGGATACTGGAGAGATAATACAGCCAGTAGGATGCTTGTCTGGCACGCAGATGACTCAGGCTTGATTCCGGGCATCCCATAGGGTCCCTCAGCCTGCCAGGAGTGATTCCTGGAATAACCCCTGAACACTGCTGTGTAGGATAACATAGCTTCAGGTAGTTTAGGTTTATTGGGTTAGTCCCGTCACAGTGCTCCCATTCCTCTTTGTTTATTTGTAGCTTCTTTCTTAGTGTTCTGTTGACTTGTAAATAATGTTTTTCTCTTCTCCTTGAGTCCTTTGCATAGTTTATTCAGAGCAAGTCCTTTTTGTATGGACACAGGAAGACTTAACAAATGTTATGCTTTTGTAACCTGGGAGTCATTTGACTCTACATGATATTTTCCTCCAGGGCATCTGTTCTCTTGACCTAAGCCTCAGCTGCCATTACTTCCTAGCATCCCCAAAGCAGGGTCCCTACGTAGGACGAGAAGGACCCAGGGTAAGCGGTGAGTTGTGTGCTACCCTGGCATCGAGATGGGCCTGGCCAAAGTGCCTAATGCTTAACTATAAGTTAAGAGCTTGGTCATGGACAAATGCTGTCATGATCCAAACAGTGATAACTAGATTCGGACCCTGCTAGGGTGAGGAATGATTAATCTGGCCTGAGTGCTGTGGTCTGAGTCTGTGGCAAGATGTTGCCAGGAGAGCTGCCTTGCAAGCCTCAATGTAGCTCTTGCTATGTCCATACAAAAATAACTAGTATTGGGGCTGGAGTGATAGCACAGCGGGTAGGGCGTTTGCCTTGCACGCGGCCGACCCGGGTTCGAATCCCAGCATCCCATATGGTCCCCCGAGCACCGCCAGGAGTAATTCCTGAGTGCACGAGCCAGGAGTGACCCCTGTGCATCGCTGGGTGTGACCCAAAAAAGCAAAAAAAAAAAAAAAAAAAAAAAAAAAAAAAAAAATAACTAGTATTAAGATGTTAATAAGTGTCTGGACTAAGGAAAAGAAAAAAACCTTAAGAGTGAGGAAGGGCTTTGGAATGCCCTGCCCTCAGGAAGGGCTTTCTTATGTTGATTTTGCTACCTGGCTGGTGTAGCCTAGAGGGAAAGGTGGGAGAGAGAAGTAGGAGGACAGACTAGAGAAGGCAGCGGCAGTTGATCCAGAGAGAGGCCGGAGCTTGGAGTACGGGAGATGAGAAAGATGGAAGATTGAATAAACGGTAACTAATCAGCAACCAGCTTGGTCCTCATTCTTCCTTCGCCTGTCCTTGACCACCGGCCGTCCCAATCCAGCCCACACACTGCGGTTCCAAGGCACCGAACGTGGGTGGTGAGACAGAGCTGCCCGGAGAACCTGCAATTGCACTCGCCCCTCAGCGAGCTTTAGTTTTTTACACTGCTGGGTGTGGCCCAATCTCCCCCCATAATGCACTGTTAGCACTGTCCTACTGTCGTTCACTGATTTGCTCGAGCAGGCACCAGTAACGTCTCCATTGTGAGACTTGTTACTGTTTTTGGCATATCGAATACGCCACGGGGAGCTTGCCAGGCTCTGCCGTGAGGGTGGGATACTCTCGGTAGTTTGCTGGGCTCTCCGAGAGGGACAGAGGAATGGCACCCTGGTCAGCCACATGCAAGGCAAAAGCCCTACCCACTGTGCTATCACTCCAGTCCTTCCCCCCGCCCCATAATAATAAATAAAGTAACGTCTCATTTCAAGACTCATTATATTATCCTAGCTGTAAAACCCATGGACTCATTAGTTTATTGCACAGGTACTTAATGACTCCTCCAAAAAGGTTCTTAGAATCTGATTGTTTTTTCGTCCTTCCGAGTCTAGCTTCCCCAAAATGCCCTGGTGAATCATACATGTACTAGAACCCAGGAAGAATGCGGTTGTTCCAGTAATGGCCACTAGAGGGCGCGCATTAGCCCAGACACAGGCCTCACCGTCCTCTGTCCTCCCTAGGCCCACGCCCACATCTTCCCCACACCTCCAGATCCCTCACCATTTTGGCCTCCTTGTCCTGCCCCTCCACCTCCCTCTGTTCACCTCTCGACCTCACATGCTTCCTTCATGTTGGCCAGATCAGACCTGGCTCTACCCCAGGACCTTTGCACGTGCTCTGCCCCACCCCTCCCCACCCTCAGTAATTTACAGCTCCTTCCTTATTGGCTTCAGTAATACATTACCAAGATGGGTCGTCCTGCAGTCTGACTAACTGCAAACCTCTCTTCCCCCATCTTAGCACCCACAAATTCAGCTCCTGTCATTTCCTTGTATTCTTTCCATAGCTTCTGAGTTTCTGAAATAAGCCCCTACTGAGCCAGAGAGATAGTACAGCGAGTAGAGAACTTGTCTTGCATGTGGCTGACCTGGTTTCGATTCCCAGTATCCCACAGGGTCTCCTGGCCCCCTGCCAGGAGTGATTCTGAGTGTAGAGCCCAGCGTCATCCCTGAGCATTGCTGGATATCATCATCATCAGATTGTCGAATTTCTTGAGCGGTCTCAGTAACATCTCCATTAGTCCCAGCCCTGAGATTTTAGAAGCCTCTCTTTACTCATCCTTCCCAAAGGTGCCACATTGGAGGCTCTTTCAGGGTCAGGGGAGTGAGACCCATCATTGTTACTGGTTTTTGGCATATGAATACACCACGGGGAGCTTGCCAGGCTCTCCCATGTGGGCAGGAAATTCTGGTTTCCTGCTGCCTGCTGGTTCTCCCAGAGGGAGAACTAGGCTACAAGATGTCGCAGGATCGTAAAGCAGCTCCAGGAGCTTGCTTTTAAGTGATGGGATTACACATCGAGGGTGGTGGTGGGGGAGGGGGCCACGAGGTGGGGTGCAGGGGGGCCCTGGGTGTGACCCTGTGACCATCTAGCTACTGGAAAATGGGAAATCTGGGCGGAAGAGGCCCAGTCCCCATCCGAGCAGGCTTGGAGGTCTCAGCCCTGGGTCCCACACACCTGGGATCCTCTGCCGGTTCTTTCATGCGTGAGGCTCATCTGAACGTGTTGAGAGGGGCCTTGAGCATGGCTGTGGCTGGGTTCCAGAGGTCTTTGGCCGCCAGGAGCTCTGCTCGGGGTGGGGAGGGAAGCTGGAGCCCATCCCCTCCAAGGGGCCCCGGGGAAGACAGCCAGGCACGAGGGCAAGAGACTCTCTGCCATTGCTGGATATGGCCCCCAAAAAAGGATGAAATAAGTTCCTTCTGAGCCCTCCTGACCCCTGCAAGCACACAGTTTGAGTTGTTCATTTAAATCTGTTCTTCCTTCCTTCCTTTCTTTTTCTTTCTCTTTCTTTCTTTCTTTCTTTCTTTCTTTCTTTCTTTCTTTCTTTCTTTCTTCTTTCTTTCTTTATTTCTTCCTTCCTTTTCTCCAACACCTGTCCCTTCACTAGAGTACACGTCCTATTTCCTGCCACCAATGTCCCAAGTTTCCTTTCCACTCCCTCCCCGGTCTCCTCTATAGTAACCACTTCTCTCTCGCTCTCTCCCTCCCTCTTTCTCTCTCTCTCTCTCTCTCTCTCTCTCTCTCTCTCTCTCTCTCTCTCCCTCCCTCCCTCCCTTCCTTTTCCCTCCTCCCTCTCCCTCCTTTCCTCCCTCTCTCCTTCCCTCCTTTCGGGTATTATGGTTTGCCCAGATAACCAAGGCCAGGGAAAGGGAAAACAGGGGCTAGGAGGACTGGTCAATGATTAGAAGCTACCACAAGTGTGAGGGGGCAGAGGGCAGTCAGGACAAAGAAAGGAGCAGTATGAGAATAAAAGTTGGAAATGATCACTCTGGACTAGAGCTGAGTGTTGAAAGTAGGTAAAGAGATAAAGGGATGTACTTTTTTTTGTTTGTTTTTTGGAGCGATGTACTTTTTATTTTATTTTATTATTTTTTGGCTTTTTGGGTCACACCCAGCTGTGCACAGGGGTTACTCCTGGCTCTGCACTCAGGAATTACTCCTGGCAGTGCTGGGGGACCATATGGGATGCTGGGAATCGAACCTGGGTCGGCTGCATGCAAGGCAAACGCCCTACCCGCTGTGCTATCACTCCAGCCCTGAGATGTACTTTTTAAAGGGATGTACTTTTTTTTTTTTTTTTTTTTTTTTTTTTGCTTTTTGGGTCACACCCAGTGATGCACAGGGGTTACTCCTGGCTCATGCACTCAGGAATTACTCCTGGCGGTGCTTGGGGGACCATATGGGATGCTGGGAATTGAACCCGGACCGGCTGCATGCAAGGCAAACACCCTACCCGCTGTGCTATTGCTCCAGCCCCAAGGGGTGTACCTTTGAATCTAGTTTTTTCCCTATGTGACATAGGCAAAACTCCGAACAGTTGTTAGTTTATGTTCTTGGGGGACTGTAGGGAGGTCTGCTAAGCAGATGTTCGGGCGGGGGCCCAGGGTCTGTCTCAGAGATGCCAAGTGGGCTGGTGGTTCCATGCAAGGACCCAGGATGCGGTACTGTAGCGCTGAGGACACCAGGACCCCCTAGCAGTGCTCGGAGCACCACGATTCAGCATCCAGTAACGCTCGGAAGTCACGTGGTGTTGGGTCTGCCCTGTGCCCGCCCTCGGCACTATCTCCCAGCCCCCAACATGAACCACTAAGAGGAGAGAAAAACACCTGGAGGGGCCAGAGCTATAGGACAGAGGGGTGGGCGTTTGCCTTGCACGCAGCCAACCCAGGTTCCGTCCCCGGCATCACCATAGGGCCCCTGAGCCCCGCCAGGAGTGCTCCCTGAGTGCAGAGCCAGGAGTAAGTCTTGAACATCGCAGGGTGTGACCCAAAAAGAAAAAAAATAACACCACCTGGAGAGCTGAAATGTAATATAGCCTGTAGGGCACTTGCTCACAGCTGACCTGGGTCCAATCCACAGACCCCATAGAGTCCCCCAAGACCACAAGGAGTGATCCCAAATGCAGAGTCAAGAGTAAGCCCTGCCCACCACCCCGGGTGGTCCAAAACAACACAAAAATACCTGGGGAGAAATTCTGGTGGACTTCGTGGTGGAGACCTGAGCTGCCTCCTCATGAACCTCATCAGGGTCTCAGCGCTCACTTGTCTGCAATTAAAAAAACACAGGCCGCCACTTCCCTGGTGTCTTGGTCTTTTCAAGCCCACTCAGGGGCGCACAGTTGGTTAGTCCCCACTCAGAGCTTTGCTTTTGCCTGGAGGAGACCCTAAAAACCTTTTGGAGAGGTCGAAAAGAGCAATAAGGCCATCTCTCCAGTAGGGGGCAGCAAAATCACGGCCAACCAGAGAGCCTTAAAAATAATAATAATAATAATAATAAGGTCCAGTTCCCACCTTGCGCCCGCAACCCCTTGCCCTCCTCAAGACCCAGCCCTTCTTCTAGCCAGAGCAACTCTGAGCCCCAGTGCTCAGAAACTCCCGTCCCCCAGTGTAGGATGACATTACTTTGTTTTTTCCCTCCTTGCCACAAGTAGCTTGTCCCGGTTTTACCCAGAGGTTAGGCTTACCCCAGTCACACCCATCAAGGTGTTCCCGAATTTCTCCCATCCCTTTGTTTAGCTATAATCACTTCTCCATGCTCTCTTCCCCAAAAGAGTTAATCCTTGGCTTTCCCTTAATCTGACTCTGCTAATTTGCAAGGTCAGACCTTCCAAGGATACTGAATTTATATTATATAAGTTAATATTGCCTTTCTCCTCTTCTTGTGCCTTTTGAATAATTTACTTTAAAGCTATGACTGTTTTGTATAGACACAAGAAGACAATATTATGTTTTTATAACTTGGGAATTAATTGGCCTCGAATATTATTCCCTCCCGGGCATCTGCTTTCTCCACTTAAGCCTCAGTTGCCCTCAGTTCCTAGCACCCCAAAGCAGGGTCCCCGACGTGGGACAGGAAGGATCCAGGGCAAGCGGTGAGTTATGTGCTACCCTGGCATCGAGATGGGCCTGGCCAAAGTGCCTAATGCTTAACTATAAGTTAAGAGCTTGATCATAGACAAATGCTGTCATGATCCAATAGTAATTATGAGACTGGGACCCTGCCAGGGATAGGAAAGACTGATCTGGCCTGAGCACTGTAGTCTGAGATTGAGATGGCCCCAGGAGAGCAATTCTATAAGCTTTAATGCATCTCTTATTGTTTCCATACAAAATAATTAATATTATGAATTCTTATATGTTTGCTGGCTGAGAAGAGAAACACATTCATGGGACTCCACCCTTGGGTGGATCCTCCTGCTGAAAGAGAATTAAGTCCTAGGAGAAGCTTCCCCTAAGGGAAAGGAACCTTACCCTATTGATGGTGACCACACCTATGTGTATGCCCCAACCCCCTCATGCTGTGGCGATTTAACTAGGCTGTAATAGTGGGTTGGGGGCCAGATCCACGGGGCCAGATCCACAGATCCAGAGCCACTGATCCAGAGCGAGATCCAGGAGAGCGGGAGAGAAGCGGAGAGAGAGAATGAAATAAACGGATCGAGCAACCAGTTTGGCCTTCTTCCTTCTTCCTTCCGTCGCCTGCCCTTGACCGACAGCACACACAGCGGTTCCGGGGCACCGAACTCGGGCGGTGAGACAGAGCCTCCCGGAGAGCCCGCGAGTGCACTCGCCCCTCGGCGAGCTTTAGTTTTTTACACCCCAGTGTCCCCGTATTTGCAGGGGGAGAGAATGGGGGTTCTGAGTTTCCCTCCTGGAGGCAAACACTAGCCAAGACTGCAAAAACCTCAGCCCCTGCACTCCTTCCAGCCTCAGTAACGGGATTTAATTTTGTGTTGGGGGACCAGAGAGGTGGGGCAACGGGGAGGACGCTTGTCTTGCACACAGCCGACCAAGGTTTGAACCCCATAAGGCCCCATAAGGCCCCCTGAGCTCTGCCGGGATAATTCCTGAGTGCAGAGCCGGGAGAAACCCCTGGGCACCTCTGGGTGTGACCCTCACACACATAATTTTTTTTTTTTTTTGCTTTTTTGGTCACACTCGGCGATGCCCAGGGGTTGCTCCTGGCTCATGCACTCAGGAATCACCCCTGGCGGTGCTCAGGGGACCATATGGAATGCTGGGAATCGAACACGGGTTGGTGGCGCCCTACCCGCTGTGCTATCGCTCCAGCCCCCACACAAATAATTTTTAATAGGGTCCTCAAACTTCTTTAGGAGTGATCCCTACATGGAGCTACTAGGTGTATATATGAGCTTTGCTAGGTGTGACCCCATCAAAAGAGGAGAGGTGGCCTCCTCCTCACTCTGTGACCCACTTTCCCCCACAACGCTGCTCCCACCTCCCTGTATGCCAGCAAGAAGCCCTTGGGGGGTGGAGTCTCTCTCTCTCATTCTCTCTCTCCCTCTCCCCCCTCCTCTCTCCCCCCCTGGTTTTGTGCTGAGGGCTGACTCTTGACTCTGTGCTCAGAGATCACACCTGGCAGGCTCAGGGGACCCTATGGGGTGCCAGGGATGGAACCTGGGCCGGCCACCTGCCAGGCCAGCGCCCTCCCCGCCGTGCTCTGGCCCCTGGCTCTGTCCCAGGCTTCTCTCTGGGGACCCCACCGGGAGGGATGACAGGCAGCTGCAGCTCCCAGCCTGGGCCTCATGCCGGATCTCAGCCCTGGATTCGCAGGGGAGCGACAGGCAATGGCGCATCCAGAATATGGGAGTCTTGGAGTCACAGGGGTGCTGGGGGGGGCTAGTGTGACCTCCCCACCCTGGCAATCACAGGAGACCCCCATTTCCAGCTCCAGCACCAAACTCCCAGGGAGGCAGGCGACCCCCTGGGTGGGTGTGGGAATATTTCTGAGCTCTCCCTTCAGGGGGTTGGGTTGGGGGGTGGAGGAGTAGGGGGGCCGGAAGCTGAGGGGAGACAGGACGGGTAGGGTTGAGGGCTCTGTTCAGTAACACTAAACACTTTCTCCCTGGCAGGGGAATCAGACCAAATTACACAGCTGCCCTGGGTCGCCCCCCTCTCACACTGCAGGGGGGTGGGGTGCTATCTGCAGGGGTGTGGTGAGCAGAGGCCTCAGGGAGGGCGCAGGAGGCCGTGGAGGGCTCCTCTTTACAGCAAAGCCCCCCAGGTAGCCAGGCAGGGGCTGGAGGAGCTGTGAGCATCCCAGTGCTCAGAAAACGTGTTTGAAGACAAAGGGGACAGAGGAAAGGGGACCTCCGGAGTGGGGGAACCGGCAGACAGACACCCCCAAAACACAGAGGCGGGAGCTTCCACACATCTGTCCCTCCAGCAGGCTCAGGGACAGACAGCAGGGGGGCCGGGGCCAGGGTTCGGTCCCTGGCACCCCAAGAGGTCTCTGGGGAGAGGCAGGGCGAGAGCCGAGGGGCCCGAGAGCTGTACCAGGCCAAGCTCACACATATATACAGATACATGTCTGCAAGGCACTGCCACGCATGCCATACCCAAGCACACACCATGAATACATGGGAGGGCACACCCGGCGGTGCTCAGGGCCGACGCCTGGCTCTGCATGCAGGCATCACTCCTGGAGGGGCGCAGAAAGCCATATGGGGTGCTGGGGATCCAACCCCGGACAGCTGCATGCAAGGTAAACGCCCTCCCCGCTGTGCTATCGCTCAGCCCCTTTTAAATTTATTTCATGTACATAAGTAATTGTTGTGTCTGCCAGCCTGTGGATGCAGATTCCGTTAGCAGCTTTTCCAGCTAATTCATATCTTTGCAGCCTCCTGGTGAAAACCTACAGCTCCACAGTTATTCAAAGGTGGGGGGCAGGGGGAGCTGGAATGATAGCACAGCGGGGAGGGCGTTTGCCTTGCACGCGGCCAACCCGGGTTTGATTCCCAGCATCTCGGAGGAGTAATTCCTGAGTGCAAAGCCAGGAGTAACCCCTGTGCATTGCTGGGTGTGATGCAAAATAAAATAAAATAAAATAAAAACAAAAGTGTGGGAATGTGGGCGTTCTAGGGGGAAAGGGGTGATCATGCCAACTGCCCCACCTCTGGGTCTGGTCTTATTCCAGCTCCTGCTGTAGTCAGCCCGGGATGCTGGGGACTGAAGCCAGGCCAGCCGTGTGCAAGGCTAAGCCCCCTCCCCGCCAACCTCCCTCCCAGCCCCAGGAGCCTCTTCTGGGGGCACGGAGCTGCTGATGTTTATTTTTTCTTTTTTGGGGGGGGGCCACACCTGGCGATGCACAGGGGTCACTCCTGGCTCTGCACTCAGGAATTACTCCTGGCGGTGCTCAGGGGACCCTATGGGATGCTGGGAATGGAACCCAGGTCAGCCACATGCAAGGCAAACACCTTACCCACTGTGCTATGGCTCCAGCCCCTGCTGATGTTTCTTTCTTTGTAGTTTGTGAGTTTGCTTTCTTCAGGGGCCACAAACAGTGGTGCTGAGCGCTGACTCCTGGCCCCGCACTCAGCCATCACTCCAGGCACGGCAGGGCTCTGAGGACCCTGTGGGATGCCCAGAAATCAAACCCTGGCCGGCCCTATTTCTTTTCTCTTGTTGTGGGGTCACACCCAGCAGCTCTCAGGGCTGACTCCTGACTATGCTCAGGAGTATGGGATGCCCGGCATTGGACCTCGATCTGTGGATCAGCCGGCTGCTGGCCAGGTCAGCCCCCTCCGGGCTGTCCTCTGGCTCCGGGCCCCAGCTGCTATTTCTGTTTCATTGTTGCCAGCTTGCTTTGGGGAATCATTTCACTACCCGGAAATGGCTTCAGCTTCCTGGTAGGGGCAGGGGGACTTCCTGTTTCCTGGTAAAGCAAGACTCAGCTTGGGGGAATGAGTCGTCCTTGGTCCCAGCTGCCTCCACGCTGGGGATCAGGGTCAAAGCGGGTGAATCAGCCACATGTGGGGGTAGGGCTTGGGGGAGGTGACTCAGCCCTGGAGCAAGGCTCTGGGGTGCCAGACACAGGGAGTGTGTTCCACCTGTCGCTGGGGTGTGTGACCTCCAGTGAGCACGTCCCCCCCGCCCTCCCACCCCGCCAAAACCTCCTTCCTGTCATCAGAGAGTCCAGTAGGGCGTTTGCCTTCCATGCAGCTGACCCGGGTTTGATTCCTGATTAGGGTCCCCCAAGCACTGCCAGGAGAGATTCCTGAGTGCAGAGCCAGGAGTAAGCCAGGAGCACTGTCCCAAATGACAAAGGGAGAGGGGGAGGGGAGGGAGGAGGAAGGAGGGGAGGGGGAGGGATTCGGATGTTCTGTGTCTCTTATATCTGGAGCTGGAGGGAGCCCCCAGACTCTGATTCTCGGGCCAAACACTGGGACAGCGGGCATGGGCTGGATCCCTGGTACCCCATGGGGTCCCTTGGACACCGCCAGGCATGGTTCCTGAGCACAGAGCCGGGAGTAAGCCCCGAGCATTGCCAGGTGTGACCCCCAAAACAAAACAAAGGAAACACAAGGGAAAAACAGGCTCTTATCCTCTCTGCATTGGTCAGTGTGTCTCGGCCGAGGGCTCTGAGATGTGTCTCCTGTTTACCTCTCTGTCTCTCCGTCTCTGCCTCTCTCTGTGTCTCTCTCTGCCCTCCTTCCTCTCTCTTTCTCTCTGCCTCCCCCCCAACCCCTCTCCCCTCTCCCTTCCAGCTGGGGGCCCTAGGGCAGGGTGGACCCCCCCTGGGGGCAGGTGGTCAGACCATTTGACACCCCAGGGGATTAGCTGCTCCACACAGCGCCGCCGGCCCCCCTCAACAGAGCTTTGACTTTTTCATCCTCTTTGATTAAATCTCCCCTCACCTGAGAAGTCGCCCCGTGCGACAGTGCAGCTGATCCTGCGGCTGCCCCCCCTTCCCGGGTCACCAGACGGCCACACGCCTGCTGGGGCCCCAGGTCTGAGTGTCACCTCCCAGCACGTGGGTGGACAAAACAAGAAACACAGAACTCATAGACACAGATGCACACAGCCACACAACGCTCACGTACAATGTACGCACACACAACACCCCAGACACAGACACACAGACACACAACGGTCACGCACGATGTATGCACACACATACAACACCCCAGGCACAGAGACACACAGTCACACAACACTCACACACGATGTACACAATACACACCACACCCCAGGCACAGACAACACAGTACAGGTACACACAGACATGCAGACATGCAGAGACAGACAAGCACACAGGGCACACATGTTCATACATGTTCACACAAAGACACAGATACACACATACAAACATATCGAGGGACCAGAGAGATAGCACAGCGGGGAGGGCGCTTGCCTTGCATGCATCCAACCCGATTCCATCCCCGGCACCCCTTGGGTTGCCTGAGCCCGCCAGGAGTGATCCCTGAACCCAGAGGCAGGAGGAAGCCCTGAGAGCATTGCTGGGTGTGACCCCAAATGCAAAGGTAGAAAGAAAGAAAGAAAGAAAGAAAGAAAGAAAGAAAGAAAGAAAGAAAGAAAGAAAGAAAGAAAGAAAGAAAGAAAGAAAGAAAGGGGCTGGAGCAATAGCACAGCGGGGAGGGAGTTTGCCTTGCACACTGCTGACCTGGGTTTGATTCCCAACATCCCATATGGTCCCCTGAGCACAGCCCAGGGTAATTTCTGAGTGCAGAGCCAGGAGTGACCCCTGCGCATCGCTGGGTGTGACCCAGAAAGCAAAGAAAGAAAGGAAGAAAGAAAGAAAGAAAGAAAGAAAGAAAGAAAGAAAGAAAGAAAGAAAGAAAGAAAGAAAGAAAGAAAGAAAGAAAGAAAGAAAGAAAGAAAGAAAGAAAGAAAGAAAGACAGACTAGACTGATAGCACAGTGGGTAGGGTGTTTGCCTTGCACACACCTGGGTTTGATTCCCAGCATCCCATAGGGTCCCCTGAGCACCGCCAGGAGTAATTCCTGAGTGCAGAGCCAGGAGTAACCCCTGTGCATTGCTTTGCTGCCACCAACACCAGTTCAATCCCAGGCACAACGCTGGTCCCCAGAGCAGCCCGAGGAGCAACCCCGAGCACAGAGCTGCAAGCAGTCCCTGAGCACCTGTGGGTGCCCCTTCTCTGAAGGAGTTGGGAATAGCCCAACAAGAACATTATTGGATGAAAAAATATATGGTCAGGGCCAGAAATATGTCGCAAGGGTTCAGGTGCTTGTCATGTACGTGGCTGACCCAGTTTGATCTGGCACCCATAGGGTCCCCCAAGGAGTGATCCCTGAACACGGCCAGGAGTCAGCCCTGAGCACTGTGAGGTATGGCCCCCAAACTGAAAAACATAATAAAGAAAAACAGATGATCAGAGTCACAATAAAGTTGGCTCAGTCATTTATACAATTGGGTGCGTTTGGGGGTCACAACGGGTGATGCTCAGGGGTGACTCCTGGCTCTGTGCTCAGGGCTGACTCCCTGTGGTGCTCCAGGGCCATAGGGGATGCTGGGGATCGAATCCAGGTCGGCCATGTGCAGGGTCAGTGCATTATCGCTCCAGCCTCTGTTTACATAGTGAAAAATTATGAAGTTCTTCCATTTTTCAAGCATATGAATGACCCTAGAGGTGATTATTCTTAGAGAAATAAGCCAGATGGAGAAAGAGAGACCAGCGGACCTCAGGGATTTTACTCATGGGAGTAAAAAGGACCAAAGGACCAGTAAAGGACCAAAAATGAGTGAACGAGGGCTGGAGCGATAGGATTGTGGGTAGGGCGTTTGCCTTGCACGCGGCTGACCCGGGTTTGATTCCCAGCATCCCATATGGTCCTCTGAGCATGGCCCACGGTAATTTCTGAGTGCAGAGCCAGGAGTGACCCGTGTGCATCACCAGGTGTGACCCAAAAAGAAAAAAAAATGAGTGAATAAACTCAAGAAGACAAACACAAATATTTAGACTCACTGGCCAAATCACTAGCCACCAGACGGGGAAGGGCAAGCGTGAGAGAGTAAATCGGGTGAAAGGGATCATCAAAGGGCCAAAGGGGAGCACGCTTGCCTTGCAAGCAGTTGACCCACGTTCAATCCCTGGCATCCTATAGGGTCCCCTGAGCACTGCCAGGAGTGATCCCTTAGCACAGAGCCAGGAGTCGCCCCTGAGCATCACCCAGTGTGGCCCCCCATTTTTTTTTTTTTTTTTTTTGCTTTTTGGGTCACACCTGGCGATGCTCAGGAGTTACTCCTGGCTTTGCATTCAGGAATCATTCCTGGCGGTGCTTGGGAGACCATATGGGATGCTGGGAATCAAACCCGGGTCGGCCGCGTGCAAGGCAAATGCCCTGCCCGCTGTGCTATCACTCCAGCCCGTGGCCCCCCATTTTTCAATAAGTAAATTTCAAAAATGAAAGGATCGGTGAATGGTAGAACTTAACTTTCAGTGGAACTGAATCCAGTATTAATGAATTTATTTTGGTTTGGGGGCCACATCCGGCAGTGCTCAGGGCTTACTCCTGGCTCTGCACTCAGGGATCACTCCTGGCGGGGCTCAGCGTGCAGAGATTGAGCCCAGCCATATGCAAGGCAAGCACCCTGCCACGGTAATATCTCTCCGGGTCCCAGAGAGGTGAATTTGGGAAGATGCGTGTACATGGGCAGCACCTCAGATGCAAACAATGTTTTTGGGTTTTTGTTGTTGTTGTTTGCTTTTGGGGTCACACCCGGCATGTGGCTCCGCACTCAGGAATTACTCCTGGTGGTGCTCAGGGGACCATATGGGATGCTGGGAATTGAACCCAGGTTGGCCGCGTGTAAGGCAAACGCCCTACCCGTTGTGCTATCACTGCAGCCCCACAAATAATGGGGGGTTTGGGGGCCACAACCAGCAGTGCACAGAGTTGAGTCCTGGGTTTTTGCTCAGGGATCGTTCCTGGTGGTGCTCAGGGACCCCTCTGGGATGCCGGAGGTCAAACCCAGGTTTACCAAATGCCCTACCCGCTGTACTAGTACTATGGCTTCATCCCTGATGTCTGCTATCTCGCACCCCTCAACCCTCCTTTATGCTAGGAGATCCCAGACATTTTTATGAGTGACACTGGAATTAGGTTCGCATCAATGAGGAGTCACTCCAAGGCTCTCACCTGCAGGGTGTGGGGTGCAGGGGAGCCATCTGAGAACACAGCCCCAGTCTCTGTTCTCACAGTTGGCAAGGAAATGGGGTGGGAGTGCAGCTGAAACTCCGACACGCGGCCAGGGATGGGCAGAGCTGGTGACTGAGGTTCAGAAAATCAGACATTTGCAGAAACCAGAAACCTCCTACCCAGAGACTTCAAAAGCGTTTCTCACCTGCTTGGAGTCTCTCAGCCCGGGCTGTGCAGACATGGAACGTTTGAACACCTCCATATCCCTTATACTCTTTCTTCTTTGAATTTTTTGGTCTTGGGGCCACACCCGGCGATGCTCAGGAGTTACTCCTGGTTCTGCATTCAGAAATTACTCCTTCTGGGGCTCAGGAGACCATATGGAATGCCGGGGATCGAACCCAGGTCAGCTGGGTGCAAGGACTGACCTTACTAGACTGTCACTCCAGCCCCTTCATCATCCTCTTTCTTGAAACTCACGATCGGGGGGGGGGGCCTCCCCCTCCCTGCTGCCTCCTCCCCAAGGGACACTGTAGGGGTGTAGGGGGACATGTGATGATCATGAGTTGTTGCACCCATGACAATAACAACCCAGCCCTGGAGTCTGCAAGTCTATGTGTAGAGATCCTGAATGTGATGCAGAGATAGAAAAATAAGGGTCTGGAGCCATAGTACAGCAGGGAGGGCGCTTGTCTTGCACACACTGAGTCAGGTTTAATCCCTGGCATCCCACAGGGTCCCCCAAGCCCCACCAGGAGTGATCCCTGAGTGCAGAAGAGCCTGGAGCACCATCAGATGTCACCCCAAAACAAACAACACATTTTGGGGCCAGAGAAATAGTACAGTATCAGGGCAATTACCTTGCACACAGCTGACCTGGGTTCAATCCCTGGCACCATATATGATCCCCTGAGTATCAATAGGGGACCAGTGAGACAGGAGGGACTTTTTTTTTGGGCGGGGGGCAAGCCAGGCAGTGCTCAAGGCTTACTCCTGGCTCTGAACTCAGGGATCACTCCTGACAGGGCTCTGGGACCCTATAGGGTGCCGGGATAGAACCTGGGTCAGCTGAGTGCAAGGCCAGCGCCCTTCTCACTCTACTATTGCTTCGACCCAGAGTACCCACAAGGGTGATCCAAACCTCCCCTCCTTGGCCAAAGGGGGGAAAAATTTATATACTACTGTGGGGGGCTGGAACGATAGCACAGTGGTAGGGCATTTGCCTTGCACGCAGCCGACCCGGGTTCGATTCCTCTACCCCTCTCGGAGAGCCCGGCAAGTTACGGAGAGTATCTTGCCCGCACACAGAGCCTGGCAAGCTCCCCATATTCGATATGCCAAACACAGTAACAAGTCTCACAATGGAGACGTTACTGGTGCCCGCTCGAGCAAATCGATGAGCAACAGGATGACAGTGATACAGTGATACTACTGTGGGACTTCACCCTTCCGTGCTGGAGGCGCGATTTCTGACTCTGTGCTCAGGAGCACTGCACAGTGCCGATACCGCGAAGCAGCCGTGACTGGCGTGAACTCCAGGCATTCCCGCGCGAGCCAGGAGTAACTTCGAGAAAATGAGTAGGGGCAGGTGCCTTTCTCACAGACACGCCTGCCACAGGGTGCAGTCCCTCGCGCTGGTCCCATGCTGTGCCTCAGTTTCCTCATCTATAAAATGGGATTCGCATCCGGGTGTCACGAACATGCAACTGCCGGCAGATGGCTCAGCGGAAGCCCGCGAGTGGGAAAAAGGGGACGCAGGGCGACCTGTGGCTAGGCTTGCGCCTAACGGACTGGGTCAGCCTCATTTTTGTCTTATCTGATATCATCCAGGCTCTGGATCTGGGGGTGGAGGGGAGGCGTTGACTAATGTTTATGAAACGCGAGACCTGTGGGGTCTGTGTTCTCTGGCGGGTATGAGGTTGGGCGAGTCCCTCCATCTGTGTCCCGGGGCAGCGTGCCCCGGACCAGAAAATTGCTGCATCCATCCTCGTGACTGTGATGTCGGGGTAGGGGGGGCCTCGCTCAGGGCCGGGGGCTGGGGAGAAGCTGGGGGAGGGCTACAGTTCGGGCTCGGCACTCCCGGTCCCCCCTCCTCGCCTCCCGCCGCGCCTGGAGACCCTGGACGCAGCCGCTTCTCCACGGCGTTCGAAGGAGAGGACCGCGCGGCAGCGGTTGCCACGGCAACGCCGGGATGCCCAGCAACAAGTCCGGGGCGTGCGTCACGTGACCCAGCACCGACCAATCGCAGCGGCCACCTGCAAGCAGGTCAGCCTGGGCCAAAGTCCGCCTCCCTCCCTCCCGCCCGCCTCCCAGGCAAGCGAGCGAGCGGCTCGGAGCTAATTACCGTAATTGCGGCGGGAGAGCTTCGGGGTGCGCGAGGGCTGCAGCTGGGGGCTGGGCACCCCTACACCCAGGAACTGAGCAGAGAAGCAGGGCCCTCTGTCTCCCGCGCCCACGGCACGCACCTGCTATGCGGGAGAGGGCTGGGTCGCTCGGAGTTTGGGGTGCGCGGGGTCGGTGGGGACCCTAGTCTCCAGCTTGGAGCAGTCTGGGGTCTGGTTCTTAAGATTCTGAAGGTACTGTTCAATCGCTGTTAACTGTATGGAATGAACCCCTCACACACACACACACACACACACACACACACACACACACACACACACACACACACACACACACACACCATCCCCCTCTCCCCTTTCAGCTGAGTTTCAAAAATCCTTTCACACACAAAAAAAACTGGGAATGTGGAAAAAAATTTTGTATGTGGGAAAAAAATTATGTGAAAAAATTGGGAAAATCTTTGTCCCTCTTACATTATTTATTTATTTTTGGCTTTTTGGGTCACACCCGGCGATGCACAGGTGTTACTCCTGGCTCTGCACTCAGGAATTACTCCTGGTGGTGCTCAGGGGACCATATGGGATGTTGTGAATCGAACCCGGGTCGGCTGTGTGCAAGGCAAACGCCCTCCCCACTGTGCTATTGCTCCAGCCCCTCTCTTATATTTTTTAAGTGTTTTGGGAGCTCAACCCTGTGGTATTCAGGCCTTACCACCTGGCTCTGCACTCAGCCATCACTCTTGGTTGTGTTCAGCGGACCTTACGGGATATTGGGGATCCAACCTGGGTCAGCCTCATGCAAGGCAAACGCCCGCCCTGCTGTACTATGGCTCTGGCCCCAGGATTCTAGTTTGAAGATAGCTTCTAAATATCATGGTTCTGAACTGAGCTTCTTCCTCCAGAGGGGAAAAGTAAGTGGCTGGGGGGCGGGGGAGGTTGCCCAAGCCCACCAGAAGTGACGCTGAGCACAGAACTAGGAGTAACAGGAGTAAGTCCTGAGCACTGCCAGGTGTGTTCTCTCCACTACAAAAAAAGAAAAAGAAAAAGAAGAGGTTTGAATGAAGGCTTTGTGCTGAATTGACCCCTGTGGGGGTGCCTCCCCTTGCCTGATTTGGGGGTGGATGAGGCCAGTCCTGGTGGTGCTCAGGACCCCGAGTGGTGTCAGGAACAAAGCCCAGGGCCCCACGTGCTGCTTGAGCCCCAGCCTTTGCATCTCTGGGCAGAGGTGGCGCTCCAGCCCCTCCAGCGGTTCCCCTGGCTCCGTTCTCCCCGGAGTAGCTGGGAACCAGTGTTCCCGGACCCTGACTCCCCGCAGGGCCAGGGCAGGCGGTGGCCCCAGGAAGAACAATAGAGGGAAAGGACCGAGTGCGGCGTCATGTCGATACTTGCGGTAGAACGCGATGTTCCCGCTTCCTCCAGGTCCTTCCGGGACTCCAGCTGGAAGGGAAGGCTAGGTCTCTGAAACCTGGCTGGGCGCCTCGCTCTGCACCAAGCCCACCGCCGATCGGAGGCACGCTGCGGGTGGTTGGCGGGGGCGGGGGGGAGGGAAGGACGCCCCCCCATTGCCCCACTGAATGTGCCTCGCTGGAGCGGGAGAGGGGGGCGCTCTAATTTTCCAATGGGTGTCTTTGCTGGGTGCCCTTGGGTCTGTGTCTGCCCCTCTCTGAGCCTGCAACTGCCAATGGGAGGTGGCACCCAGAGCGCAGAGTGAATTTAGGGAGCAAATGTGGTACGTCTGGAGAGCCCCACACCCAGAGTTCACTAAGCAACTTTTTTTGTTTGTTTTTGCAGGGGGTGATGGAATTAGAGCCATACTCTTGGCTCTGTGCTCAGGTTGGTACTGGGGGATTGAACTGGGCTTGGTCAAGTGCAAGGCTAGCACGCTAACCCCTCTGCTATCTCTCTGGCCCCTGACTTCATTACTTACCAGCAAGGCGGAAAGTGTTTTACAGGCCAGAGATGCAACAGGAAAGAGCAGGGATGCGGCTTTGGAAATGGGACGGGCTGAGAGAGAGGCCAGGGCTCCTGCCTGCAAAGGCTGCCCCAGAACCCCAAATCTCCTTCCTGACCCACTTGCTAAGTTCTTTGTGCAGGGGGGGAGGTAGGGGGACCCTCTCTCTGTCATTCTCAATTTCTATGTCTGGAAGACAATGCATCGCACCAGCCCTGGTTTAAATTCCCAGCACGGAATAGGATTCCCTGTGCAGTACCTGGTATCATTGCAGAGCACAGAACCAGGAATAGGCCCTGAGCACGCGAGGAATGGCCCAAACTCCCCCGCAACCCCACCCAATTAATTTCCACATCTTAAAAATGGGAATTAGTTATTCATCTGCATGGGGGTTGAAAGGGGGACCGGAGCAACAGTATAGCAGAAAGGACGTTTGCCTTGCACACAGCCCACCTCGTCTCGATCCCCTTGTAACCCCATAGGGTGCCTGAGACCTATCAGGAGTGATCCCGGAGCACAGAACCAGAAGTCAGCCCTGAGCACCACAGGTGTGGCCCCCAGACAAAAGAAGAATACAAGAGATCATTCATTCATCACTCCCCTCATTCATTCATTCATTTCATTGGCCACGGTTCCCAGTGCTGGGAATGACCGTGGAGACTGATTGATTTATTTGATTTGTGTGATTTAGGGGTGAGGAGTTGGGTCACCTCTGGCTGTGCTGAGGGCACCCTGCTGAGGGCTCAAACCCGGGTCTTCTGTGTGCAGAGCAATTTGAGCCTCTCCCCAGGCCCTACCTTGGGGATTTGTAGTTCTTATGTGACCCTGAAACACCCAGAGAATATCTCGCGTGAAACAGCCCGCTCATCCCTGTTATTTCCCTGATTTGGACCCCACCCGGCGTGCTCAGGGTTGACTCCTGGCTCTGTGCTCAGTCATCACTCCTGGCCGGGCTCAGGGGACCTGATGAGATGTCAGAGATCAAACCCAGGCCGGCCATGTGCAAGGCCAACACCCTCCCTTCTGTGCTATCGCTCCACCCCAACGCTTCCCTTATTCCTTTAGTCTTGTGCATGTCATGAAATAGATGCTCAATAAACAGTTATTCTGGACACCCCACAAGACTGCCCGTCTCTCCCTGGACCAGAAGTCGGGGAGAGGATGGAAAGGCTGGGGTGGGGGCAGCTTTCACTTCATTAGGGATTTTCCCAGTGACCTCAGGTGGGGCGGGCAGCTGCGTGTGGTCCTGTTGATGTGCTCTGACCCTTCTGGTAAATGCCTCCATTAATCTCCCCGCCTGGGTCCTGGGCTCAGGTTTCCGCGTCAGGCAGATGTTGTCCAGAACCTTCTGAGTCCTTAATCCTCAGGGCTCCAGCCTCTGTCCTTACAAGGGAACAACGGGCTCGCTGAAGCCACCATCTGTGCCTTGGTTTGTAAATGCTCACGAAGGTGGGGGGAGGTCTCTATAGTAACGGCGAACCGCCACGGAGAGGGCTGCATGCCATGTGCATGTGTGTGTGTGTGTGTGTGTGCACGCATGTGTGCATGTGTGTGCTAGGAGCATGGAGGGAGAAGGCAGGATACAGAGAGGGACAATCATCCCACACCCTGATTCAGAAACCTTTTATTTTTTTTTGCTTTCATGATAAGCTATTAATGAATCTTCACCATGGCTGGATCATTATCCTAGAGATAATCAGCTACTAAGATTCCTCCCTGGAGCCGCTGGCGGGGGGGCGGGGGGCTTTTTTTTAAAGAGATCCATTCCTTTCCGATCACGGGAACCTGCCTCCCTCTGGGACACGGGCAGACGTGACCGACGGGCATCGTGGGGTGGGGGGAGAAGGGAGAGAATGGACGGCAGGAGGCCGGGGCAGCTCCAGGGAGACCAGAGCAGGGCTTGGAGCCGCCGGGCTGACGGGGATTCTGAAATGCCGGCTACATGATTCTGAGTTTTATGGTTTGGGGACCACACCCAGCAGCGCTCAGGGCTGACTCCTGGCTCTGAGCTCAGGGCGTGGTGCTGGGGAGCGAAGCCAGGGTGGAGCCCGTCCCAGCAAGGCAAAAGTGCCCTGTTGGTGGTCCTAACATCCCAGCCCCAGCTACCATGCTGCTGGGAGGCAGAAGGGAGCCCCCCGGAAAGCCCCCGAGCAGCCAAGAGAAGATGGATTCTTGTGTTTAAACAAACCTATAAAGGGGTCAGAGAGATAGTCCAGGGAGTGGGACCAAAGCAATAGTATAGTGGGGAGGGTGTTTCCGTCGCACGCGGCCAACCCGGGTTTGATCCCTGGCATCGCATAGGGTCCCCGGAGCACCACCAGGAGTGATCCCTGAGCACAGAACCCAGGAGTAACCCCTGAGCACTGCCAGATGTGGCCCTAAAGCAAACAAATGAAAGAAATAGGGAATTAGTGCGTGCCTACTCACAGTTCAATCCCCCATCGGGCCCCAAGGTGCCACCGGAAATGATCATCAGTGATCCTGAGCATATTGGGTACTCTTCCCTCCCCCCAAAATAAAAACAAAATAAAACTTAGGGGCCAAAGCGATAGTACATTAGGTAGGGCGTTTGCCTTGCACGCAGCCGACCCGAGTTCGATCCCCAGCATCCCATCTAGCCCCCAAGCACCGCCAGAAGTAATTCCTGAGTACAAAGCCAGGAGTAACCCCTGAACATCACCGGTTGTGAGCCAAAAAGAAAAAAAAAAATAACCAACTTGTCAGACGCAAAGGGACTTCCTGGAACTGAATGAGGAGAAGTGGTGGCGGGAGGTGATGGGTCTCCCTCTCCATGTGTTTTCAAGAGGTGTCCAGAGTGGATCTTGAGGAGAAAATACACACATTCCACACGCGGTGTATTCGGTGGCTGAAAAATCAGGCAACGGGGGACTGGAGCGACAGTACAGTGGGGAGGGTGTTTGCCTTGTACAAGGCTGAGCCAGGCTTGATCCCCGGCATCAGGAGTGTGTCCTGAGTTGAGGGTACCTGAACATTGCCAGGTATGACCTGAAAAGCCAAAATAATGAAGAGGAGGAGGAGGAGGAGGAGGGGGGAGGAGAAGATAAAGAAGACAATAATTTCCAGCACAGACAAACGGGAATGAAAAATCAGAATGGGGCCCTGGAGCCACAGTAGAACAAGTGTGGGGAGGGGGTGTTTGCCTGGCATGAGGTCAACCCAGGTTCGACCCCTAGAGCCCCATGAGGCCCCACGAGCACTGCCCGGAGTGATCCATGAGCACAGAGGCAGGAGTAACCCCTGAGCGCCACTTAGGTGACCTAAAAACAAACAAAAAATATTAAAAAAAAAAAGTAAAGGCAGAAGGAAGGGCAGGAGATGCAGCTGACACCGGTTCCATCCCTGACTCTGCATGACCCCCAAAGAACCCTCCGGGGTCACCCCTCAGCATCGTATGATGTGCCCCCCAAGCAAATCAAATAGAATGCGAATCTCTTAAGCGGCAAAAGTTGGACAGTTCATTATAAAGTCAACCCTGACCCAATACTCTTGCCCTGGGACACAGCCAGGGGACAGGTAGGTATTAGCCCGGAGAAATGAAAAGTCATCGTCTACACACATACACACACACACACACACACACACACACACGCACAGACGCGCGCACGCGCACACACACACAGTATGTGAATATTTACCAGGCTTTAATCTCCCCCACTGAACCTGGTGTCCCAGACTGAGATATGGTTAAACAAACCCGGAGTGCCACTGCAGAATGAGGGGCGCTCATCTCCCATGCACAAGCCAGCCTGCAGTTCAGAGGGCAGGCCCACTTCTGACAGCTCTGTGCCCCGTGCGGTTCATTCCGGAAGTTCCAGGGGCTGGAGTGATTTTCAGTGGGGCAGGCATTTGCCGTGCTCACGGCTGCCCAAGGCTCCATCCCCCCAGCACCCCACAGGCTAGGGGCCCAGCTGTACTCCACCTACTAGGTTTTTTTTTCTATTCTTTTTGTTTTGGGACCACATCTGGCAATGCTCAGGGGTCACTCCTGATTCTGCACTCAGGCATTGCTCCTGGCGGTGCTCAGGGGACCCTAAGGGATGCCAGGACAGAAAGTGGGTTGGCCATATGCAAGGCAAATGCCCTCCTCGCTGGACTTAACCGCTCTGGCCTCTCCAACCCCTCGTTTCGATTCTATGTGTGTTTTGTTTTGTTTGGGGGCCACACTTGGGAGTGCTTGGGGATTACACTTGGCTCCGCAGTCAAGAATCTGATGGGCTTGGGGGACGTATGGGGTGCTGGGGATTGGACTTAGGTCAGCTGCGTGCAAGACAAATGCCCTGTTTGCTGAACTATCTCTCTGGCCCCAGTTTTGGAGGGGTATTTTTGTCTGTGTCTTTTTGGGCCACACTCAGAAATGCTCAGGGGTTTCTCCTGGCTCTGCACTCAGGAATTACTCCTGGTGGTGCTCTGGGGACCCTATAGGATGCCAGGGATCAAACCCAAATCGGCTGCGTGCAAGGCAAACGCCCTCCCCACTGTGCTGTCGCTCTGACCCAAGTGCCTCAGTTTTGATTTCTTAAAACTGGAGTGATAGTACAGAGGGTAGGCTGTTTGCCTTGCCCTGGATTCAATCCCTGATATCCCATATGGTCCTCTGAGCACTACCAGAAGGAGTAATTCCTGAGTGAAGAGCCAGGAGTAACCTCTGAGCATCACCAGGAGTGACCCAAAAAGACAAAAAAAAAAGTACAGCATTGAATTATCATTGATCTTGCTGACTGTAGTACAGTGGTGTATGTGTGTGTGTGTGTGTGTGTGTGTGTGTGTGTCTATGTGCGCGTGCGCGTCTGTGCATGCGCACACCCCCTAGTTTTGCACTGGAAGCAGGTGCCAAGCGCACCCTAATTCTGGTGAACAGTTATTCCCAGCACGCGATTCCACGGTCCCGAGCCTCTGAGGTGAGACAACCTTTCCCAGCACTTCCCAAGCAAAGCACAGAAAGGCAGGGAGGGTCGCTGGGGAGAACGGTCATGCGCATCCTCCCCAAGTTTGAACCCGGTCTGTAGTGGGGGGATTGTTCGGTTGGACTCAGATCTTGCTCCACACAACAGCAAGGAGAGCTGAGTTGGGCTTGGAGTCAAGTAATCAGGGATCTAGGCTGTGGCAGAACCCTGTGATTCAGGACCTGACCCCTGCAAGCAGGCGTCTCAACAGCCCCAGATGAGGGTGAGCCCTGAGGAGCTGCGGGGGGGCGCCCAGGAGCTACAGCCGCTGTTCCTGCATGGATACTCGGTCATTTGGTCCTGGGGAAAAGGCTCAGCAAGGTCAATTAGAGTCACCTCCCGTCCCCGAAAACCTGCCCCTGTGGATGGAACCAGAAAGGAAAAAGGGCTGGGCTCGGTGTCAGCTCCCTTGGCACAGGGAGTGAGCGTGCACACATACACACATGCACACGCACATACACATAACATATGCACTCACATAAACACACACATACACACTCACATAAATACACATGCACTTACACACTCATATACATACACACACAAAGTGACACACAGATACCTACACATAATACACACACTCACATACACACACATAGACACTAACATATATACACATAGTGACACACAGATTAATGCGCACCTAATACATGCACTCACATACACACAGACACTCACAGACATACACATAGTGACATACAGATACATACGCATGTAATACATGCATACATAATGACACACAGATACATATGCATGTAATACATGCACACTCACATACACACACTCATATGTGCACACACTCACACATACATGCACACTTACACACAGACACACACTCACACATGTCTCTGAGCCTTCCATTCCCAACGGGCCTCAGTTTCTCTTTCTGGAACTGCCTTCCCCGCCCTCTCCCCTTGATGCTGTATTTCCCCCCCATCAGGCAACAGTTCTAGCAGAGAAGGGAGAGAAGCGGAGGTGGGGATGGGGGAACACAACCCAAAGTTCAGAGCCTCCTGTTATAGTGGGGTCCCGGGGGAGACCCTAAGGATCCTAGTGAGTGCCTCCTCCCCTGCAGAAAACACCTAAGCCACTTTTTGGGGGTGGGCGGGTGGAGGGGGGAGACGAGGACCCTGAAGTCAGACTTTTATTCTGAAGCTGAGGCCACAACCTATGAGGTAATCTTTGAAGCTGCACGCGAGGCGTCATCCCATTGGCTCCCGGGCCGAGCCCCGCCCCGGCTCCCGAAGTCCCGCCTCCCCCCGGAGCCCATAAAAGGGCAGAGCGCGCTCGGCGGGGCCAGCCGCTGCCGGGACACCTGTAGACTCGGGGCCGCGCAGGGAGCAGGTGAGGCACCTGGGGGGACAGCCCGCGGCTGCGTGGGGAGAGCGGGGGAGCGGGGAGGCTCCGAGGGGCCTGGCGGGGAGCCCAGGAGAGTCACGCCGGTGCGCAGACCCACACGCGGGACCTTTTCCCAGGTAGCAACAAAGACAGGGCGACTGGACGGTGTGCCGGGCAGGGACGGCGAGCAGGTGAGTCGCTGGCGCCGTGCCCCGAGGTCGGTCGGGGGCAGGCGCGAGAAACAGCTGCAACCGGCCCATGGCCATCCGGGAGCGCCCCTGGAGAGGGCAAAAGGGTTGGGGTGGTGGGGCGGAGCGAGGGCGGGGAGGGGGAGAGGGGCGCTCGTTAAGTTTTCTTCGCATCCCGCCCGCAGGCTGACGACGCCGACGCCAACGCCCCCGACCCCGGCCCACCAGGACAGGAAATGGCTGTTGGATTCAGCACCGGGGCTCCGGACAGCTCCCGCGCGGCGGCGGCGCGGGCGCCTTTTCAGCACCTGGGCAAAGGACAGCTCCCGGGGATGGAACCCTGGGCGCGGTGGGCACTGAGGTGCAGGCGGTGGGGGTCGGGAGCTGGGGCGGATGACGGTGATCTGGGGTTCTGGAGACTTGCCCCATTGTTTCAGACGCTCTCGAGTCTCTCTTGTTCCCCCCCCCCCCCAACCCAACAGGTGTCACGGCCGGTCTGGAGGACGCGGCGGCTGACCGAGATGTTCCCGGGCAAACTCCGGCTTTAGCAACTGTGCCAAGCATTTTGCACACAGTACATCACGCGCGCTTCTACCCTAGGACGGGGTGGGGGGGGTCATCCTAGACACCTGCTGAGAGTTGAGACCCACCAAAAAAGGGCAGCCCCTACCCCACCCCGTATGCTCAGGATGACCATGGAAATGGGAGGTAGTGGACACGTGTGGTGAGCTCAGGTGTGACAGCTCAACTCAGGTGAAGGGAAAGATCTGGATGCGGTGGGGGTGGGAGGGTCCCAGATGGCAAAGGGGGTGTTATGAGCAAAAGGCGGCAGAGAAGCCCGGAGAGATCATGGTCTAGTGCTGCGTGGAAGACTAGTGATTTTGTTGTTCTGATATACTATGACAACAAGTCATAGCTTCCCCACAGCGCAGACGCCTGGCAGCCTCCCGCCCCTCGCACCAACCCCCCTCCCCAAGATGGATAAGTGAGACAGGAATGGGGTGGTGGGCGGGAATGAGGGATGAGTGGGGGAGGGATGGCTACCCCCTAAGGGCTGGTGGGCTGGTAAATCCCATGGGAGAAGTCAAGGAAGTGAATAAGATGGGGGGGTACCCTACAAATCTGTAGCAATATTCAGCCCTTGTTCAGCCCCCCCAGCCGGAGCAGTGAACATCTCTGTCCCCAGCCCGAGGTCCTCTCCCAGCTCATGACGCCAGCCAGGGAATCCAGAGGGGCTGGTGAGGGGAACACCCCCACCCCAGACCACGTTGCTATGGAGACTTTTCAATAAAGGTTCCAGGAAATTATTTTTCTTCCTCCACCATCCACTTCCCCCACCCCCTCCGTTCTCCGCCACCACATCCCCCAGCAATGGAGCATTCTTTGCGCTGGGCTAAATGTGGATCTGGGAGGTGACTCAGGTCATTGTCCTGGAGGCTCACCCCCACACACACACTCTGCGATGTGCAAGTCAGAGGCTCCACGTGGAGCTCACTCGGACTCTCTGCGCCCTTATCGTGCCCTCGGCTGGGGACGCGCCCTCACAGCCCTGGCGCCCAGCTCCCTCGCCCTGAGCCACGCAGGGGGGCGGGGGGAGGGAATGCCCCTTTGGCCTCAGTGCCTCCAACATTCCCCTCCTCCGGGAATTGATGGCTCCAGCTGTGGTGGCAGCTGGCGACCAGCGAGGGCAGAGCCTTGTGCTGTGTTGTATTTTCGCTGCTTGCTCATTCGCGGGCACCAGGCTTGAGACCCAGCGCTCAGTACACTTGTGGTGAACGCACCCAGGAGTGGGGGAGAGACAGGTCCGTCAGTCCATCAATGGGGCGATGGCTTCCGCCTACGCGCCCGCGCACCCACAGGGACCCCACGTGTGTCCTTGGTGTCCCCTCCCGAGACATTAGAATGTGATGGTGGCTTCAGGTGTTTATTGGGGTAGTATAATTAAATTTGTGGACACTCAAGGGCCCCTTCAGCCCACTAACAGCCCCAGGAGAGCGCCAGGCTCATTTAATTAGCAATTATGAGACATTGATTCGTCATTAGCTCTGGCAACTCTGTCTCTCTCCTTGGCCCCAGACAAATAAAATCTGTCTCCTCTCCCGGGAACACTGCCTCAGTGGGTCTATTAATAAGCTGAGGAGGGGCGGGAGCAATAGGACAGTGGGGTGGGCCCTTGCCTGGTTCACTGCGGACCGCGGTTCCATACCCCCACCCCACACCCCCCAGCACCCCATCTGTCCCTGTGCACAGAAACAGAAGTAATTCCTGAGCACCGCCGGGTGTGGCCCACGAACAAAGTCTGCCCCCCCATAGCGCACAGGGACACCTGATGGACCCAACGCCCCCCACATACACCTCCCTCCCTCTCTTCCCATCCACATGGCACATCCCAGAATCCTCCAGGCTATGCCATTCGAACAACCCATTCTCTTTTTCTCCAGCCTTCCACCTCCATTAAGCTTTTCCACTATCCCCCGCCCCCGAACATAAAAGCATCAGGCACACGCACAGAGGCAGGCGCGCTCACGTAGGGGCAGGCAAGCACGCAGGCGCGCCAGCACAGAGAAAGCCCATGTACTGGCCATGGCCTGGGATGACTCTTCCCCACGCTTGTCCTGCAGCGCTCCCAAGGCTGCCCAGTACCACGGAGTTCTAAGACCCTCACACAGTGCCCGGATGGAAGGAAGGGGGAAAGGGAGGGATGAAGGAAGGAAGGGATGGAGGGAGGGAGGGGGCAGAAGGGAAGGATGAAAAGAAAGGAGGAGGAAGGGAAGGGTGCAAGGGAGGAAGGAAGGGAAAAAGAAAGGAAGAAGGGAATGATGGAAGGAAGGAAGGAATGTTGGAAGGAAGAAAGGAAGGAAGGAAGGAAGGAAGGTAGGTGGGAAGTAGGGAAGGAAGGATGGAAGAAAGGATGGAAAGATGGAAGGAAAGGGGGAGGGCTTGTCCACGTTCACCCCTTCCAGCCATGTGCCACCACTGACCAAAGAAACCCGACGGGAGGGGGCGGGGGCTTCAATTCTCTGGCTGGCATATGAGAAGAGACCCCTGCGTGCTGGGAGGGAAGCTCAGTTAGGGGCCTGCACAGAGGGAAGGAGCCAGAGGCCAGTCAAGTCCCCCTACACTCGCACCAGGTTCATCTGAACTCCTCTGGCTCTGATTTAGCAAAGTTCCTCCTTTGATTCAAAAACCCAGAGGCCGGAGCCATGGAACAGCAGGGAGGGCACTTTCCTTGCACAGGGACAACCCAGGTTCGATCCCTGGTATCCCATATGGCTCCCCAAGCACCGCCAGAAGTAATTCCCGAGAGCAGAGTCAGGAGTGACCCCTCATCATCGCTGGGTGTGACCCCAAAAACAAACAAAAATGAACCATCAGGGCCAGAACGATAGCCCCCTTCCCCAGCGCAGAGCCAGTAAAAGCCAGTGGCGAGGTAAACGTTCAGGGATGCCTTGGGTGTAAAGAACTGGGTTCGATCCCCAGCCTCCCAGAGGGTTCCTCTGGGATGTGATCCCCCGTCAGTGATCCCTGAGTGCCTGCCGAGAGCCAGGAGGTAGCCCTTGAGCACTTACAGGTGTGGCCTCAAAAAGTCGTTGCCTTGCACACAGCCAACCCGGGTTCAATTCCCAGCATCCCATGTGGTCCCCCAAGCACTACCAGGAGTATTTCCTGAGTGCAAAGCCAGGAGGAACCCTGGGCATCGCCGGGTGTGACCCAAAAAGCAAAAGCAAAAAAAAAAAAAAAGAACCCAAGAACTATAGAACCATCATGGAGCTAAAGAGGATAGCCCAGTGTGCGCATGGCAAAGGTGCTCGCCTGGCACGCAGTAGGCCTGACCTGGGTTCAGTTTCCCAACACCACCCGGATCCTTTGGGCACCGCCAGGAAATGATCCCTGAGCAGAGTCAGGAGTTGTCCCTGAGCACCACCCTATGTGGCCCCCAAGAAACAAAACTTGTTAGGACTGGGGACTCAGTTCATCATCCTGATTTCATCTCCAAACCTACCCGCCCCCTTCCCCAGCGCAGAGCCAGTAAAAGCCAGTGGCGAGGTAAACGTTCAGGGATGCCTCTCAGCCTCCTCAGAAGCGGAAGCTGAGCAACACCTGATAAAGATGACTCACCCCAAAGAGGGGCCATGAGCTCAGCCACCAATTAGTCACCTTCTCCTGCCAGCCCTAGGATCCACTTAGCAGCTGCGGGGGGCTGGGGGCGTGAGGCAAGGGCTGGCAAGGCAGACACCCCATTCTTCCTTTTCCTGCATTATGCTGGTACAGCCAGTTCCCTTGATACAGGAACTCATTATCCCTCATTTCCTGTTGAGAACTTCTTGGGGAAAGAGAGAGAGAAAAAGGGACCAGAAAGGTTGCTCACTGTCCGAGCTCATGCCCTGCATGAGACGCTCCCTGACCAGCTCTGCACGGTCCCCTCAGCCCTGCTGGGAAGGGCCCCAAGGCTGAGTAGGAGTGGCCCAGGAGCACTGCTGAGTGAGCCTCCAACAAAGCAGGACAGAAGTAAGGAGAGAGGAAAGAAGGAAGGAAAAAGGAAGGAAGGAAGGAAGGAAGGAAAGAAGGAAGGAAGGAAGGAAGGAAGGAAGGAAGGAAGGAAGGAAGGGAGGGAGGGAGGGAGGGAGGGAGGGGGAAAGGAAGGAAGGAGGGAGAAAGGAAGGAGGGAGGGAGAAAAGAAGAGAGGGAGGGAGGAAGAAAGGAAGAAAGGAAGGAAGAAAGGAGGAAGGAAGGAAAGAAGAGAGGAGGGAAAGAGAGAGGGATGTAAGGATGGAAGAAAGGGAGGGAGGGGAAAGAGGGAGGGAGGGAAGGAGGAAGGGAGAAAAGGAAGGAAAGGAGGGAGGGAGGGAGGAAGGAAGGAAGGAAGAGAAGAAGGGAGGAAGGAAGGAAGAGAGGAAGAGAGGAAGGGAGGGAGGGGGAAAGGAAGAAAGGAGGGGGAAAGGAAGAAGGGACGGAAAAAAGAAGAGAGGGAGGGAGGAAGGAAGGAAGGAAGGAAGGAAGGAAGGAAGGAAGGAAGGAAGGAAGGAAGGAAGGAAGGAAGGGAGGAGAAAGGAAGGAAGGAGGGGAAAGGAAGGAGGGAGGGAGAAGAGAGGGAGGGAGGAAGAAAGGAAGGAAGGAAGAAAGGGGGAAGGAAGGGAGGAAGGGAGGGAGGGAGGTGGTAAGGAAGGAAGGGAGGGAGGGAGGGAGGGGAAAAGGAAGGAAGGAAGGGAGGGAGGAAGAAAAGGAGAGTGGAGGGAGGGAGGAGGGAAGGAAGAAAGGAAGAGAGGAGGGAAAGAGAGAGGGATGGAAGGATGGAAGAAAGGGAGGGAGGAGGGGGAAAGAGGAAGGGAAGGAGGGAAGGAGGGAGGGAGAAAAGGAAGGAAGGGAGGAAGGAAGAAAGGAAGGAAGGGAGAGGGAGGAAGGAAGGAAGGAAGGAAGCAAGAGAGAAATGGAGGGAGGAAAGAAGAGAGGGAGGGAGGAAGAAAGGAAGGAAGGAAGGAAGGAAGAAAGGAAGGAAGGAAGGGAGGAAGGGAGGGAGGAAGGGAGGGAGAAAGAGAGGAGGGAAAGAGAGAGGGAGGGAAGAAGAAAGGAAGGATGGAAGGGAGGGAGGAAGGAAGAGAGGAAGGAAGGAAGGGAGGGAGGGAGGAGGGAAGGGAGGGAGGAAGGGAGAGAGGAAGGAAGGGAGGAAGGGAGAAAGGGAGGGAGGAAGGAAGGGAGAAAGAGAGGAGGGAAAGAGAGAGGGAGGGAAGGAAGAAAGGAAGGGAGGGAGGGAAGAAGAAAGGAAGGATGGAAGGGAGGGAGGAAGGAAGGGAGGAAGGAGGGAGGGAGGGAGGGAGAGACAGCAGGGGCTATGGTGCTTGCTTTCATTGCACCCTGCCAACTCCCAGTTTTCATCCCCACACAGATAGCCCCCCATTGCTAGGGGGACTGCTGCTGAGCACTGTGCCAGGAGTAGCCCCTGAATATTCCCCTCAAAAATAAATAACGGACAGCTCACATGCACCCATGCTCCTGATTCCCAAACGGCCATTCCAACCCTCCTGGCTGGCTCAGATTTCAATAAGTCTTTTGCTGCTGTTGTGTTTGGGCCACACCCAGCAGTGCTCAGGACTGGCTCCTGGCTCTGTGCTCAGGGGTCACTTCTGGCAGGCTCAGGGGTCCCTACAGGGTTCTGGGATGGAACTCGGCACTTTGCTCACTGTGCTATCTCTCTGGTCCCCAGTATTCTTAGTTTTAGGGACACGTTTGGTGGCTGACTCCTGGCTCTGTGCTCAGGGGTCACTCCTGGTGGTCTTGGGGGACCCTCTGTGGTCCTGGGGATCAAACCAGAGTCGGCCCCGTGCACTATCTCTCCAGCCCCTTCACTATTCTTTTCATTTTATTTCTTTGATCTTCCTTTTTGTTTATGGAACCACAGCGGTGACGCTGAGAGCTGACACCCGGCTCTGTGCTCAGGGATCACTCCTGGTGGGGCTCAGGTGACCTTATGGGGTGTTGGGGATCAAACCGGGTCAGCCATGTGCAAAGCAGTGCCTCCCTGCTGTCCTATCACTCTGGCCACATCATCTTTGCTATTTTTTTTTTTAAATCATTGCAAGCCACTGTTAGCGTGGTGCGGGCTGCTACTATCTCTGTCATCTTGACCCATTTTGAGGGCCTGGATGGAAGCCAAGGGATTTTTTCTTGGCTGCAGAGGCTCCAGGTGGGGCCTCTGTCTTATCTGATGTCCTCCCTGGGGGTCACAGTACACGTGCCACCATTAGCCCAGCACCCGAGACCCGGCCACACGGGGGCCTGACAGCCCCCAGGAAATGGGGAGATGCGGCCACCCCTCCCCGCCAAACTCTGGCTCTGAAGGCGCTGCTTTCCTTCTCGGCACCCACTTATGCCAACGTGCAGGGGAGGCACCAGCCTTGTGCTGGGAAGCTCCGGGTTCCAGCCCCAGCCCCCCAGAACAGTCAGACCAAATGACGCATGTTGGGGGCCGGAGCGATAGCACAGCGGGTAGGGCGTTTGCCTTGCACGCGGCTGACCCGGGTTCGATCCCCGGCATCCCATATGGTCCCCCAAGCACCGCGAGGAGTAACTCCTGAGTGCAAAGCCAGGAGTAACCCCTGAGCAGCGCTGGGTGTGACCCAAAAAGCAAAAAAAAAAAAAAAAAAAAAAAAATGACGCATGTCGGGTGAAGAGAAAGCACGGGGGGGGGGGGGGCAGGGGGCAGGCACACACCTTCCATGTGGCCCCGGGTGGTTTTGTTTGGGTGGTGCTCAGGGCTGCTCCTGGCTCTGCTCAGGGGTGGCTCCTGGAGGGGCTGAGAAGACTGATCTGGGCTATGGGGCGCCAGGGACAGACCCGGGATTGGCCTCACGCAAGGCGGCACCTGCCCGCAGGACGGTCTCTTCAGGCCCTTTCCCTTCGACACTGTCATAGCAAGGAGCACAGATGCTCGCACACCGGGGTGCTCACACACTGGGGTGCTCACACACTGGGTGCTCACAGACCCGGGTGCTCACACACCGGGTGCTCACACACTGGGGTGCTCACAAACCAGGTGCTCTCACATGGGAGTGCTCACACTGGGGTGCTCACACACTGGAGTGCTCACACACCAGGTGCTCACATACGGGGGTGTCACACACTGGGGTGCTCACACACCGGGTACTCACACATGGGGTGCTCACACACTGAAGTGCTCACACACCGAGGTGCTCACACACTGGAGTGCTCACACACCGAGGTGCTCACACACTGGGGTGCTCACACACCAAGGTGCTCACACACCGAGGTGCTCACACACTGGGGTGCTCACACACCAAGGTGCTCACACATTGGGGTGCTCACACACTTGTGTGCTCACACACGGGGGTGCTCACACACGGGGGTGTCACACACCGGGGTGCATTGTTCCAGAGCTCCCCAAGGTCAGTGCGTCCAGGCTGCCCTTCGACATGGAGGGCAGCGCCTGGGACCCACACGGACCTTGTCCCCCCAGCACTACCCATGAGCCCCACCCCAGCTCCTTAAGGACAAGTCTGGCACTGTGCAGCAGCGTCTGCGGCTGAAGCACCCTCAGCAGCCCCTCGAGGGCGGAGGGTCCCCCAGTCCTGGGCCTGACCACCACCAAGGGCCCTGTCCTGGGAGGGTGGTGTTGATACTGACAAGCAGAGACCTTCGATCACGCAGGCACCAGCGGGGGTGTGACCCTCCCCCACTGCATGGAGGTGGTCCGCGACCCCCCCGCACACACACACATACACGGGGCGGGGGGTGGGGGGCGCCTGGGAGCGCTGATTACACCCTGTACCTTAATGGGCCCTTCAGGGGAGCGCGCCTGTGGTTTCCATGGCAGCGGCAGCAGCCACTGTGCTTTCTCCACCGCCCACGCCTGACTCTGGGGTCTGCCCCGCAGCATCCCCGCCTTTCTGGAGCCCCGGATACCAGCCCGGGTCCAGCACAGATCAGAGAAGGTCATAGAGTGGGGGTGTCAGTACCCCCAAAACCTCCAGCTCCTGCTCCCTGGTCCAGCCCGGCAAGGGAAGGGAGGCGAGAAAGAGCACAGATAGAGCAGAGACAGGGAGGGGACAAACTCAGGGAGGGGGTGCCACGGGCTCCGTGCCCACCCCTGAGCTTCACCATCATGCACAGAGGAAGGGGTGCAGAGGGGTAGGGCGGGAGGGAAGGTGCTTGCTTTGTTTGCAGCCAGCTCCAGGCCAATTTCCGAGGTCCCCCAAGCCCCAACAGGAGTGATCCCTGAGCACAGAGTCAGGAGTCAGCCCCGAGCACCAGCTGCGGCCCAAACCAAAAACCAAAAAATCAGTCATTTCCTAACACCTCCGACACCTCTGCAAGACGTTCTCTGGAGAATGAAAAGACAGCCCCTCCCTGCTAGGAATACAGCACAGGACCTTAGGTGCTGGCCTTGCATGTGAAAGGCCCGGGTTCCGGTTCCATCCCCGGCACCCCCTTGGGTCCCCAGGAACACCACCGGGAATGAGGCATGAGCACAGAAGCAGGAGAAACAAACAAGTCCAGCGTTTCTAGGAAGTTACTGCAGGCTCTGTGCTCAGCGGTGACCCCTGGCGGTGATCTGCAGAAAGTGCAGTTCAGGGATGGAAACACGGACAGCAAGATCCTTATTTACCGGTTGTCCTCAACCCCCAGGACTAACCTCAGAGCTCTGCGGGAGCCACAGATCAGTCATCAGCTCTTTGATTTTGTTTTCTTGTTTTGCTTTTTGGGTCACACCCGGCCATGCACAGGAGTTACTCCTGGCTCTGCACTCAGGAATTACTCCTGACAGTGCTCAGGGGACCATATGGGATGCTGGGATTTGAACCCATGCGGGCTGCATGCAAGGCAAACGCCCTACCCGCTGTGTTCCAGCCCTGATTCTTCTATTTTTTAGGGGAAGATTTTTTTTTTCTTTTTGGGTCACACCTGGCGATGCACAGGGGTTACTCCTGGCTCTGCACTCAGGAATCACCCCTGGCAGTGCTCAAAGGACCATATGGGATGCTGGGAATTGAACCCGGGTCGGCCGCTTGCAAGGCAAACACCCTACCTGCTGTACTATTGCTTCAGCCCCAGGAAGGATTTTTTGGGTGACACCCAGAGATGCTCAGGGGTTACTCCTGGCTCTGTACTCATGAATTACTCCTGACAATCCTTGGGGGGTCTGTAGGATGCCAGGGATTGAACCCGGGTGAGCCGCTTGTGTCTTTCCGCTGTGCTATTTCTTGGCCCTCCTGGTTAAATTTTTAAAATATTTTTTTCATGGGGCTGCATCAACAGTACAGAGGGAAGAGCTTTTTGCCCTGCACGCAGCCAACCCAGATTAAATCCTCAGCTTTCTGTAGTGTCCCCTGAGCACCACTAGGAGTAATTCCTGAGCACAGAGCCAGGAGTAATTCCTGAGCATTTCTGGGTGTGGCTCTACAACAACAAAAAAAAAGGGGCCAGAGCAGGGCAGATACTTGCTTGCACATGGCCTACCCAGGTTTGACCCAAAACATCTCTAGGGCCCCCCTGAATCCCACTAACAGGGTCTGGAGTAAGACCTGGATACCGCCAAGTGGGGCCCCAATTTTTAAAAAAGAATTAATATTTTGAGTACCGGCAGCGTGTGACAAACACATACCAATGCACCCCCGCTGACGACAGGGCTGGACCACCCATATCTGTACATGATCTCATGCTGGGACCCCAAAGCGCATGGGCAGCCCTCCCCCAGGGAAGGGGTTTGCCCCCAATCTGCTGCCACTGCCGCCATCCAGTTTCCAGCCCTGACATGCTCCTATGAATTCATTCTTCGAATGAATCTCGTAACTCCTTGCAGAGTGGTTGATTATGTCGCAGGACACGGCCAGCTGTGCGGGGACAATGCAGACGGAAGCACCCCCCGTGATGGGTGGGCGTGCAGGCAAGCAGCCCCTTGGCACCGAGTTAGCTGCAGAAATTCTGAATCTTGGACTCCAGCCAAAAGGAAATAAATAATCAGAGTTCAGAGGGCTGGAGTGCTGGCAGGGGGAGGCCTGGGATTCATCCTCGGCACTGCCTGGAACCACAGAGAACCGGAACAGACCCTGAGCACTGCTGGTAAGCCCGCTCTCCAATGACACACCTGCAGGGGTGCAACGGAAAGGGCGCTGGCCTTACACGCAGCAGACCCGGGCTCGATCCCCGACACCCCAAAGTGTCCCCTGAGCCCTTGCAGGAAGGACGCCTGAGAGCACAGAACCAGGAGTAAGACCTGAGCACAGCCAAGTGTGGTTCCCAAGCCAAAAGAGAAAAAGGATTGGTTCAATCTTCACGGAGAAGATTGAACAGAGAGGTGGAGGGGGTGGTGGGGCAGGTAGATTAGGGAAGGGCCCCCTAATCTATGGTGTTCAGAGGGGGTAGTAAAACCACCTAGGCCTAAGGCTCTCAGGACCTACCCTGTGGCCCCAGCAAGACCATAAGACCTTTACCTGGGGAGGGGCTGGAGCGATAGCACAGTGGGTAGGGCATTTGCCTTGCATGCGGCCGACCCCGGTTCCATTCCTATCATCCCATATGTCCCCTAAGCACCGCCAGGAGTATTTCCTGAGTGCATGAACCAGGAGTAACCCCTGTGCATCACCAGGTGTGACCCAAAAAGCTAAAAAGAACAAAAACAAAACGCAAAACACAATCTGTTTTTACATGACCGCTCGTCTCCTCCTGAAGTTCTTTTCTGTGAGAAAGACAAGGTCGAGGACTGGCATTCTTTTCCCACAAAGAGCAGCTCCTCTCTCCAGCCTGAGTCCGCGCTCTCTGTGAATTTGGGTGGTGGGGGTTGACTCTCATGCTGAGAAGGCCAAGTGGACGGATGTGAGTTGATGGCCACCTCACCGGCCTGGCGGGACTCAAGGTCCGTGCCACCCAGGGGCTCATGGCAGACTTTATCAGTTCCAGCCTTCCCAGTCAGTCCCAGGGTGGCAGAGGTGGATCAGGAGAAATGGGGAGATCACCATCTCTCTCGGTTCTGCTTCACATAAGCCGCCCCCTCCTGTATTATGTCTCGGCTCGGGGTTTTTTTGGTTTTTTGGTTTTTGGTTTTTGGGTCACACCTGGCGATGTACAGGGGTCATTCCTGGCTCTTGCACTCAGGAATTACCCCTGGCAGTGCTCAGGGGACCATATGGGATGCTGGGAATCGAACCCAGGTCGGCCACGTGCAAGGCAAATGCCCTACCCGCTGTGCTATTGCTCCAGCCCTTTTTTTTTTAAGTTAATGGATTTTATTTGGAGGGTTTCTGAAGGTGTGGAGTGAGAGAGAGAGAGAGAGAGAGAGAGAGAGAGAGAGAGAGAGAGAGGGAGAGAGGGGGAGAGGGAGAGGGAGAGGGAGAGAAGGGGAGAGGGAGAGGGAGAGGGAGAGAGAGAATGTGCTCAGGAGAGAATGCGGGCTTCTCCAAGGGCGGAGAGAGAGCCCCTAGACACATTCCAGCATTAGACAGGAAAGCATGAAAGTACACATCTGAAGAGGGGAGATGCGGGCAACACATGTGCTCAGGCACCACAACATATGCTCGGCCATGTGGGCACAAGCAGCACACAGGCTCGGGCAGCATATGCATCTGCACTCGGGTTCTGACTCTTGCTGATGGTTCCCTGGGTCCCGGGGCTGCTGGTGACTATCAATGGGCCTTCTCTGCCTCCATAGGTGACATGAGGGTACTAGGACTAATAGAGTAGCACCCCACACTGCCCCCCCAGCTGGTATCACTGTATCACTGTTGTCCCGTTGCTCATCAATTTGCTGGATCAGGCACCGGTAACATCTCCATTGTAAGACTTCTTCTGTTTTTGGCATATCGAAAGTACGGGGAGCTTGCCAGGCTCTGCCATGCGGGCGAGATACTCTTGGTAGCTTGCTGGGCTCTCCAAGAGGGACAGAGGAATCGAACCTGGGTCAATCTTAGCTACATTAACTTCATGTCCTCAATATTTGAAATATTTTTATTCACTTACTCCAGCCCCTCTCATTCCTCCTTTTTAAAAAATTTTATTTATTTTATTTTGTCTTTGGGTCATACTCAGTCAAACTCAGTGATCACTCCTGGCTGATTCAGGGGGCCATATGGGATGCCCAGGATCAAAACCAGTGCGACCCGTGCAAAACAAGTGCCCTACCTGCTGTACTATCACTCTGGCTCATTCCTCTTATAAATACCAGCCCAACAACAATGCCTTTCTATCATATCTATGAACTGATATATATATATGTATATATATATACATATATATATATATATTTTGCTTTTTGGGTCACATCCGGCGATGCACAGGGGTTACTCCTGGCTCTGCACTCAGGAATTACCCCTGGCGGTGCTCAGGGGACCATATGGGATGCTGGAAATCGAACCCGGGTTGGCCGCCTGCAAGGCAAATGCCCTACCCGCTGTGCTATTGCTCCAGCCCCTGAACTGATTTTTTACTTAAACTGTTTTCAGTCTTCCACAACTCTGCACCCAGCATTGGCAGGCCCGATTGTAGCCAAAAGCTGGGATAAAATTAAAATGAGAAGTTCATCATGGAAACACATTCCTATTTATTTTTTATTATTTTTTTAATTAATAGTTTATTTTTAATTAGTGAGTCAACATGAGGGTACAGTTACAGATTTATACATTTTTGTGCTCGTGTTTCTCCCTTACAAAGTTTGATAACCCATCCCTTCACCAGTGCCCATTCTCCACCACCAGTAAACCCAACATCCCTCCCCCCCTCCCCAGTCCCGTCTCCCCCCACCCCACACTGCCACTATGGCAGGGTATTCCCTTTTGTTCTCTCTCTCTGATTAGGTGCTGTGGTTTGCAATAAAGGTGTTGAGTGGCCATTGTGTTCAGTCTCTAGTCTATATTCGGCCTGCATCATCTTTCCCCCACATGACCTCCAACCACATTTTACTTGGTGTTCCCTTCTCTGAGTTGCCCAGAATGAGAGAACAGCCTCCAAGCCATGGTGACAACATCCTGGTACTTATTTCTACTATTCTTGGGTGTTAGTCTTATAGTCTATTATTCTATATTCCACAGATGAGTGCAATCTTTCTATGTCTGTCTCTCTCTTTCTGACTCATTTCACTTAGCATGATACTTTCCATGCTGATCCACTTATATGCAAACGTCATGACCTCATTCTTTCTAACAGCTGCATAGTATTCCATGGTATAGATGTACCAGAGTTTCTTCAACCAGTCATCTGTTCTAGGGCATTCGGGTTTTTTCCAGATTCTGGCTATTGTAAACAGGAAACACATTCCTATTTAAAACTGGTCTCTGAATCACTTCAACTTCTATAGCACTTTTACCTGCACTTCACTTGATGTTATTATTTTCTGTCTTTTAATTTGTATAATATCACTGGCATCCCCCACATTTCTGGGGGAGGTAGTACATGAGGGGTTAGGCCATATGCAGTGCTGGGGACCAAACAAGGGTTGGTCACTTTCCCTAAAACACTAAGCATAATGTTCTACCATGTAAGATTTCCAAGAAACTCAGATGGAGCTACACCACTCACAGCTGGTATATGTGTGAATCATCCGAGCTGGAACCGGGCGAGCGCACTCAGGAATCCCCCGGGACAACCTGCAGTCTCGGATGGATTTTACGGAAAGTTCGGGAAGCAGCAGAGCGAAGAGGATGGGGAACCGTGTGCCCAGCAGAGGGAACAGAACCTGCGAGGATGAGTGTGAAGGGGCAGAAAACAGCAGGCATTTCGCCAAGGCACCTTCTCTTGAAGCATGAACATCCTTTAGCTTTCCCCATAATTATTTGGAAGGGGCAGGAGGGGCTCTCTCCGCAGTGTTTCAGTGCTTCAGGACCATGCGGTGCTGGGGATCCAACCAAGTCTCCTGCATGCAGTGCATGAGCTCAGCTCGCTGAGAGGCTTTCGGGGTTGGGGAGTGGGGGACTGATACTGATTGTTCCCATAATTCTCCAGAATATTGGGGCCGGCAGCAGCAGCAAAACATGGGGATCAGAATTCTAGGGGGTAGGGTTCAGGTTTCAGGGTGCGAATTCCTACAGTGCCCCAGCTCATAAAAAAAAACCCCACGCTGTCTGCATCGGGGAAATTCATCATTTCTGGGGCAGCCGCCTTCTCAAGGACTCCAGCAAATGAATCGGGAACTTTGGGAACTTAGTGTTATGAGGATTCAGATTGAGGGAATAAAAACTAAGGCTGTGCGGATAAATGCATGCACAACGGAAAGACCAAACGGATAAATCCATCCACGAACGAAATACAGAAGCGCGATGAAGATTGGTCCTAGGGCCACCCGTACTCCCGGATCCCACCAAGCCCTCGCCCCGCCCCGTTTTCCTAACTCTCGGGCGCCCTCTGGCGGGGACACAAAACCCGACTTAGACGCTCCTGCCGCGTTGCCTTTCGGAATATGTAGTCCTGCTGGCGTGGGACACGGATAAACATGGGAACTGCGTCACCGACTTCCCCGCCTCCCACAAACCATCGCCGTGGCCTGGCATGACGGGATCGATAGTCTCAGCGTGACCATCTTTTGCCACTCGGCGGCAGCGGCGGCGGCTGCGACGCCAATTCCCATCAGGCACCGCGCCGCCCAAGTCGCCGCGGCTGCCCACGACCTTCTGGGAAATGTAGTTCGATTCTCTTCCGGTTCCCGCCGCCTCCTACGGAGCACGAGGGCGCGAGGAACTACGTTTCCCGGCGCGCCACCACAAGCCACCGCCGCCCGGCCGCCGCGGCCATTTTGTTCCGCCTGGAGCGCCCCTAAGATGGCGTCCGGGGAGACAGTGAAGGTTGCAGCCGGCCCGTGCGGGCTCTAGTCCGCGCTTTGCCCCTCTCCTCCCCCAGGCGGCCGGCCCATGGCCTGGCGGAGACCCGCGCCATGGATCTCCGCACCGCCGTGTACAACGCCGCCCGCGACGGCAAACTGCAGCTGCTCCAGAAGCTGCTTAGCGGCCGCAGCCGCGAGGAACTGGACGAGCTGACGGGCGAGGTGGCGGGCGGGGGGACGCCCCTGCTCATCGCCGCCCGCTACGGCCACCTGGACGTGGTGGAGTACCTGGTGGACCGGTGCGGCGCCAGCGTGGAGGCGGGCGGCTCTGTGCACTTCGACGGCGAGACCATCGAGGGCGCGCCGCCGCTCTGGGCCGCCTCGGCCGCCGGCCACCTAGACGTGGTGCGGAGTCTGCTGCGCCGCGGCGCCTCAGTCAACCGCACCACGCGCACCAACTCCACGCCCCTGCGCGCCGCCTGCTTCGACGGCCACCTGGAGGTGGTGCGCTACCTGGTGGGCGAGCACCAGGCCGACCTGGAGGTGGCCAACCGGCACGGCCACACGTGCCTGATGATCTCGTGCTACAAGGGCCACCGCGAGATCGCCCGCTACCTGCTGGAGCAGGGCGCCCAGGTGAACCGGCGCAGCGCCAAGGGCAACACGGCCCTGCACGACTGCGCCGAGTCCGGCAGCCTGGAGATCTTGCAGCTGCTGCTGGGCTGCCACGCGCGCATGGAACGTGACGGCTACGGCATGACCCCGCTGCTGGCGGCCAGCGTGACGGGCCACACCAACATCGTGGAGTATCTCATCCAGGAGCAGCCGGCCCCCGAGGGGCCTCCCGCCGGCGTCCCCAGCCGCACCTCCCCAGAGGAGCAGGAGGCGGCCGGGAGCGGAGAGCCCTACGAGAGCTGCTGCCCCACCAGCCGGGAGGCGGCCGTGGAAGCCTTGGAATTGCTGGGTGCCACCTACGTGGACAAGAAGCGCGACCTACTGGGCGCCCTGAAACACTGGCGCCGCGCCATGGAGCTGCGACATCAGGGGGGCGCCTACCTGCCCAAGCCCGAGCCCCCGCAGCTGGTGCTGGCCTACGACTGTTCCCGCGAGGTGAGCACGGCCGAGGAGCTGGAGGCGCTCATCACCGACCCCGACGAGATGCGCATGCAGGCGCTGCTGATCCGCGAGCGCATCCTGGGGCCCTCGCACCCGGACACGTCCTACTACATCCGCTACCGGGGCGCCGTGTACGCCGACTCCGGCAACTTCGAGCGCTGCATCCGCCTCTGGAAGTACGCCCTGGACATGCAGCAGAGCAGCCTGGAGCCCCTGAGCCCCATGACCGCCAGCAGCTTCCTGTCTTTCGCCGAACTCTTCTCCTACGTGCTCCAGGACCGGGCGGCCAAGGGCAGCCTGGGCACCCAGATCGGCTTCGCCGACCTCATGGGGGTGCTGTACAAGGGGGTGCGGGAAGTGGAGCGGGCCCTGCAGCTGCCCAAGGAACCCGGGGACTCGGCTCAGTTCACCAAGGCGCTGGCCATCATCCTCCACCTGCTCTTCCTGCTGGAGAAGGTGGAGGCCACCCCCGAGCAGCAGCACCTCAAGCACCAGACCGTGTACCGGCTGCTCAAGTGCGCGCCACGCGGCAAGAACGGCTTCACCCCGCTGCACATGGCCGTGGACAAGGAGACCACGAGCGTGGGCCGCTACCCCGTGGGCCGCTTCCCCTCCCTGCAGGTGGTGAAGGTGCTGCTGGACTGCGGGGCCGACCCAGACAGCCGTGACTTTGACAACAACACGCCGCTGCACATCGCCGCCCAGAACAACTGCCCGGCCATCATGAACGCCCTGATCGAGGCCGGGGCCCACATGGATGCCACCAACGCCTTCAAGAAGACGGCCTACGAGCTGCTGGATGAGAAGCTGCTGGCCAGGAGCACCATCCAGCCCTTCAACTACCTGACCCTGCAGTGCCTTGCCGCCCGCGCCCTGGACAAGAACAAGATCCCCTACAAGGGCTTCATCCCCGAGGAGCTGGAGGCCTTCATTGAGCTGCACTGACCCAGCGGGCTTCCGGGAGGGGCAGGGCCGCGGTGCTGCCCGCCGATTGGCTGTCACTCCCCAAGGGCTGCTTCCGCTTCTGGGCGGGGCTGTGGCGCTGCCCGTGGATTGGCCAGCGCTCCTCAAGGGCTGCTTCCGCTTCCGCTTCCGCGGCCGGCCCTTTCCCCTTGGCGGTGATCCAGGCGATTCCTGGGGGCCAGCGGTGCTAGAGACCTCCCCGATACCGTACTAGTGAGCTATCCCGGCCCGTTCCTCGCTGGAGAGACACAGGACCTTCCTCACAGGCCCGCCCTCCGCCTTAACCTAAAACAGGAATCTAAGCCATGGCGCTTCTCCCCTACCCCCGGGGAGGGGCCACTCCGGTGCAGCAGCGAGTGCCAGCCGGGTCAGGCCCAGAACGGTCCCGGGGGGCTCCGGAGCCTCCTGCACACTGCTCTTGAGTCCCTTGTTGTGGGCAGGGTGGCACGAGGGAAGCCCCAAGGGTTCATGCCTGAGTGCCCCAGTCTCACCTGGCCTGAGCTTGGTTGGTTAAAAAAGAATTGAGGAAGGTCCAGGGGACAGACCCCGTGCCCCATCCCCAAAACTCAGGGGGGCATTTCTTAAGTGCCCTTTCCCTGCCGCTCCCCTCCGCAGTAGGAGGAGCCCCCCAAAAAAAACGAGGGTGATGGTCACAGGCGGCACTATAAGCCCCAGAGCAAGGTCGAGGTCAGGCCTGGTGGCTGTTTCCACGACTGAGCAGCTCCAGAACCTGGATCTGGGTCTTCCCGGGAAGAGCCTGACCTCAGAGAGTTGACAGGGAGCCTCAGCAAGTGGGTGGCACAGGATCTGGCATCGGGTCCTCGGCGGGGTGGGGTGGGCCCGTTCCGGAGGTTCCCTGCACCCCACGAGCCGGCCCGCAGCCGCCTCTGCACAGACGAGGCTGTGTGTGGATTTGCAGTGTTAGTTAGCGCTGTTTCTGTCCCGGGCCCGGCCCAGCGCGCGCGTGCCTGGGAGCTGACGGCATTAAAATGGCGAGTCTGGAAGGCCCCCTGGTGGTCCTTGCTGGGGTGGGCGGCAAGGTGCGGAGCAGGGTGGGGAGCCGGCCCCGGACACCTCACCGCGGGGGCGGGTCCGCCGATTTCTGGTCACTGTGTGAAAGGTTTAGTGTCAAGTGGCATGTTGACCACGACTTAAAGAGCAAACCGGCAACGCGTCCAGACCCCTCCTTTCGGCCAGAGGGCCAAGGGGCTGCCCCCAAGCTGGGTGCGGTGCCCAGGCGCCAGCCCACCCCCATCGGCCATCCTGCTCAAGGGCCTTGGCCGGGGGTCGCCGCATGCGCATAGCCAGGCTCAGCTCAGAAGCCACCCCTTTGCCCCGCGCAGCTGTCGTGGGTCACTGAATATTTCCCCCGGGCACCTGCTGGGCACCCAGCGCGCTGCCAGCCCCCAAGGTCGGTTGATCTCTGGTCACCTCTGGCAGAGCGCCCAGGCGCTGGGGCTGGTTCACGTCCAGAAAACTCTCAGCTAAGGCATTAAGAGAGGCCCACCTGGGGGGCTGGAGTGATAGCACAGCGGGTAGGGTGCTTGCCTTGCACGCGGCCGACCCGGGTTCGATTCCCAGCATCCCATGTGGTCCCCTGAGCACCGCCAGGGATAATTCCTGAGTGCAGAGCCAGGAGTGACCCCTGTGCATTGCCGGGTGTGACCCAAAAAGCAAAAAAAAAAAAAAAAGAGAGAGAGAGAGAGAGAGGCCCACCTGGGGCGGTCTGCTGCAGGGAAACGACCTGAGTGAGCTTTTTCTCAGCCTCAGTCGGGCCATGCGCCTGCGCCTGCGCGGGAAAGCCTTGGTGAGAAGCGGGGGAAACTGAGGCCAGAGACAGAAGCTACAAGACTCCCAAGAAGACTGACTGGGGCGAACACCGAGCGCAAGAGGGGCGCTGAGTCCTTCTCCCACATTCCCCTGGCACCCCAAACGTCCAGAAATGACCCCCAGCACTGAACCACCACCATTCTGCACCCCCCCCCACGCCCCCTGCATACCCCCAAAAAGCCAGACTTGAGCCCCTCCGCTCTTCCACTGAAAGTCTAGGGTGGATTTCAGGTGCTGCCTTGTGCAGTCACCGCAGGGCACAGACATGAGTCCCCAGAAGGTCCTGGCTGCTGAGGGTGGCTGGAATTGCCTCAGTCAGGAGCTGGGGGTGGGGGGGTGCAGCTCACCTGGGAGGCAGCCCAGGGAGAGGATTGTGGGACTGGGTGCTTTCTCTGGGAAAGACAGGATGCGGGGGCCACTGAAGGGCCCCCAATAATAAATGCCACCGCCTTGTATCAAAAATAAACTTAGGGTCTCAGGACAGCAGGAAGAGTGTTTGTCTTGCACATGGTGGACCAGGGTTCGATCTCCGGCATCCCACAGGGTCCCCCAAATCTGTCAGGAGTCATCCCTGAGCACCACCAGGTGAGGCCAAAAAGCCAAACCAGCTCGGAGGAGCGCAGCGGCCTGGTCTGCCCGAGGGGCCAGGGACCACCAAGCTCGGATGCCCTGTGTGCCCACTGCATGTCTCTGGACAGAATGCCCAGTGAACGAATGAATGAAATGAATGAATCATTCAATGACTGAACGAATGCCTTCCACCTCGGGGATCTGGCCTGGAGTCTCCACCGCCTGCCTTGAACTGCCCCTCGTCTTCCTAGAGATGGCCCCCTGTTTACAGGGCCCAGGGTTAAAGATAGCCCAGGGCCCTTGGCAGGCGGTCAGCTCCAGCCGGACCTGGGTGTGGAGCCTGCTAGAGATCCAGCTGGAACTGGATAGAGGGTGGTTCCCCCGCTGGGGTGGCAGGCACACCCCCCTCCTACAGAAGCCAGAAATGTTTCCTCTCTGGGCCCCAGTGCCACCTCTGTCCAAGTCTACCAAACAGCATGGAGGGCACTGAGTGGAATACCACCACCTCCAGGAAACCTCCCTAGATTCTCTCCACGGCACCTCTCCTTTCCCACATCCTTGGTGTCTGTCCTTCTCAGATGTTAGCGCCTGAACCCCAGTCAGTGACCTCTGGCTTTCTCATTTGTTCTTCAGAAAGACCACATGAGGCCGTGCCCTCCCCCGCCCCCCAGGGTCCCTAGCACCCAGAAGAGATGGCACCCTGCAGCTCACCCAGTGCTCACTGAGTGAATAAAGAAATAAACCCGAGGGGCCCAAAGGCCACAGAAGCCTGTGTGGCTGGATGTGAGGAGACCCGTGGTTTGGTTTCTGTTTTTTTTGTGATGGTGCTTGGGGCTGACTCCTGGCCCAGTGCTCGGGGCTGATTCCTGATTCCTGTTGATGGCAGCTCCTGCAGCCTGTGGGGCTGTGATCTGGTGAGCCCCAATACCAAATGCCACGGCCCTGCACCTCTGGGACAGCCTATTGATTTATTTTTGCTTTTGAGATCACACTCAGGGGTCACTCATGGCGGTGCTTAGGGGACCCCATGAGCTGTGAGCTGGGATTGAACCCCAATGACCACGTGCAAGGCAAGCGCCCTCCCTGCTGTACTACCGCTCAGGCCCGACACTAACGCCTCTTTAAGAGGAAAATAAATACGGGGGCCAGAGAGAGCACAGGGGTTAGACCACTGCCCATTCCCCGGGCACTGCCAGGAGCGATTCCTGAGCACAGTGGGGTGTGCCTCTCCCCATCTGACTCCAAAAGGAAAAATCAAGAGAGGACTGAGGAGACAGCTCAAAGGAGCCTCAAGTTAGGTCCGTGGCCCCGCCTGGTCCCCCAAGCACTGGGGAGCGATTCTTGAGTTCTACTGCATGTTGCTGCTTCCCCCAGCTCCGAAAATGAAGGGACTCAAGGAATAGGAAATTAAGTCAAAGGGCTGGAGCAACAGGGCAGCTGGAAGGCCGACCTGAGTTCGATCCCCAGCACCCCATAGGGTCCCCTGAGCCCCGCCCGGAGTAATTCCTGAACACAGAGCCAAGCCAGGAGTCAGCCCTGAACACTGTTAGGTGTGGCCCAAGAGCCAAAAGGAAAATAAAACCCTAACAAAGGTCCAGTAAAAGGGGATGGGAGCAATAGGACAGCGGAGAGGGTGTTTGCCTTGCATGTGGCTGATGGGTTCGATCCCCAGCATCCCATAGGGTCCCCCAAGCACTGCCAGGAGTAATTCCTGAGTGTAGAGCCAGGAGGAGCCCCTGAGCACTGCTGGGTGTAAGCACCCCCCCCAAAAAAAAATAGAAAGGATTTAACAAAGGTCCCCCAGGATAGGCAAAGTTTAGGATTTGGAGGGTGTGATATGAGGGGCTCAAGGACAGGGTGACCCCCCCTTTCGGTACTTAGGTGACAGCAGAGAACGGGGACAGCAATTCTAGGGTAGGTGCCACTACAGGGGACCTCCGGTGGGGCACTGGGGAAGATTGGAGACAGGGTCAGGGACTAACCCCTCCACCCCCAGGGCTGGCGGGGGAGAGACCATTTAACTCTCCTTGGAAACTGGACACCCTGCCCATGTCCTAGGGCTATTAAAAGGCAGCGTCCACGAGCAGGTTAAAAATAAAAGATCCAGGGGCCAGAGTGATAGGACAGCCCAGAGGGCGTTTGCCTTGCATGTGGCTGACTAGGGTTCGACCCCTGGCAGCCCCTGGGGCCACGGGGGCACCACCCAGGAGTAATCTCTGAGCATCGCCAGGTGTGACCCAAAAACCAAATACAGAACTATATCTGGGTAGCCAGTCCGCGGGGGACCCCGTAACCGTGCTGGGAGACGCCGTATGCAGGAGAGAAAAGCTGTGGCTACGCCGAGGGTCCAAATGACTGGAACACGCGCATTGCCAAAGGAGCTAGGCGGGGCACCAGAGCAGCACTACCTCCGGAGAGCCATCGGGGCAGTAAAAGGAGAAAGTGGAGAAGAAATGGTGGGGTAGTGCAGTGGGCAGGGCACTTGCCTTCCTTGCATGTGGCCTAATCCCGGGATAGATCCCCGGCACTCTGTGTGGTCCCCTGAGCACTGATGCTGCTGCTGGCGGTTTTATCTTGGTTTGGTTTTGTTTGGGGAGGTCCCTCCTCTGAGCTCCAGCCACTGCAGTAAAGAGGCAGGAACCCTGTCCAAAGGCGCCCCCTGGCGACGAGGAGGCCTCCCAGCACCTGTGCGATTCCACCAATACTCTAAGTAGCCCAGTTGAAACACACTGGTTTGTCTCGAAGAGACTTTGTGTCCTCCACATGGCCTTACCCCCTCGAGTGAGAAGCCACCTCCAGGAAGCACTCCATGACTCCTCCGAACCTAAGAATCCCTGTCATACAGGAAGTACTCACTAATATTGAATGACCAAATGAATGGAACGAATGAAAGGGGCCGTTCCCCACTAGAGGTGGGGGGTGGGGTGGGGACTGCGTAGTCGGGGGACACCGTGGACTGAAGAGGTTGTTTCACAGAGAAAAGGACCTGGACAGACCAGAGAGCTAGTTGGGGTGAGGCTGGCGTGAGGGCGTCACGGCACTCACCTGGCTCGATACCAGGCCCCACATGTGGTCTCTCAAGCGTTGCCACGAGTGATCCCTGAGCACAGACAAACCCTCTGGCACAACCAGATGTACCTCCCCCCGCAAAAAAAAAAAAAAAAAAACCGTAGGCCTGAGCCCCTGCAAAAAATAGACTTGATCCCCCAAACTGTGACATCTCAGGGGTCAGGGACTCATGCCCCGTATGTGTGGGTCCTGTGATTCTGTGAAGTGCACGGGCCCCCTGGTTGTAGCCCTGGAGACTCTCAAGCACCAATGGGGCGACCCCGAGCTGGAGAGGCGGAGACCGGGCCCGTCTCGGGACTCATGCGCGCCCTCTGGTGGCCACCCTAGGAACGTACGGTTGGGAAGTCACCAGGGGCAGAACTGCTCAGATTCAGGTGGCAAAGATGTAAGGGTCGCCCAGTCCGGGGTAGAAGAGGGGGGAAGAAGTGGAGTTCTGAAAGGAAAATAGGGCCACATCCAGCGGTGCTCAGGACTGACTCCTGGTGAGGCTCTGGGGCCCCTCTGAGGTGCGGAAATCTAACCCGGATCAGCACACGGGCAAGGCAAGCGCGTTCCCTGCTGTGCCACCGCGGAGGGGGGTGGGGGGGGTGGGGGGGTGGAGTTCGGGGGGTCCTGAACAGATGTTTGAGGCAGCATCAGAACTGGTCGCCTGTTAGACAGTCAAGGATGCCTCCCCAATTTTTTCCAGCTGAGCAACTCAAATTGGAGTACAGCAAGAAGCAGATGGGCGGGAGTGGGGCGGGGGGACAGTCATGCATTGCATAGTTTGTGGAATGTGAGCTCTCTCTCGGGGGCTCCCCTCCAGCACAGAGATGCCTGGGGACAGTAGCACCTGGGATCTGGAGCTCAGGGGAGGCCAAGGCTGGAGGTGGGGCTGAGTGACATGAGGGAAAAGCAGCTGGCAGGCTAACAGCCAAGAGTGGGGGAGAGGGGGATGTGCAGGCAGAGGGTAGGGGGACGACAGGGAAACCCAGCTCAGAACAACTAGAGGGGGGACCAACAGGTCCCCGGAGGGGTCCGAGGAGAGCTGAATGTGGGGGTCCCTGAGTTCTTAGGAGGAGGAGCTGCCAAGTGAGGAAAGAGGAGGAAGAAATACAGGTGACAGGAAACAGACAATGGGCGGAAACAGGCAATGCGTAGGAAATAGACAGGAATTAGGCAAGGAATAGGAAATGGGCAACAGACAGGTAATGGGCAGGAAATAGGCAACACAGAAAGCAGACAGGTAATGGGTAGGAAATAGACAGGCACTGTGCAGGAAACAGGCGCTTGTCAGGAAATAGCAATGAGAAGGAAATAACAGTTTTGGTCACACTGGGGTGGGAGGTGTTGGGTGAGAGGTTGCCCATTCTGCAATAATGCTGACTTCTAGAAAATTCTGATTTGCAAGGTTTGCTTCCTCCTCTGGGACTCAGCAGGGCTTTCGGTTCCCTCCTCTGAGAGGTTAGAAGAAAGGCACTTTGCACCATGTTCATCCTGTTTGAATCCTGCACTCCCTCCATTTGGTTCCCTGTGCAGAGCCATTAATAGCCTCTTGGAGTCCCTGGGTGTGGCCCAAACCCCCACCCCAAAACAAATCTCAATAAAGTCCCTGATTCAATGAATGGTGAGCACTTACAGGACCCCCCCTTTTTTTTTTGCGTCACACCCGGCGTTGCACAGGGGTTACTCCTGGCGGTGCTCAGGGGACCATATGGGATGCTGGGAATTGAACCCGGGTCGGATGCGTGCAAAGCAAACGCCCTATCTGGACCTATTGTGATTCCCAAATGCACAACCCCATGCACTGGCCTCAGGCCCCGAGAGCTGGTCTGGGGGCCACACCCAGCGGTGCTCAGGAGTTACGCCTGTCTCTGCACTCAGGGATCACTCCTGCCAGTGCTTAGGGAACCCGAAGGGATGCCCAAGATCAAGCCCGGCTTAGGTGCATGCAAAGAAACCACCCTTCCCCCTGTCCTTTCGCTCCGGCCCCCAACGAAGAAACTTTTGCCAGCATTTTCTTCTCACCAAAGATAAAAGGCAGTGGTCTTCCTGAGGACAATGGTGCTGGAGAAGCATTCAATAAATATTTATTACAATCAAAGCACCTTACCAATCTCCCCCAGCCCTCCACCTAGTATCAGAATACGTAAACCCCACATCCAATCTCGACACCCCAAAAACCTCAAAAAAAAATCATCGAGTCCTGGGGCTGGAGCGATAGCACAGCGAGTAGGGCATTTGCCTTGCACACGGCCGACCCAGGTTCGATTCCCAGCATCCCATATGGTCCCCTGAGCACCGCCAGGAGTAATTCCTGAGTGCAGAGCCAGGAGTAACCCCTGTGCATCGCCGGGTGTGACCCAAAAAGGGAAAAAAATGTTCTGCTAAGTAGCAAAACATCTACTGACACCCCCTGTACGCTGCAGTGCGAGAGGGATGGGACCTCCAAGGTCCCCCAAAGATCAGCCCCAGTCCTGTGGTCACTCGGTTTCCTGTCCTGTCTTGTCCTCCAGGGGCGGGGCCCCTCTCTGGCCCCACATGTGGTTGTTCAGTCCCAGCTGCACCATCTGGGCGTTCTGGATGATCAGAGGCTGCACCCCTGGACTCTGGGGTGAGGGCGGTGGGAAGGTGGAGGGTGGCTGGAAAAGGGGGGGCTGCGGGAAGGCTGGTGTGGGAACGCCAGGCGGCCAGGGAGGCGGCAGCCGCGGCGGTGCCTGGAGGCCCGGCCAGGTAGGAAAGGCCGGCGGGGGCGTCTGAGGATCCCGCGCCCCCCAGGCCGTGTATTTTCCCAGCTCGACCTGCTGCTGCTCCATCTGTTGACAAAAAGCCATGTAGCGCTGGATGTAGGCCGAGTACTCGGCAGCCCAAGTGCGGGCCCGCTGCTCCTCCACCTGCAGCTGCTGGCACTGCTCCCGAAGGGCGCGCATCTCCTGCTCCTGCCTCCAGTGCTCCCTGCGTTCCCGCAGCAGCTGCGACCTGAAAGTTCTGCTTACTCTCTGGGCGAAGACGGGCGAGCGCTCCTCCAGCCACACCAGGCCGGCGAGCAGCCGGGCCGTGTCGGGGCTGAGCTGGTCCGGGGAGCTCTCGAGGGGCAGGAAGGGGAGCGCGCTGTCGCGCCACCCTTGCCGGGTGAGGCTGCCTATGACCGCCTGGTTGAGCTGGTACAGGCTCCGGCGGCAGTTGAAGTTGGGCGTGAGCAGGAGGATGGTGAAGGCCGAGTGGTCCAGGGCATCCTGCAGGCAGCTCAGCTCCCCGCGCCCGGGCAGCTGGAAGTCCTCGCAGAACGTCGCCCCGTCCGCCACCCCCAGGTCCTCCAGCCGCTGCCGCACGCGCAGGGCCACCTGCTCGTCGGCCCGCGTGTGCAGCACCACGAAGTTATAGAACTTCTGCCCCTGGGGCTCGGACGGGGCGGGCGCGGGGCTCGCGGCGGAGGAGGGCAGGGGAGCCCCACTGGGGCTCTCGGGGGAGCTCCAAGGCGAGGGGCTCTGGGGGACCGAGGAGGCAGCCGAGGGGGCTGGAGGGTCTGCACTAGGAGCTTGGCTAGACTTCCGGTCGGGGTTGGGACTGACACTTCCGGCGCGCAACTTCCGGTCGGGACTGGTGTTTTCGCTTCCGGTGGGGGCGGGGCAAGCGGTGCCAGGAGCCTCGGTGCACTGCACGGGGTAGGGCTCGCTGCTTGCAGGGGCGGCGTCCGGGGGGCTGGGTGGGCTGTGAGTGCCGGCATCGGGGGCCTCCTCGGGATGTTGGGAGGCCGGCTCTGGGGAGTTCGCAGGCTCCGATGCGGGCTCCGATGCAGGTGGCCAGTTCATCTCCTCGGGCACCTGGCAGCCCCCCGGTCCAAGCCCGAGCACCGCACACAGCTTGCTGGGCCCCAGCGGGCCGCGGTGCGAGCTCAGGACGGTCCTGGTAGGGGACTGGCTAATCTCCAGCTTGCTGGCCAGGGAGTTGGGGCTCCCTGTGGATCTCAGGGAGTGGCCATGGCTCCAGCCCGACAGGCCTTTGATGGGCAGTGGCTGGCTGCGGGTCCGGGACGGCGGCGAGGCAGAGGAGAGTGGGGGCTGGTCCAGCCCGGAGTGGAGGGACTGGAAGGGCTCCGCGTCGGTGGCGAGGTCCCATCCACAGTGCTCCCGGGCCTCCTCCTGGAGCACCCGCAGCCGGGGATCGGCCCTGGCGCTCAGCGTCTGCAGGGCCGCCTGGTACGCCGAGTCCCGCATGGCACCCGGGCACAACTCCTCCTCCGCGAGCAGGTGGTAGAGCTGGGCCACCGCCCACGGCAGGTCCGGGGGCTCCGAGGGCGCGGGGACCCCGGCGTCCGTGCCCGCCCAGTGGCTGGCGACCAGCTGGGCCACCGCGTCCGCCTTCAGCACCTCCAGGGAGCTCCGGGCCGCGGTGTCCTGGCCCAGCTGCAGCTGCACCATGAGAAGCAGGAGGTCAGCCCGCGGGCAGCCTGGCCTCAGACTCTGCAGCTTGTGTTGCAGACGCAGGAGTCTCTGCTCCCCGGCAGCGCTCAGGATGGCAAAGGCCCCGGGCAGAGACGGGCATTGGCTGGCCATGGACACATGCGGAGCCCTGGCCTCATGATCCTTGCCAGTCCCGTCCACGACTGGCGTCCCGGACTTGCCCTGCCTGGGCAGGGCGCATCAGGGGCCGCCACCAGGTGGACCTAAGGAGAAAGAGACACAGAATTAGGGCTGTGGGGGCAGGGATGGAACCCGGCTCAGCTGTGTACAAGGCCAGCACCTTCCCTGCTGCACTGTCGCTCTGGCCTTACCTCTAACTTTAAAGGAGGAAAAAAGGTGTTGGGGCTGGAGCAATAGTACAGCGGGTAGGGCGTTTGCCTTGCACGCAGACGACCCGGGTTCGATTCCCAGCATCCCATATGGTCCCCTGAGCACTGCCAGGGGTGATTCCTGAGTGCAGAGGCAGGAGTAACCCCTCTGCATTGCCGGGTGTGACCCAAAAAGCAAAAAAAAAAAAAAAACAAAGGTGTTGGTGGGGCTGGAGCCATAGCACAGCAGGTAGGGTGTTTGCCTTGCACGCGGCCGACCCGGGTTCGATTCCCAGCATCCCATATGGTCCCCTGAGCACTGCCAGGGGTGATTCCTGAGTGCAGAGCTAGGAGTAACCCCTCTGCATTGCCGGGTGTGACCCAAAAAGAAAAAAAAAAAAAAAAGGTGTTGGTGGGGCTGGAGCCATAGCACAGCAGGTAGGGTGTTTGCCTTGCACGCAGCCGACCCTGGTTCAATTCCCAGCATCCCATAGGGTCCCCCGAGCAGCGCCACTAGGAGTAATTCCTGAGTACAGAGCCAGGAGGAACCCTTGTGTATCACCGGGTGTGGTCCAAAAAGAAAAAAAAATAGTTGGTTTGGCATCCACCCTCCAACATAAGAAGCAAAGGGCACTGCAGATAAAGAAGTAGGGATGGGGAGAGCAGGGTGGCCATGAATCAGGCAGGGCATGTTTTTTGTTTGTTTCTTTAGACCACACCCAGCAGTGCTTAGGGCTGACTCCTGGCTTTTTGCTCAAGGATCACTCCTGGCGGGGGCTCTGGGGACCCTATGGGATGTGGGAGATTGAAGGCACGTGCCCTCCCTGCTGCACTATAGCTTCAACCCCGGGGCAGCTATCTATTGATTTTCTTTTGTATTGAATCACAGGGTGATACAGGGCTATTACATTGTTGTTCATGATTGGGTTTCAGTCATACAATGTTCCAACACTCAACCTTTCACCAGTACACATTTCACCAGTACACTGCCTCAATTTTCTGGACAGCTCAGTTTTGATTCAGAATCTTTTTATTCAAGTCCCATCTAGAGCGATGACAGCAGCTGAGGCAAAGTTTGCCTTACATGCAGCCAACCTGGGTTCAATCCCTGGCACCCTCTAGAATGTCCTGAGCCCGCCAGGAGTGATTCTGGAGCACCACCAGTTGTAGCCCCCCCAATGAAAACGTTAAGTCCCATCATCCAGATCAGGGACTAATTCCAAGTTCAAGTTATTCAAGAACTGGGCTGGAGACAGAATATGGGGGTTAAGACACTTTCTCTGGGGCTGGAGCTAGCACAGTGGGGAGGGCATTTGCCTTGCCCGCAGCTAACCCACGTTCAATTCTCAGCATCCCATATGGTCCCCCGAGCACTGCCAGGAGTAATTCCTGAGTTGCAGAGCCAGGAGTAACCCCTGTGCATTGCCAGGTGTGACCCAAAAAGAAAAAAAAAAAAAAGACATTTGCCTTCTCTCCACATGCTCAGAGGAGCCTCACCATGAGTGAATCTATTCCTGGACCATGCGGCCACAACAGTATGACATCTCATACTTTACACCACCAGTATACCAAGAGTAGCATACCACATTTGATTGGGAAGGCAACCAATCTTAGGGTGAAATATATTCATACAGATATATAAATATATATATACACACACACACACATATATAAGCACACAAGGCTTAACCTTTAACAACATGTTAGTAGTCTCTTAGAGAAAGACTTAATGGCTCCTGAAATAAAACAATCTTCACACATTTTTCCTTTAAGAAACCTCTTTTTGGGGGGTGGAGCACAGCGGGTAGGGCATTTCCCTTGCACGCAGACGACCCGGGTTCGATTCCCAGCATCCCATATGGTCCCCTGAGTACCGCCAGAGGTAATTCCTGAGTGCATGCAGAGCCAAGGAGTAACCCCTGTGCATTGCCAGGTGTGACCCAAAAAGCAAAAAGAAAAATAAAGAAAACCTTTTTTGGTCTCATTTTTATTTTTATTTTTTTTTTTTTTTTTTTTTTTTTTTTTTTTTTTTTTTTGCTTTTTGGGTCACACTCAGCAATGCACAGGGGTTACTCCTGGCTCATGCACTCAGGAATTACCCCTGGCGGTGCTGGGTGACCATATGGGATGCTGGGAATCGAACTCGGGTCGGCCGCGTGCAAGGCAAACGCCCTACCCGCTGTGCTATCTCTCCAGCCCCTTGGTCTCATTTTTAGAGGATTATTCCTAACAAGCAATACAAAATAAATTATTTCATTTCTGCTTGGGGGGGCAGGGTTTGGAGTTCAGGATGGAAAAATGGTGCTAGGAAGGTGTAATAGTGGTGGGATTGGCGTTCAAATATTAAATGTAATCAAATATTGTGAATGACTTTATAAAAATAAAACTTAAAAAAAAAGGACACTTGCTTTGCATGCAACACAACCCAGCACGGCTTAAGGCCCCAGAACCCGGCCAGGAGGAATCCCTGAGCACAGAACCAGGCGCGCGCACACACACACACACACACACAACCAGAAATAAGCACAACACACACAACCAGGAATAAACACACACACACATACACACACAATCAGGAATAAGCCCTGAGCACTACTGGGTATGGAGCATGCGCACACACATAGACGAGCACTGCTGGGTATGGAGCGCACACACACACACACACACACTGAAAACAAAAGTGAGTCCTGCACTGGCACCTTTGTGATGCTGAGCCCTGCCAAACCCCAACAAAGGCAGTTCTGTGTAAAACCTGGACTCTCTTGGCTCCCAGGATCCAGCCGAGCAGGGACAGCGATGGCGGCCACTGCAGTCCCCTGGCCCAAGGCTGCCCGCTGGGAAGCACTTCCGGGGCAGGAGGGCAGGGGGTGGGGCTGTGCCCGGGCGGTTCAGCTCCCAGCTCTCCCCTCCCCGGCTGGAACCTGGCGCCGGGTCAGAGGGACAGCCCAGAGCCCCAAAGTCCTAGCAGAGCTCCTGTGTCTCGGCTGTCACAGGCCCTAGTGTTTGCTTTGGGGGTCACACCCGGCAGTGCTCCTGGCTCTGCACTCAGGAATTCTCCTGGCAGCGCTGGGGGTCCCTATATAGTGCCAGGGATGGAACCCAGGTCGGGAGAGCAAGGCAAATGCCCGCCCTCCACCCCGTGCCTCCGTCCTGTGGCTCTCGGCCCAGAGGTCAGTCACCTGCTTTTCAAGGTCAGCCTGGGCCTGCTTTGCTGTCCACTCACTGCCCGTCCACGTGGGCCCCGCGCCTTGCTGTCCCCCTTCGACTCTGCTCCCACAATTGATTTCACTTCTTTGCCAAGAAGGAGCCAAGGCGGTGAGGCTGGACGTGCTGTCCCTGCGGTGGGTGGCACGTAGGCAGTGCCCAAGCCATGAACCCGTGAACACGCCACCGCGCCTGGTATACAGAAGGTGCCTAATACACGCCTCCTGCTCCTGTGGCTCCCTCCCAACAAGCCAGTCTGGTCTCCTGCCACTCACCTTGATGCCTGGACCGTTAGGAAATAGTTCCCCGAGACGAAGAAGGGGAGACCCCACAAGTTGTCCCCCCCAAAAAAAGCTGCTCCCCCAAACTTCAGGCTGGGGCCTGTGTCCCACCTGTCAACCAATGACAACGACTGTCCGGGCAACCTGGGGAGGGCAACTGACCTAACTGCCTATTTAGGGTTTTTTTTTTTTTCTGTTTTTTGGCCCACACAAAGGATGTTCAGGGGTTGCTCCTGGCTTTGTGCTCAGGAGTCACTTCTGGCAGTGTTCAGGGGAGCTGGAAGGATGACAGGGCGCAAGGGAAGTACTTTACTCCCTGTCTGATGACCCTCACCTGCCTCTTTAAATGAGAAACAAAGGGGCTGGAGCTATAGCACAGCAGGTAGGGAGTTTGCCTTGCACGCAGCCAACCCTGATTTGATTCCCAGCACCCCATAGGGTCCCAGCAGAAAGTCAGGGACCAGGCCTGGGACCCTGCAGAAACCTTGCCCTTCTCAAAGCACCTTCTCAAAGCAGGATTCCTGGAACCCTTTGGTGGTTGGGGGATGCCACTGCTCCCCTGACCACCACAGCAAGCCCAGGTCCCACCAGCACTCACTGCCCAGCTGTGTGGGTACCTCCAAATACCGCCAGGATACAGCAGGGCGCCAGAAGCATCCAGAAAGGAATGAGAGACGGAGCGAGAGAAAGAGTGAACGAGAAAATGCCTCTTACTCAGAAGAGGCCAGACGGCCAGACGCATGGGACAGCGGGGAGGGTGTGTGGCCTCGCATGGGGGAGACCCGGTTCGATCCCCGGCATCCAATAGGCGTCCCCAACCCCTGCCTGTGGTGGTAGGGCTGAGGAGATCCCTGAGCACAAAACCAGGAGTCAGGGGTTGGAGCGAGAGCACAGCGGGGAGGGCGTTTGCCTTGTACACAGCCTACCCGGATTCAATCCCTGGCATCCCATACGGTCCCCCAAGTTATTCCAAATATTCCATAGGGTCCCCCGAGCACTGCCAGGAGTAATTCCCGAGTGCAGAGCCAGGAGTAACCCCTGTGCATTGCTCGGTGTGACCCAAAAAGAAAAAAAGAAATCAAAACCAAGAAGCCATAAGGTCTTAGGCTGACAGTGATGCCAGAGATTAAAAAAAAAAAAAAAAAAGGCCAGGAGTCCTGAGCACCGCCAAAGGAAAAATAGCCCCAAAAGAGCACAGAGGCCTGAGGTAGGCCTGAGAAAGTGCCTGGGTGGAGGGGGACATGTCCCCTCAAACCTCCAGTTGTCCTGAGAGGACCCCTAGCTTCAGCCACAGGAAGCAGGGAGAAATGTGGGTGCCTGGGGCAGTCCTGGCGACTGGAGGCTGGGGGCGGAGCTCCAAGGGCTGAAAGAAAAAGAAAGTTTGGGGAGAAATCAAAAACTGTAGGAACGAATGGGGACGCAGGGAATTGCAGCCGCATTTGGGAAAATCCGGATGGGATGGGGGCGGGGGTGAAGTGGGGGGGGGTTAACAGCACGGCGGAAAGGGCGCTGGCTTCCCTGGCGCACGGCAGACCCGGGTTCCATCCCCGCACCCCCTAGGGTCTCCGGATCGCCACCAGGAGGGATCCCTGAGCGCAGAGCCAGGAGTCAGCCCTGAGCACGGCTGAGTGTGTCCCGAGAAAATCAGGAAAAATCAGGGAAAAAGCAAAGCGTGGCCGTGGGGCTGATTAGGAAGCCGGGGAAGCGGGGAGACACTGGGCTCTCCGGGCGGGGTCCGATGTGTCGGGAAAGCGGGGTGTTGAGGGAGTTGGGGGGGATTGTGAGTCGGACGTTAGGGGGTGGGGTATGACCGAACCTGGAGCTCCAGGACGCATAAATTCCCGGGATGGGGTGGGGTGGGGACAGCCCGCTTGGCAGCCAACTAGGGGGTTGCAAGGAGGCACGAGCGCCCAGGTATCTGTGTGTGTGTGTGTGTGGGGGGGGGGTTAATCGCTTCTCCCGGCCTCCCCACCCTCGGCTGCTCCGCGCTCCTCCCGCTCCTACCGGGACTCCAGGACCGGCGGCCGCTCGTCCACGGGGCTCCAAAGCGCGGGGCGCGCGCGGGGCCTGGGCCGCCCGCCCGGGAGGTTCCTTCCGCGTCCGGTCCGGGGAGGAGGGAGAGGGGAGGAGGAGGGGGGAGGAGGAAGGGAGGAGGAAGGAGAGAGGTGAGGTCACCAGCCCAGAGGGCCGGGAATGTCCCTAAAACGCCCCAGACACACCTCAAATTCACCAAGCATTGTTGCGCCCTTGGTGGCGGGCTGGATGCGAGCGTGGGTGCCCCCAAACGGACCCCCACCCAGAGCCCTGAATTGGGGGGTTGGGAGGGAGAACAATCTGGACGGACATTCAGTGAGAGGCTGCGTCAGTGAGACTTTCCAGGAAAAACAGCAGGCTCGGCGGACTCCCCGAAGTTGAAAGAGAAGTCGGGAGTCCTTGGGGAGGGCTGAGGTTCCCCCCACCGAGGTGGTGAGACGGGGTGGACTCAGGGGTTTCCTGACTCTGTGCTCCCCAGCACAGAGTCAGGAATTCAGCCCGGAGCAAGGCTGGGTGTGGCCCCAAGACCCACAAATTAAATTTTTCTTAATGGGGTCTCACCTAGCGATGCTCAGGGATTACTCCTGGCTCTGCACTCAGGAATTACTCCTGGCGGTGCTCTGGGAACCATGTGGGATGCTGGGAATCGAACCCAAGTCAGCCGCGTGCAAGGCAACCGACCTACCCGCTGTGCTATCACTTCAGCCCCCAAATTAATTAATTTTTTTTAGGGGCTGGAGCGATAGCACAGCGGGTAGGGCGTTTGCCTTGCATGAGACCAACCCGGGTTCGATTCCTCCGTCCCTCTCGGAGAGCCTGGCAAGCTCCCCGTGGTGTATTTGATATGCCAAAAACAGTAACAAGTCTCACAGTGGAGACGTTACTGGTGCCCGCTCGAGCAAATCGATGAACAATAGGACGACAGTGCTACAGTGACAGTGCTACTTTGGAGGGAGAGCATTCCAAATACTTTGCCTGGAGAAAGCAGAAGACTTTTCTCAAAATGAACTAAAATAGGACCGGAGCAATAATACAGCAGATAGGATGTTTGCCTTGCACACAACTGACCCAGCTTCGATTCCCGGCATCCTAGTCTCCCAAGCACTACCAGGAATGCTTCCTGAAAGCAGAGCCAGGAGGAACACTTGAGCATCAAGCAAAACAACTTTTTTTTTTTAAGCTGCATGAAATCAAAGAGAGATTACAAGGAAGTCCATTATGTTGAAATCCATTTATGAAAATACATGTTTTAAATAGTGGATGGGAGCTGGGGAGATGACTTTGCATATGGATCCCCAGATGGTCCCCCAAGCCCTGCCGGGAGTGGTCCCTGAGTATAGTCTGAGCCCTGAGCACCACCAGGTGTGGCCCCCAAGCAGAAGAAATCCAAAGATGGTTCAATGGTTCGTTTCCAGAGAAGGGGCCATTCCAAGGTGACAATGAGCCTTGGAAAGCATCGCTCTGGTCAAGAACTGGGTGCTGAAAGGTAAAGGGATTTGCACATAACCCTTCAGTATCTGCGAACCAAGGGAAGGTGTGGGGAGCTACCAGGGAGAGAGATAATTTGTCTGCCATGGAGACAGCCTGGGGGGGGGGGGCGGGAAGGAAACTGGGGACTTTGGTGGTAGGAAATGTACACCAGTGAAGCAACAGGTGTTGGTACATTGTATAACTGAAAGCCAGTCACCAACAGCTTTGCAACTGTGTATCTCAAAGTGGTTCAACTAAAGACATAAAATAAATGTCAATTTCCTGAGCCTTATATCCCACAGTTCAGTTTTTTTTTTCTTTTTGAGTCACACCCTGTGATGCTCAGGGGTTGCTCCTGGCTCATGCAATCAGGAGTTACTCTTGGCGGTGCTTGGGGGACCATATGGGAGGCTGGGAATCGAACCCAGGTCAGCCGCATGCAAGGCAAATGCCTTACCCGCTGTGCTATCACTCCAGCCCTCACCATTTTTCTTTTTTCTCTTTTTGCATTACTCTTGTCTCCTCTGCACTCAGGAATTACTCCTGGGATGCGGAGGATCGAACCCACGTAGACCACATGCAAGGCAGATGCCCTCCCCACTGTGCTCTGGCTCCAGCCCCAGACACAGTGAGTTTTTCTCCCAACTTGTGAGACAATCATTTTCTTTCCATCTTTTAGAGCCGGAGGTGGGGCCCCATGTGTCATAGGTGTGAGACCATGGGACCCGATTACAGCTTGGCAAAAATGAAAAATAAAGACATGTTTTTATTTTCCTTGGGCCACACCTGCCGGTGCTCAGACTTCCTCCTGGCTCCCTGCTCACTCGTGGATCACTTCCGGCGGCGCTCCAAAGGTCATCTAGATGCCAGGTATTGAATCCAGGTCACACATGCTCCCCACTACATCATCTCTCCAGCCCCTGAAGACAAGTTTTGAAACGGAACTGTGCCTGAGGATCAAGATTGGGGGGCGGAGGTCTTCCTTTTGAAGGAGCGTGCATGAATTCACGGCTGACCCTCTCAGGCATATGTCAGTCCCCCTGCAATGGATTTGAACATTCCCGGGCTTTCTACTAGAGGCAGAAGCAGATTTTCATTCATCAGCTCGGAAACAATCAGATCCATTAGCTCTGTGGGGAAGATGTTCGCCTCCTGTGCAGCTGACCCGGGTTCAATCCTCGGCATCCCATAGGGTCCCCCGAACCCCACCAGTAGAGATCCCTGAGTGCAGAGCCAGAAGGAAGCCCTGAGTACCACAGGGGTCCCCCAAACCAAAACCACCACCACCCCCCAAAAATATTATGGGGCTGGGGAAGTGAGTGAAAGGACTGGAACAGATTTTGATTCCCCCCCACCCACCCAGAAACGGCTGGAGCGATAGCACAGCGGTTGGGCCTTTGCCTTTCACGCGGCCGACCAGAGTTCGATTCCTCCGCCCCTCCCAATGAGCCTGGAAAGCTACCAAGAGTATCGAGCCCGCGTGGCAGAGCCTGGCAAGCTACCTGTGTGTATTGGATATGCCAAAAACAGTAACAATAAGTCTCTTAATGCCCGCTCAAACAAATCGATGAGCAATGGGATGACAGTGGCTCATGACCCAGAAAGCTCAAGGATCACTCCTGGCCATGCTCAGGGGACCCTATGGGGTGCCAGGGATGGAACCTGGGTCCGCAGAGTGCAAGGTCAGCATCCAACCCGCTGCACTCTGGACTTTGCCGGAGACCCAGGTTTTCTCCCCACCCCCATTGAACTCTCTGAGCACTGCTGGGAGCAAACTCCAAGTACTGTCACGCATGCCCCACCCCGGCCAACTCTTAGTTTTGTTTTTTTTTTTTTGGCTTTTTTGGTTCACACTCAGCGATGCACAGGGGTTACTCCTGGTTTTGCACTCAGGAATTACTCCTGGCGGTGCTCGGGGGACCATATGGGATGCTGAGGATTGAACCTGGGTCAGCCACGTGCAAGGCAAACACCCTCCCTACTGTGCTATTGCTCCAGCCCCCCATCTCTTAGTTTCTGTTGTTGGATTTTGGCCCACACACCCGGCAACAATCAGCACTTTTGCCTGCGTGCTCAGGGGTCACTTCCGGTGGTGCAGCTGGATGAGGGGATGCCAACCACATCAGGTGCTGGGGACTGAACCCCAGTCAGCAGTGTGTAAGGCAAACATACCCATATAGTCATGATTCCTCACATCCCTCCCCCACCCTGCTTCCTCCAATAGCCCCCCGAAACAAGCCTCATCATCATCATTATTATTGCTATTATTTGCTTTTTGGGCCACACCCAGCGATGCTCAGGGGTTACTCCTGGCTTCTGCACTCAGGAATCACTCCTGGCAGGTGCTCGGGAAACCATATGGGATGCTGGGAATCGAACCCGGGTCAGCTGCATGCAAGGCAAATGCCTTCCTCGCTGTGCTATTGCTCTAGCCCCAACAAGTCTCATTATTATTATTGTTTTGGGGCCACCAGCCAGCGGTGCTTAGGAGTCACTCCTGGCAGGTGCTCGGGGAAACCCTATGGGACGCTAGGGATCGAACCCGTGTCTGTGGAATGCAAGACCAGAGCCCTCCCCACGGTACCATGGCTCCAGCCCGAGCCTTGTGATTTCCTAGGCAGGTGCAAGGACACAGGACACATCCCTTCCTTGCTGCAAGGCTGGCACGTGGGAGTGGAGAGGGAGTGTGCCTCAGTTTCCCTCCCTGGCCCAGGAAGTGCTGATACACCTCCCCCACGTGGGGGGGGGCAGGGAGACAGGAAGACGGGGCAGAGCTGGGAAGAGGAAGTGACAGCGTGTCTCGGAGGTGGGATAGGTTAGTCTCACTCTGACTGAATCTTGGGCCACTGTTCTCTAAATCTCTAAATTCGGCTCCCCTTACCTCCCCACCGGAAGGGGAGGGCTCAATCCCCCCACCCCTAGGGCCACCACCACTCTGGATTTTCTTTTTTTGACACACAGTGGCGGTACTCAGGGCAGACTCCCAGCACTGTGCTCAGGAATCCCTGGTGGGGGGACCCTAGAGGATGTTGGGGATTGAACCCAGGTCGGCCATGTGCCATGTCGATGCCCTTCCAGCTGTCCTGGTTCTTTGGCCCCTGTGTCTGCTTTCTTAATTTGTGTGAGGGGTGTTCAGAGGCACCCAGTCTGCTACTGAAGCAGAACAGCCTTGGGGGCCGGAGCAGTACAGCAGGTAGGGTGTTTGCTTTGTTGTTTTGCATGCAACCGACCCGAGTTCAATCCCCGGCATCCCATAGGGTCCCCCAAGCACCACCAGGAGTAATTTCTGAGTGCAGAGCCAGGAGTAACCCCTGAGTATCGCTGGGTGTGACCCAAAAAGAAAAAAAAATAGTAGAATAGCCAGATCACTGTGCCCATCTGCAACCCCTCAGCCCCAATATCAAAAATAGCATCAAGGGCCGGAACGATAGTACTGAGGGTAGGGCATTTGCCTTGCATGTGGTTGACCCAGGTTCAATTCCTCAATCCCCGGCATCCCATATGGCTCCCTGAGCATGACAGGAGTAATTCCTAAGTGCAGAGCCAGGAGTAAACCCTGAGCATCACTGAGTGTGACCCAAAAAGAAAAAAGCATCAAACTGGACCTGGGAGGGCTCAGAGAGCGGGAGATCTGTTGCATGAACTGTTCTATCCTGGGCACCATAAGGTCCCTAAGCATGGCTTAGGATGAGCCCACAGCTCCACCACAGCTGCATTACACACACACACACACACACACACACCCCAGAAAAAAATACATATAAAAAAATGAGCTGGAGAGGCAGAAGTGATAGCACAGTAGGTAGGGCATTTGTCTTGCATACTGCCGACCCGGGTTCGTTTCCCAGCATCCCATATGGTCCCCTAAGTAATTCCAGGGGTAATTCCTGAGTGCAGAACCAGGAGGAACCCCTGAGCATGGCCGGGTGTGACTCAAAAAGAAAAAAAAATGAGCTGGAGTGACAGTACAGCAGGGAGGGTGCAGGTCTTAAATGTGGTCGATCCAGATTTGATCCTTGGCATCCCACAGGCTCCCCCAAACCCCATCAGGAGTAACTCCTGAGCACAGAGCCAGGAGTCAGCCCTGAGTATCACTGGGTGTGGCCCCAAATCCACAAACAGAATCATGCCCCCAAAAAAGGGGGAAAAAAGGGTGAGTATGAAACTAGAGATGTTGTCTGTGGTTCTGCTTCTGGGGTAGGAGGATCCGGGGAGATGAGGAACGAGGAGGCGAGGGGGGCAGGATCCTTCAAGCTGCCTCCTGGAGTGGGGGCTGGAGAGGGCACGGCGGGGAGGGCGCCCACTGGGCATGCAGCCGACCCGGGTTCCATCCCCGGCATCCCCCTCTGTCCCCTGAGCCCTGCCAGTGGCAATCCCTGAGCCCAGAGCCAGGAGTCAGCCATGAGCACTGCCGGGTGTGGCTCCCCCAACTAAAGCAATCATACTCTTGTCGTTTAAATGTTGTTCATAGGGGCTGGAGCAATAGCACAGTGGGTAAGGTGTTTGCCTTGAACTCAGCCAACCTGGGTGCAATTCCCAGCATGCTATAGGGTCCCCTGAGCACCACCAGGAGTAATTCCTGAGTGCAGAGCCAGGAGTAACCCCTGAGCATCGGGTGTGACCCCAAAAAACAAAATAAATAAATGTTCATAAATCCTGCTTTATGAGCACTCCCAATTCAGTGCTCAGGGAACCTCTCACCCCAGGACCTGGGGATGGAACCTGGGCCTCCCGCCCGCAAAGCATGAGCTCAGCCACTGAGCTTCTTTCCCGCCCAGTTTTCATCCTTGTGAGAACAAGGCAGGACCCCTGAAGATGCCGGGGGCTCTCAGGGGGCTAGAATAGATACACAAAAAAACACACATACGCGTGCGCGAGGCTGTGGGTGAAGTTTATTAAGCCCGACCGTAGGCGGCCAGGGCTCCTGCAGCCTCAGCCTGGCCGGCTGCTCTGCGACAGGCCCTGGGCCACCCCACCCCACCCCACCCGTGCCCCCAGGGGCCCCCCTCAAGCCCAAGTCCACTGACTAAAGCCTATGGCATCAGGGTCTTTGGCGTAGAAAGGTAAGGTATATGGAAGAACTATTTCCCTGAAAAGGGGGTTGGGGGGAAAGGAAGAGGAAAAAAAAGAACCATCTAGAATATTCTCGGAAACAATTGTTTTTCTCCTCTAGAACCCTCACCCTAAGGATGGATTTGGGATTTGGGGGGAGGGGGTGTCTGTTTTGAGGACCACGGCTCCCGGGGGTGCAGCTGGCAGGCACCCCCGGAGCGCGCCGGGCGTAGGGGTGCATCCTACTTCTGCGCTTCGGGCGCTCGCTCGGCGACCCCCGGGGCGAAGGGGCCCACCAGCCACGTGACGGGCGTGTTCTGGGCCACGTACTCCACCACGCCGTCCAGGGCCGCGCGCGCCTGCGCCACCTGCTGGCGGCTCTGCTCCAGCGCACTGGCCGTCAGCTCACGGAAGGACTGCGCGCCCGCGAAGGTGGCCTGCAGCTGCTCCACCTGGCGCGCGGCCAGCCGCGCCTGCTCCTTCACGTGCGCCGGCAGCCCCTGCACGCTGGCGCCCAGCGAGCCCAGGGTGGCCTGCAGCTGGCCGGTGATGTCCCGGAACATGGCGAGCGTCTGCGTCTCCACCTGCTGGGGGGCAAGGGCGCCATCAGGGGCTCCGCGGGGTCGGCAGCGTCCAGGTGCAGAAGGAAGCTGGAACCCCAGGAATAGGCCAGCGGGGAGGGCGCTGGCCTTGCACACGGAGGACCGGAGCTCGATGCCCAACACCCCATAGGGTCCCCGGAGCCCAACTAGGAACGATCCCTGAGCACTGCGCCTGGAGTCAGCCCTGGGCAACGCGGGTGTGGCCCCAAAACAAAGCACCCCAAGTGTGGAGAATAAAAGACTTGGTTTGGGTAGGGCTGCAGCTCGAACCCAGGACCTCACAGAGATGCCGCTAGTGTGTCCAGGCCCCCCTTATGGTGAACACGGGGGTGCAGGGTCACACCCCTGCACCCGAGGCTGCACTAAGTCCTGTATCCGGTTACAGACCGGGAACAGGAGGCTCTGTGCTTGGCACAAGTCAAAGCGGGCAGACAGCCAGGAGGGGCACATTCCAAGTGCACTGCCAGGCAGGTGGACATGAGACATGTCCCTAGATGCCAACGCTCCAGCCTGAGAAAGGCACACCCGTCCCCAACAGCGGCACCCCGGGCAGGCTTCCTGGAGGTGGCATCCGAGCATCCTAAGGATGCTCATGTGAGCTGAGGAGGAGGGAAAGCATCCTGGGCAGCATGGCCCATGGAGCACAGGTGGGGTCAGGGGAGTGGGCTTCACAACTCCCCCCCCATTACTGGGGTACCTCTGGCCTGGCTGCATCGGCATCAGCGTCCGGGAGCTGTTTCTTGTGCCAGTTGAGCCACATCTGGTGGAGCTTCTCCTGCCCCTCTGCCAGCTTCTGACCCGCCTCCTGCTTGGCCGTTTCCACCTGGAGCCAGAGGGCGAGCGAGAGAACAAGAGAGTGAGGAGAGAGCAGGGGCCCACGGGGCGCCGGGGAGCGGGCAGGCGGGGGGGGGGGTGCTCATCCCTCTGAGATGAGGTGCTCTGTAAAGGGGGCCGGCTTGGCCCCGCCAGGAGCCCGCAAAACACAGGGGCTACCTACAGCAGGGCAGGGAGGGCATTTGCCTTGCACGCAGCCGACCCGGGTTGGATCCCCGGCACCCCGTAGGGTCCCCGGAGCACCGCCAGGAGCTGTCCCTGAGTGCAGAGCATCACTGAGGGTCGCCCCCTGCCCCCAACAAAAACACAAAACTCGGGAGTGGGGCAAGTAGATCAATGCTACAGGGCTGGGTAGACCGCTGGCCTTGATCAGTGGGAAGCCAGCCCTGAGCACTGCTGGGTGAGGGCCCCCCCAAGACCCCCCATCTTTTGAAAGGTAAAGGTGCAGTCAGGCGTCGCGTAAGGAGGCCGGGCGGTGGGGTCGGGTGGGGGGCGCTCACCAGGCTGATGGCCTGCGCCAGCTGCAGCAGCGCCTCCTGTGCCCGCTGCCGGCTGAGCTGCAGCTTGCCCAGCGAGTGCTGGTAGGCGCGCTGGCGCAGCCGCTCCGACAGCGAGCCTAAGCGCACGAAGTAGCTCTGCTCCTGCCGCTGCTGCTGCAGGGACGCGATGTCCACGCCGTCCAGGGACGTGGCCAGGCGGCCTGCGGGGCGGGGCACGGGGGCGCCGTGAGGGGTGGCACAGGCCGCCCTGCCCCTTCCTGCCCGGCCGGCCTGGTGGCACGGAGGGTCTGTCTCCCTCTGCCTTGGGCTCCATTGGCTCCCCGGGGCACCCCAGGTTCCTCAAGTCGCACAAAGGGCCCCCCACCCCGTTATTTGGGTAGCTCTGGCCTCTGCTCATCACAGACCCTCACATAGCCTCACCATCTGCTTTCAGACTGTCCGGGACCAGGGGCCAGAGAGATAGCACAGCGGGCAGGGCACCTGCCTGGCATGCGTCTGGCCCGGGTTCAATCCCTGGCCTCCCACTGGGTTCCATCGCACCCCCCTCCCTGAGTACGGCCAGGACTGGTCCCTGAGTTCAGAGCCAGTAAGAACTTGTGAGCCCTGCTGAGTGTGACCCAAAAACAAATATAAAAATAAATGAAAGGGGGCTGGAGCGATAGCACAGCGGGTAGGGTGTTTGCCTTGCACGTGGCCGACCCAGGTTTGATTCTCAGCATCCCATATGGTCCCCCAAGCACCACCAGGAGTAATTCCTGAGCACAGGGCTAGTCATATAAGGCAAAATGACAGCTCCCATCCTCTATCCATGCAGAAAGGGACCTCCTAGGTATCCTGCATGGCTGATGCGTTTTTTTTGTTTTGTTTTGTTTTGTTTTGCTTTTTGGGTCACACCCGGCGATGCACAGGGGTCACTCCTGGCTCATGCACTCAGGAATCACCCCTGGCAGTGCTCAGGGGACCATATGGGATGCTGGGAATTGAACCCAGTTCGGCCGTGTGCAAGGCAAATGCCCTACCCGCTGTGCTATCGCTCCAGACCCTGATGCGGTTTTTTTGGCCATTGTTACCTCCACAAAAATAGTGCTCTGGGGGCTGGAGTGATAGCACAGCAGGTAGGGCATTTGCCTTGCACACGGCCGAACCGGGTTCGATTCCCAGCATCCCATATGGTCCCCTGAGCACCGCCAGGAGTAATTCCTGAGTGCAAAGCCAGTATTAACCCCTGTGCATCGCCAGGTGTGACCCAAAAAGCAAAAAAAAAAAAAAAAAAAATAGCGCTCTGAATGCATTGATTTGGCTGTGGCCAGAGACCTCACCAGGAAGCCCAGAGCTGGAGGGGAGAAAAGAGGCAACCCTCTGGGGGTCTTGCACAACCATGTTGTAGATAGAGGAATGAGTTCATTTGCAAAGGTCCTGGGGCATGGGGTCAGAGCTAGTACTGTGGGTTAAGGCACTTGCCTTGCATATGGCTGACCCGGGTTCAATCACCAGCAGCCCATATCATCCCCCAAGCACCATCAGGAGAGATCCCTGAGCCAGGAGTAAACCCTAAGCATTTCCGGGTATGGCTCCCAAACAAACAAAAAACAAACAAAAGGTCCCGGGGCAGGCTGATGGCTGAGGAGGTACAAGGACAGTATTCATTAGTGAGGAGAAGCCAGTAAATACAAGAAGGTCTGGTGATGGAGTGGAATTACAGCGGGTAGGGCATTTGCCTTGCACCAGGCTGACCCAGGTTCAACCCCAGCATCCCATATGGTCCCACAAGCACCGCAAGGAGTAATTCCTGAGTGCAGAGCCAGGAATAACTCCTGAGCATCTCCAGGTGTGACCCAAAAAGCTTAAAAAACAATAATAGTCTTTTTAATAATAGTCTTTTTTAAAATAATAAATATAAGAAGGTCTATGGAAGGAATGGGCACTCAGTCTAGTGGGCACCCCCTGGTGGTCATAGAGGGCAGGGCCGGCTGGGGGCCTGACTCCTGGCTCACTGGCACCCTCTGGTGGCCGCTGCCAGGAGGGCAGCCTGTGGGGGCAAGAAGACTGAGAAGGTGGAGGTGCCGGGCGTGACTCACCCAGCTCAGCGTCTGTCATGGGCAGGTGGTTGTCCACCCATTCCTCCGACCTGCCCAGGATCGTGTCCACTCCGCTCAGCACCATCTGGCCCACACGGGAATCCATGACCGACTGGACGCCGCTGGACACGGCACACTTGGTCCTGTCCACGCCACTCTGCACAGCGTCCCGGGTCGCGTCCACTGCCCCCGTCACGCAGGTGGCCACTGTGTCCTTGGCGCTGGACATGGCATCTCGGGCCTCCGATACCTTGGATGACACAAGCTCCCGGGTGTCGGCCAGGACCTGGGAGGAGGTGGGGACCCCCAGATCAGCACTTGGGTCCTGCCCTCCTCCCGTCCCCACACCCCCCAGCCTCCTGAGTCATGGTCAAGAGTGGGGGCGTTGGGGTGGGAGCAACAGGTCAGCCAAGAGTGCAATTGCCTTGTACATCGCCAACCCGGCATCCTTGGCAGCCCATGTCAGCTCCCGAGTCCCACCAGGAGTGATCCCTGAGCATAGCAGGAATAACCCCTGAGTGCCACTGGGTGTGACCGAAAAAAAGACAAACGAAAAAGGGCGGGTAGAGAAAGGGCTAGGGGGTGAAGGGCGTGGGCTTTGCATGTGCCAGGACTTGGGTTCAAACCCCAGTACCAGGGGGCTGGAGCGATAGCACAGCAGGTAGGGCGCTTGCCTTGCACACGGCCGACCCAGGTTCGATCCCCAGCATCCCATATGGTTCCCCAAGCACCGCCAGGAGTAATTCCTGAGTGCAGAGCCAGGAGTAACCCCTGAGCATCGCTGGGTATAAGCCAAAAAGAAAAAAAAAGTCTTGTCTTCTTTTTTGTGGGGGGAAGGGAGCTTGGCCACACCCCAGAGGTGCTCAGGCCTCACTCCTGAAGGCTCTGTGGGTCGGCCTCCAGTAAGGCAAAGCACTTGACCTGACCCCCTGTGCGATCCTTCCGGCCCAGCACACCTGAAGCCTTTGCAAGAACTCTCTGGAAAGTTAAAATGCTCAGCCCTCCCCACCCTTCCTTGCCTGTCAAAAGACCAAGACCTCCGGGAATGAGTCTCTTCTCGGGGAGAGGGCATGGCTCCGAGTCTGAAAACCCAGCGGGGCCGTGGGCAAAAGGCTGGACCTGAACTCCAGTGGTGGCCCCAGGGGGCGCAGGGCCAGGCCTGCAGGCCTCAGCCACGAGCCGGGAGAGGCAGAGCATCGCCCTGAGCTCGCCCTTCTGTGGGCAGGAAAAATGTTGGTTTTCGTCCACCCTGCGGGCCCGGTGCCCCATCCTCCTGGGAACTCATCCTTTCACCTTCCTCCACCCATGGTTCAAGTCCCAGCCCAGTCCCTGTCTGCAGAGAGGGACAGATCGTCTGCTGCCAACAGGGGGCGCTTGAGAGGCATCAGGAGAGCCTGCAGGCACTGGGTCAGGGCTGGCTGGGAGGGCAAGGGCAGGGGAGAGGGACGGAGGCATTGAGGGTCCATCTGCCCCGTACCAGGCGCTGGTGGGCCCGAGCCGGAGCGACAAGGCCCAAAGTCTGCGCCCTCAGCCTGGCGGGGAGTGAAGTGGGGACCGTGGGCAGCACCCCCGCCCAGCAGGGCAGGACAGCTGAATGGAGAAAGGGAGGGCTTTCTTGGGGACACAATGGGACATTCTTCAGCCCAACACTGACTCCAGTTACAACAACAACGTGGGCGGGGCCTGGAGGCCACGGCCCAGACACCCCAATGGGACCTGGGTGACCCGTTCCCAGGAGATGATCCCAGGAGCGTACTTCATGGAGACAGGAAGTGAATGGGGAGAGGGGGGTAGGGAAGAGGGTGTGGCCTCCATAGGGCCCTACAAGCACAGCCGGGGTGATCCCTGAGACAGAGCCAGGAGTGAGCCCTGAGCATTGTGGGGTGTGGCCCCAAAAACCAAACCAAAACAGAAAAATTAGTCGAGTTAGTGGAGTTCCTGAGTCACCCAAGGCCAGTGAGGCCAAAAGGAAAAGGAAAACAGCGAACATTCCAGAGAACAGTACCAGTAACAAGGGACCTTCCTTTATGAGGGGGAGGGGGAGATTAGAACAGGAGGTGGGAAGGATGGTGCCAAGGCCCTGGGGTAGGATGGCTTGTTAATTTCCTGCCCCCTGGCCCCACCCCCGCACCCCAGTTTCCCAGAATGACATTCCCAGAGGGGGCTGAGGATTCGCCTCCACCACCAGGCTGGCAGGTCTGAACACGGAGGCCAGAGGGGTGGGGTTGAGTCCATCTGGGACTGCCTCCAGAACATTCTGGGCACAGCCCAGAATGTTGGAAGTGAGGACAGGGACGGTGGACACAGCGGGAGGGGCGGGGGCGGGGGCGGAGCGGAAGGGGAGGCAGCGGCCTGGCACGTCCACCTCACTAAGGCGGTCCTGCGCTGACCCCGACTCGGTTACCTTCTCCGGCGGCTGCTGCAGGACGGACACGCTGTTCTCCAGCTTGTCCAGCCCCCGGTGTGCGTACTCGCTAGCGGTATTGACTGGAGAAGGCGCACAAGGAAACTAAAGTCACTGTCCTGCCGGAAACTCCGCCCCCGACAGCCTCCCACGCCCACCCTCGCCGTAGCGGGTTGGGCATTTTCCTGGGACGCGGCAGATCAGGGATCTAGCCTTGGCACCCATAGGGTCCCCTGAGCACCACCGGTGTAGCCCCCAAACAAACAATTAAAGCGAGGCTAGAGGAGACGGCTCCCCCCCGCCCCCGACACACACACAGGAGGTGCAGCCGCCCGGGGAGCTGGTGGGATGTGGGGGGTCGCACTCACTCTGGGGCTCCAGCTTGGAGAGGATGGGCTGCGCCCCGCTGACGGCGGCCTCGGAGAGGGTCCGCACGCCCTTCTCGGCCGCATCGCAGAAGGTCCTGACGTGGGGGTGGCTGTCCTTGGTGGCGTTGTAGGCGGCCGACAGCATTTGGCAGGTGGTGCTGATGACGGGAAGGCTGGCCACGCGCTCCCCCACGCTGGCCTGCAGGGGGGAGGCAGGTGAGGAGGGCACCTGGGCGGCGGGGGCGGGGGTGGGGGTGGCAGTTTGCACCCGGCAGGACCACGCTCTATCCGCCCTATTTGCCCCGTCTGGATTCCTGCCCATGAGAACCTGAGCCGCCACCCCGAGGAGCCAGGGGCGGCCCCTCACCCCGCTACCCTGCCGCTCGGGGTTCTGAATAATCAGGACTCCGTGTCCACCGCCAACGGCGCGCGCACTTGGGAGCTGGGGGCACTCTGGAGGCGCAGGGGGTCCGGGTGGCACCGGGGATCAAACAGGGGTCAGCAGATGCAAGGCAAGAGCGACCCCTACATCATCTCTCTGGCGAGGGTTTTTGGGGTCCCACGTGGCAGTGATCAGGGCTCCCTCCTGGCTGTGCGCGCCAGGATGCCAGGGATCCAACCAGAGTCAGTCACGTGCAAGGTCAGCGCTAACCCCTGTGCCCTCTCTCCCGTCCCGCTAAAACGGTTTCGGCATGATTCCATTTATGAGTTGTGGCCCCACAATGAGTGTGAGAAGCCACCCAACCGGTCTGGGGTTTCCGTACAGAGTCAGAGAGACGTTCTGAGTCAGAGCCAGGGGGGACCGAGAGGATTCCTGCCGGGACCCACCACTTGACCTTGAACGCGGAAGGTCCTAAGTGTAGGTTTGGACCCCCACACTGCAAAACTGAAGCCAAACAGCAGCCTGAGAGACGGGGCAGTGGGCAGGGGCTGGCCCGCATGGGGCAGCCCGGACTGATCATGGCACCACGCACTGTCCCGAGCCCCACCCGCAGTGATCCCTGAGCACACAACCAGGGATCAGCCCTGGGCACTGCCAGGTGTGGCCCCCAAACCAAACCGAAACACACGGGCAGAAAGAAAAATCACAACGGTGGGAATCAATGCCTTTGAACCCACACTTCCATGTAACGGAGCCTCAAAGCTGCACGCAGGGGCCAGAGAGACAGTCCGGGGGGGTAAGGCACTGGGCTTGCATGTGGCTGATCCCTGGCACAGCATATGGTCCCCCTGAGCCCCCCAGCGAGAACCCCAGGCTGGGCACAGAGCCGTGCATGGCCTTCAAACCAAAACCTGCTCAGGGCCCACGACAGCACGGAAGGTAGAGCACGGGCTCTGCAGGCAGGCTGAAGGTGCAGGCCTGGCTCTGCCCGCGGCACCCCACCCCCGGGCCACGCACGGAACCCAGAACTCCAAGAGCAACACCAACTTGAGGTGACTCACCCATGGCCCCACAATTAAAGTAAACAGGGAGGGGCCAAGAGGGGGCTGATTTTGAGAACACGCTGCCTCGGGGAAGGATCAGACAAATATTGGGGGGGAGGGACAGGCGGTTCCAAACACGTTGTGACCAGGGTTGGGGGAAACCCCACTTCCCACAACCCCATGTTGGCTGGGGACCCCCATTAGTCTCTTCGATGGTTCGTCCCTGGTCCGTTCATTGTGCTTGTGACTTCCTGACCTGCTGCGTAGATCCCTCCGTCTCCACAGGCGGGCTAGCAGAGGCCTCCATCTCGCTGGTGGACATTTCTCAGAAGAGTCACTGCAGGGAAGAGGGAGGGAGCAAGGTTGGTCCAATGGGGACCTGGTTTGTCCAGGCCACGCCCCCTATAAGCAACCTGGCCCCGCCCACTCCACCATGCCCCGCCCCTGACCCACCACAACCAGCCCCGCCCTTGCCAGGCCACGCCCCACCCCACCAGCCCATGCCCCTGACCCACCACAAGTCCCGCCCCTACCATGTAGGCCCCGCCTCTGACCCACAACAATCAGCCCCACCCTTACCAGGCAGGCCACGCCCCACCCCACCAGGCCATGCCTCTCACCCACCACAAGTCCCGCCCCTACCAGGCAGGCCCCACCCCAAAACCACCACAATTAGGCCCCACCCCTGAAGCACGCCCCACCCCTCCTAATGTCTGGTCTGATCCAACACAACCAGGCTCTGCCCCAGCCCTGCCCTCCCATGGCTGCACCCCACCCGCAAAGTAGTGCCCAGAGAGGTCTCCCCCATCGTGGCCTGGCTCTGTCCCTACACCTCTGCTCACATCTGCCCTCTGTCCCCCTACTCCTTAGATCCCAGCCTACCATCAGTCACCAACATAGAAGGGGTCCCCTGCAGGAAAGCATGGTGGGAAGGGGTGTGGCTGGGCAGAGGGTCTCCAATGGGGGTGGGGCACCCTCTGCGTCAAGGTCAGTGATCACCCGTATCACTCAGGAGGCCAAACCGCCAATGGCCTCGAAGGACTGCGAAGGCGTCATGTCATGACCTCTTAGGCCAGAAAGCTCTTTCCGGGCCCAGAGCCTCAAAGCAGCCGGGAGGGCACTTGCCTTGGATGCAGCTGACCCGGGTTCAATCCCCAGCACCCCACGGGGTCTCCGGAGCACTACCAGGAGTCTGATCCCTGTAATTCCACCACTGGGGTGGCCCCCACAAAACACAATAAAGAGTCACAGAAGCCTCTTGCAGGGACTGTCCCAGATGAAGGGGTCGGGCAGGAAGCCGGGGTGCTGGAGCTAACCTGAGTCACAGACCATGAAACAATGAGAAAGGCAAAGGCAGGCCTGGGGGGCGTCTGGAGAGAGGATTCAGGGAGCCTCATGCAGGAGGCCCCAAGCGCACCCCAGGGAGCCCCACCCAGCTCAGAGCCTGAGTAGAACTGGGTGAAGCCCCCAAACCGAGAGTAATAGAAAAATAACTGCAGCTGGAGAGACAGCACGGGTCTCCTGTTCAATGGCCGGCACACTCCCCAGGAGTGGCTCCTGAGCACAGAGCCGGGAGTCAGCCTGAGCATGGCCCAAGTGTTAGGCTATTTTGTTATTTTGTTTGTTTGTTTTTGAAGGAGGATTGGGTCACACTTAGCGGTGCTCAGGGCTGACTTCTGGCTCTGCACTCAGGGATCCCTCCTGGCGTGCTTGGGGGACTCTGTGGGATGCCGGTTCCCTGCAAAGCCAGCACCGTTTTGGCTCATAATAGAATAATATCATGATATCATGAAACAAAATATCATTATATTAATGTCCTAGGGCTCCCACCCCAGAGCACAGCCCAGGCGTAGCCCAAAAACCAAAGCCAGAAACAAAGCAAAAGTGAAATGAAAATAAAGGAAATTTACATGTATTGGACAGGCGGGCCAGGTTGCTTTTAGAGGCCAAAAACGGGCTTGAGAGAAAACACAGCAAGCAGGTCACTTGGCATGCATGCTACCCACCTGGGTCCATCCCAAAACCCCCAAATGGTTTCCCCTGCCCCACCGAGAGTAAGTCCTGAGCACTGCTGGGTGTGGCACGTCCCCCCCCACAAAAAATAAAAGGGAAAATAAAGGAATAAGGAATTGTTTGAATTTGCCCAGAATCTACAAGAAAAATCAGAATTGGGGATATTGTGTAGGGGATTAGGTGCTGGCCTTACATATGGCTGGCCCGAGTTTAATCCCTGGCACCACACGGTCCCTAAGCCCCACCAGGAGTCACCCCTGAGCACAAAGCACCCCAGGAAAAGCCCTTTTGGTCTGCTGGCTGTGGTTCAAACCTTGCACCAGTCCCCCAAAAGAGAGAGACTAAGAGGTACAAGCTGAGTAAGACATATGCCTTGTACACAGGCGACCAGGATTCGATCCCCAACTCCACATATGGTCCCCAGATCCCTGAGTGCGGCCAAGAGTGATCCCTGAGCACAAACAGGTGTAAACTAACTCCCCTCCACCCCAGAAAAACAAAATAGAACAAACCCCAAGAGAAAAACAGGAAGCTGTTCCGCAGGGACCATCTTTCAGGGAGAAATGGAGACATTTCAGGCAGGTAAATAATGTTACCTGTGAACACTAGTACACGGGGTACAGCCTTGCAAGCAACGGATTGATCCCTGGCATCCCATATGGTCCCCCTGGGACCACCAGGAGAAATTTTGTTTTTTGGTTGGTTTGTTTGTTTTTTATTTTTTTAGTTTTGGGTTACAACCATTGGTGCTCAGGGCTTACTCCAGGCTCTGCACACACAAATTACTCCTGACAGTGCTCGGGAGAAATTATGAGATACTGGGTCAGCCGTGTGCAAGGCAAGTGCCCTCCCGCTGAACAATCTCTGCAGCCCCAAAGGAGTAATTCCTAAATGCAGAGCCAGGAGTAAGCCCTGAGCAACCCCAGATGTGGCCAGAAAACAAAAACAAAACAACAAAACGTTACCTGTTCCCAAAGCAAGTTCTGGAGCAGAACTCAACTCAGAAAGCAGTTCCCCGAGAGGCCCCTGTGAGTCAGACTCAGGTGTGGGGCACCGAGAGGCTCCCAGGTGGATGTGACCCGGTGGATGTGACCCGCGGTGTCACGGGGGTGCCAGGGGAGTCACGAGCTCATTTCCAGCCGGCTGAGCTGGGCTGAGCCATGGTCCGACCGGATTCCACGCCCCGCTGGGCAAAGAGCCTCCGTCTCTCTCTGGCAGAACTAGGCAAAAGGTGGCACAGGCCGTGAAGGCTGTTTGGAGACTCTGGACCGAACCTCGCAGACGCCCTGAGACTTTGGACATTTCATTCCAGGGGAGGAAAAGGTGGGGCAGGCTGTCCCCTTTCTGCCACCACGAACTGGTTATTTGGTCTGTTCGGGTTGTTTCATTTGTTTTTCGCTGGGGGGCTACTTCCTGTGTGCTGATTGGGTATCGCTTGGGCACGTTTTATGAGGGGAGATATGTGATGCCAGGGATGGAAGCCGGCACCTTGGGTCCTTTGAGCTGTCTCGCCAGCCTGCAAGAATATTTTTCCACTTTTTGGGGGGAGGGAGGTGGGGGCCATATCCAACTGTGCTCAGGGCTGACTCCCGGCTGTGTGCTCAGAGGTCACTCCTGGTTGGGCTTGCGGTGGGTTGATCGAACCAGGTCAGCTTTGTGCGAGGAAAGTGCCCTACCCACTGTACTATCGCTCCAGTCCCCAGAAAATTATTTTGTGGAGGGAAGCGTTGGGTCCCACCTGGCTGTGCTCTCAGGAATCACTCTGGCGGGGCCCGGGGTTCCCCTGGGGTGCCTGGTATCAAACCTTCTGCGTGCCAGGCAAGCATCTCACCCCACTGTACTATCCGTCCCCCCCTAGAAAACTGAGTCTTGGGAGGTCCACACCCATCTGTGCTCAGGGATCACTGCAGGCATGGCTCGGGGGCCCTAAGGGGCTCCAGGGACTGAACCCCAGTCTGCCCCGTACAAGGCAAGCGCCCACCCCGCCGTCCTATGGCTCTGGCCTCTTCATCTGGGAATTTTCCTAAGCTCCAACTTCCGAAGTCCGTCCCCCTCCAACTCCGAGGACGAGCTCGAGGTCCTTCACCTTCCAACAAAGGTCCCAAGAACTCAGATAAGGGGCGGCTGCAGCCCACGGGCCACGCCCACCACGGAAGGGGGCAGGGTCTCCCCGAGACACGCCCCTAGGGTCAGCCCCTAGGGGCCGGGTGGAACCCCCCCGCCCCCCGCCCCTCACCTCCCCAGTGCCAAAAGCGTTTGCAGATGGGAGAGAGAAAGAAGGTCCCGCCCCGGAGAGGGTGAGGGGTGCGGCCTCGGAAGACCCAGGAAACAAGGAGACAGCTGGACTCGCCAAGCCAGCAAGTTCCCGTTTTCAGAGTTGAGGCAGGAGCTGGTTCGATTCGGGGACCATTTAGGTGTCCCCCCCGCAAGCCACTTCGGGGGGGGACCCACTTTCTAATCCCCTGTCCCTCCCCAGCACGAAAGTCTCAGGAAATAAAGAGTCTCAAAGTCTGAGCTTCTTCCAAAAGTTGAATAAGGGGGGAAGGGAAAGGGGTCACTCTGCGCGGATAGGGAACCCCCCACCAGAGACCAAGAGCCCAGGGGACCCCCGCTCGGCCCCTTTTTCACCCGGGGCACCCCAGAACTCGGAGGACGCCCTCCGCCTCACCCACCTCGGTCGGAGACTCCCCTGCTTCTCACCGTGGTCAGCCGGAAGCCCAGGGCGCGGGGTCCACTGCCCAGGCCAGTTCCCAAACCGTCTGGAGCAGCTGTGGGCGGCCTTTTATAGCCGGGGGCGGGTCTTCGGAAGTGACGGACCGGAGGGCCAATTCGATGAGGGAGTCGGCCCGACAGGCCACGCCCACGGCACGCCCCTTCTTCCCGCACGGGACGTTGGAGCCACAGGTGCTCCTGCCGCGCGAGGGTCCGCGCGCGCCCTCCGCGCCCATCCCCCGCCGGAGGCGCGGGGACCTCGGCGCAGCACGTGACCCGGCCCAGGGCGACCCCTCGCTCTTCAGGGATCCTATGAACTTGGGCCTGGAAGGCTGAGCACCCACAACCAGGAGTCTGGGGTGTCTGGGAGCCCCCACATTCTGCAGGGGTGAAATGTGTGGGGCGAGAATTCACAGGTGGGTGGCCTGACGCCCCCAGCCTGAACACGCCCTCCATCCTAGGAGCGAGCAGGGTTGGAGCCAACCCACACCCAGCCTTCTGAGATGGTGTCTGGGCAATGCCATGCAACCCCCAGGGCTGGAGAGGTAATACAGCAGATAATGCACAGGCCACCTGGATTCAAGCCGGGGCGTCCCACAGGGTCCCCGGAGCACCAACAGTCATCCCTGTTCAGAGTTCAGAGCCAAGAGGAACCCCTGAACATCGCTGGGTGTGGTCCAAAAAACACCAAAATACTTACTGAATAAACAAGGAAAGCTAAAGGCCATTTGAACCCCAGACCTGCAACACACACACACACACACACACACACACACACACACACACACACACACACACACATGCATTTTACAGACCAGAAATCAAGACTCAAGAGACAGACAGCCATGGACTGTACAGAAAGCAATCTCCAGATATCAACCCTTTCCTGAAGCTAGTTTTGTGGTTGATCTTCTGAGATTCCGTGAATTGAGCGGGTAGGGTAGTGTGTGTGTGTGTGTGTGTGTGTGTGTGTGTGTATGTGTGTGTGTATGTGCGAGCGTGTGTGTAAGGTGGGGGGAGATGCTGGAATCCACATGCACAGCATTATGCTCCCTACCGCTACACCACACCCCTACCCTGGATACCCCTATTTTTTGGAGGTATCAAAAAACTTTTTGGGGGCTCAAACCGGATTCAAACCGGGGCGTCGGGTTTGAATCCTTCCCCAAGCAACCGAGGTGATTGCTCAGGGCTTCCTCCTGGCTCTGCACTCAGGAACCCCTGGCGGAGCTCGGGGATCCTTTAAGATGCCGGAGATCGAACCCAGGTCAGCCCTTTGCAAGGCAAGCGCCCTCAGGGCTAGCTCTAGCCCCCTGAAACACCCCATTTTATCAAATGCTTACCTCCTGTCTGTCCGCCAGCCAACCCTGTCCTGAACCCTAGGAGGGGCAGAGGAACTGTGGTCTCCTGAGCTTTTCGCTGGCCCTGAGCCCTGATGTCCATCCATTTTCCCCGTTTTTCTGGAGGAGAAAACCCAGCCTCCACAATGGCCCTGTCACTCGCCCAGGGTCACACGACCAGAACTGAGTAACCTCAGAAGCTGCCTGCTTCTCCCCCACCCTTGCTGAGTTCACTCACCCACCAACTCCTCCCCCTGCTCCTCCTCCTCCTCCTCCCCTGCCACCCCCTCCCTTCTGCTCTCCCTCCGGACTCCTCCCCTCCCCTCTCCCCCTCCCATCCCCTCTCCCTCTTCTACCTTCCCTTCCAGCTGCCTTCCCCTCCTTCCCCTCAACACCCTCCTTCTCCTCCTTCTTCCCCTCCTCCCTCCTCCCCTCCTCCCCCTGGGCTTTCTTCCCTTGGGGGAGGACTCTAGAAATTCCCACTTTTTGGCTGCTGAGTCTACAAGACTTGGTAGGCATAGTGCCACAAGGTGGCGCTGTGGGCCCCCAGATTTTTGTCTTCACCCACTCCAGATTCCTCCCGCGTCTCTGCCCTCGGGATCCTTTCACCCTGTCCACCCGTCTGTCCGTTCACGTGTTTATGGGCTGTGATGGCTGAGCAAAGCCTGTGATGTGCGAGCCCCGTCGGGTATGGCGCTGCCAACCCAGCGAGTCACTGGATGCTCAAGCAGCCAAGAATGAGCTTGGTTCAAAGTGATTTTCAGAGTTCTGGGTGGGCAGCCGCACTGGGACCCCACCTTGAAAATTATGCCCCCTGGCCTGAAGCACTTGTACCATTGAACGCCTTTCCTTCTGCGAAAGACAAAAAGCAACATAACAAGTCATCTTATTTTATTTTATTTATTTATTTTTGCTTTTTTTTTTTTTTGCGTCACACCCAGTGATGCACAGGGGTTAATCTCCTGGCTCTGCACTCAGGAATTACTCCTGGTGGTGCTGGGGGACCATATGGGGTGTGCTGGGAATTGATTGGCTGAGTGCAAGGCAAACGCCCTACCCGCTGTGCTATCACTCCAGCCCCCCCCCATCATCTTTTTTTTTTAAGGGTAGGTGCACACCTGGCAGTGCTCCGGAGTTCCTCTTGGCCCTGCCGTCAGGGATCATTCCTGGCAATGCTTGGGAAACCATATGGGTGCTTGGGATTGAGCCCAGGTCAGTTGCATGCATGCAAGTCTCTTCCCTCTGTACAATCTCTCCAGCCCAGACAAATAGTCTTTTAAAGCTGCATCAGCTTTATTTGATTTACTTGTTTCCTTTTTTTTTTTTGGCACTTGGGCCAACACCCGAAGGAGCTCAGAGGTGACTCCTGGCTCCACACTCAGGGATTATTCTTTGCAGAGTTTAGGGGGCCATATGGGATTCCAGGACTCCAACCTGGTTTGGCCACTTCAAAGCAAACATCCTACCCATTGTCCTACCCCTCCTCCAGGCTCGGTCCTTGGGTCCTTGTTTCTCCTGCTTTGTGAGAAAATGAGGCTCTGGAGAGGTCGCACTGTGGTGAAGGGGTTTGTTTTGCACATGGTAAAAATCCAGATTCAAGGGGCTGGAGTGATAGCACAGCGGGTAGGGCGTTCTCTTGCATGCGGCCGACCCGGGTTCGATTCCCAGCATCCCATAGGGTCCCTTGAGCATTGCCAGGGGTAATTCCTGAGTGCAGAGCCAGAAGTGACCCCTGTGCATTGCCAGGTGTGACCCAAAAAGCAAAACAACAAAAGAAAATTTTAAATAAGATAAAATTTTTTAAAATTCCAGATTCAATGCCCAGCACCCATTCTAGTTTCTTGACCTGAGCCAGGAGGGACTCCCGAGTGAAGAGCCAGGAGTCAGCCCTGAGTACCACTGGGCAGGGCTCAGAAGCAAAATAAAACACAAAGACTCTAGTATTCCACAGGGTTTTGGGTTTTGGTTTATGTGGTGCCAAGGATCGAGTCCTGTGCCTCCCGCATGCAATACAGTGCTTACCCTCTGAGTGACACTTCCACGGAGGAATTTTTTTTCATTTATTTTAATTTTGAGACCACATCTGGCTGTGCTTGGAGCTTACTCTTGCCTCTATGCTCAGGGATCACTTCTGGTGGGGCACAGGGTACTCTATGCGGTGCTGGGATTAAATTCCCAGATTGGCTGTGTGCAAGGCAAGCACCTTCCCCACGGTACCATCTCTCCAGCCCAACTGCAGGGGATTTTAGATAATATGAGCATGGAGTGTACTCTCGCAGGAAAGAGGGAAGGAGGAGCAAGTGTGGAAAAGTTTGACCATAAGGAACTTTCTGGGGAGCTAACATCTAAACTGCAACCTGGAAGAGAAGAAGCAGTCTTGTTGAATTACCTACGGGCTCTCTGGAGGAGGTGTCGGCCTGGCGATTTGCAGTGCCAACATCCTGGGGCAGGATGGGATCTGTTGTGTGGGAGTAACAGCAGGGGGAGTCCAAGGGCTGAGACAGGAAGAAGAGTGACGAGTGACGGAAGAGGGTACACTAGGTTTTTGTCTTGAGTGGGTTTTGTCTTGAATGGCGGGGGGGGGGGGGGGAGGCGGGGGGAGGGATATCTCCAGCTGTCAGGCTTCTCTCCTGCCTCTGTGCTCAGGAATCTCTCCTGGCTCGAGAATTCTTTGTAGTGCCTGGGACTGAACTCGAGTCAGGTACATGCAGTGGAAACAAGCGCCTTCTTTCTTGCTGTACTGGCATTCTAGACCCCTGGGCATTTTTTTCTGGCAGTCAGAAACTAAGCTCCCCCCCAGCCCCCCCGTCCCAGCTGCCCCCAGGTTCCCCTCTGGATGGGGGATTCTGCGGGGTGGGTGATCTGACTTGTCTTCCGGCTGCCTCGCAGCGGGAAACCGGGGTCTTTCAACACGCAGGCCCTGGCCTGTCCCCACCTCCCCCTCACCCCGCCTGGCGGAACTGGGGGAGGGGAGAGACTCTGAGAGGTTCAGTGGGGGTCGGTCAGTCGGGCCCCTGGCAACCCTTCCCAGACCCGGTGGGTCCCCCTGGGCACCCGCAGCTCCAGAAAGCCAGACAGACGGGGCATTCAGGAGGTTGGGAGGCCTCCACCAGGCCTTTGTCCCCGTGTCCCCGTCCCCGAGGATGGAGAGAAGTGGGCAGAGGTCCCCAGGCGCGCAGAGAGATGCCCCAGAACACGTCCCAGGCGAAGGGCGGGTTGACAGAAGCCTGGACAGGCGGCCCACGAAGGGGTTCCCTGGGGACCGTGGCTAGCACCCCCCACCCCCCAGTCCCCCCGCCCCACACACACTGATCCTCCTGTCCGGGGCAGCCGGAGGATGTGCCGTCCTCTTGGGGTCTGAGCGGTGGCGGGGCGGGGCGGTGGGGGGGACGGGGCCGAACATGTCCTTCTTAGAGCACCTGGTCTTTCCTTTGTTCTCTAGCAGAGATATGGGGGCTCGTGAGCCCAGCCCCTGCTGAAAAGAAATGACTAGAAAAGAAAATTAGAGGCACCTGAGGTGGGGGCTCCCTTGGAGATTCTGAATGGGGGGCTGTCACCCCACTGGGCCCTCCTGTCTTCCCCCACCCCAGAGCTGGCCCGCTGCTCCTGGGGGGCGGGGGCACTGCACAGAGGCCAGATCACCCCTTAGGACTAGAATGAGGAGGAGGAGGGGGGCAGCCAGGGGGCGGGGCTCGGGAATTCATTCCCAGTGGGGTGCAGGCGCCCGGGCACCAGGCTGCGGGCCCCTCTGCTGCCCGTGCCCGGGTGGGGGTGGGGGTGGAAGCTGGGAAACAGCAGCTGGCAGGGGAGGCAGGGGGCGGCTTGGGTCCTGGGTGTGTTATTTGGGGGGTGAGGGGCCCCCAGCAGGGCGCAGGAAGTGGGGTGGTTCCAGCTGCTTTGCCCCCGTTGGCCCACCTGGTCCCGTGGGCACCAGCAGCCACCACACAGGAAGCCTGTCCAACGCCTGCCTGTGTGGGCACCCCAATCAGGGCTGGGGGGAGTGGGAGGTGGGGAGGCAGCTGGTGTCGGGAGGGGGTTGGGACTGGCGGTGCCCCCGTCAGAATCTTCTAGAAGACCCCAACTGGGGTGGCCGGAAAATATGCTGGTTAAAGGGGGTTTCTTTGGGAAGACAGCTGTGGAGGTCACATTTTACAGACAGGGAAACTGAGGCTCGAGGCGGAAGTGACTGTGAGGCTGGGAATCCATGAATATTCCCCCTTCTAGGAATCTTTTTCTTTTCTTTTTTTTTTTCCTTTTGGGTCACACCCGGCGATGCTCAAGGGTTACTCCTGGCTCTGCACTCAGGAATTACTCCTGGTGGTGCTCAGGGAGCCAAATGGGATGCTGGGACTCGAATCAGAGTTGGCCTCGTGCAAGGCAAACGCCCTCCCCACTGTTCTATCGCTCCAGCCCCTCTTTTCTTTACATATGGGAGCCACATCCACTGGTGCTCAGGAATCTCTCGTGGCGCTGTATTCAGGGATCACTCTTGTCAGGGCTAAGAAACCATATGAGGTACCAGGGATTGAGCCTGCTACACTGTCACGTAAGCCCCCGATCTTAGATGGCTTTGGGGGTGGACATGGGTTCGGGCCACACCCAGCAATGCTCAGGTCTGACTCCTGGTTCTGCACCTAAGGATCACTTCTGGTGGTGCTCAGGGGACCCTATGGGATGCTGGAGATTGAACCTGGGTCAGTCACATGCATGGCAAGCACCCTAACCACAGTACTGTCTTTCTGGCCCCTAATTCAATCTACCTCCCACGTTATAACCAAGACAGAAGTTCCCACCCTGTGATCCTGCCCCCAGAGGACACTCTGATATTTTAGGAATCACCAGAGTCCTCATGATGTGGGGGCACCAAGTGGATGAGAGCAGCGGAGGCTACTCAGACCCCTTACTTCAGTGCCCAGGGAGAGACTGATGCATGAACCTCGAACATAAAGCCATGTCTTGATAAATCATAATTATGAGCACTGGGCTCGAGCAAATAGTACAGGAGGGAGGGCACTGGGCTCGCATGGGGCTGACCTAGGTTCAATCCTCAGCATCACTAAGGTCCCCCAAGTCCATCAGGAATGATGATTCCTGAGCGCAAAGCCAGGAGTCAGCCTTGAGCACCACTGGGTGTGACACTACCAACAAAAAATAATACTGAGGGGCCAGAGTGATAGCACAACGGGTAGGGCGTTTGCCTTAAACACAGCTGACCCGGGTTCGATTCCCAGCATCCCATATGGTCCCCTGGGCACCGCCAGGAATAATTCCTGAGTGCAGAGCCAGAAGTAACCCCTGGGCATCACCGGGTATGACCCAAAAAGAAAAAAAAAATAAAACCTAGGGCTTGGGAGATGGTTCAAAGACACTTGGGTGTGCAGTTGTAATCCCTGGTATGACATCTGGCTCCACAAGTACTACCAACTTGTCTCTCCAGAGCACAGAGCCAGGAATAGCCTCTGAGTATGAATACACATGGCTTTGAAACTCCAAACGTTTTTCCATAAGCTTTAGGGTCAAGTCCTGTGCCTTAATCTGGTCCAAAATGTCTAACGGGCAGGTGGGACCCATGTGTTTATGGAAATGAAACTTTTTTCTTTTCTTTTCTTTTCTTTTCTTTTTTCTTTTTGGGTCACACCTGGCGATGCACAGGGGTTACTCCTGGCTCTACACTCAGGAATTACCCCTGGCGGTGCTCAGGGGACCCTATGGGATGCTAGGGCTCGAACCCGGGTCGGCCACGTGCAAGGCAAACGCCGTACCTGCTGTGCTATCGCTCCAGCTCCTGGAAATGAATCTTAAGTGTAATCCATGCTGTAGGCCTATTACAAGAGGAGAGTGAGGCTTTCACAGGCATACCTGGAAGGCTTCCTGGATGAAGAGGCATGGGTGCTAAGGCTTGGACACAAGCTGAAAGCCCCAGTTCAAAATCTGATAGGGAGGTGTGAGGAGAAAGAAAAGGGGGGCCGGGAGAGAGCTCGCCAGCTCAGCTGAGCACCCCCATCCTCTGCATGCACTCGCCTCCCTCACTCAGCTGGCAGTGGCCCCTAGCACTGCTGGGTATGGCTGGAGAGTCCAGTGGTTAGGTTGCTTGCTTGCCCACAACTGACCAGGGTTTGATGCCAGGCACCACATACGGCTCTTTGAGTAGAACATGGAGTCAGCCTTGAGCACTAAACCCTGAGCACTTTTATTATTTTGGTTCCCTATCCAGTGATGCTCAGGGCCGACTTCTGGCTCTGCACTACGGAATCACTCCTGGTGGTATATGGGGTGTCGGGGATCAAACCTGGGTCAGCCGTGTGCAAGGCAAATGCCTTAACTCTTTCTCTTGTTCTAGCCCAGCTCCTTCTGGGTGTGGACTCCAAACCCAAAATGAAGGAAACAAAGGAAGAAGGGAGTGTCGCCCGGGAAAGGGAGGGCAGATGATCTCAGGGAAAAGCAGAATGGCTTTTCCTGAAGGAATGTGGGAGACAGAGGGCAAGGAGGAAGTGGCGAAAAGGAAGCACTTCGTCCAGAAGCCCCATTTGCAAGAAGCCACGCTGGGAGGTTGCAGGTACAGAAAAACGTGCCTGGGTGCACAATCACCCATCTGCAACCCACCCGCGGGGTGAAACAGTCGAGTGAAGAGGCAGCCTTTGCCACTTTCTGGTCAAGGCTGACCCTGGTCAGTCCCATCTCACCCAGACACTCTCCCTCCCCTTTAAGGCCTCCAGCAATGCAGCTGCCAAATGTCCTTTCTCCCTTGGAGAGAGTGTAGAGAGGTCAGAAGGATTAAGCACTGTCTTGCAGGCAGCCAGAGTTTATTTATTTATTTATTTTGCTTTTTGGGTCACACCCGGCGATGCACAGGGGTTAGTCCTGGCTCTGCACTCAGAAATTACTCCTGGCAGTGCTCAGGGGACCCTATGGGATGCTGGGAATCAAACCCGGGTTGGCCGTGTGCAAGGCAAACGCCCTACCCACTGGGCTATTGCTCCAGCCCCTCAGATTTTATTCTTAACACCCATGGGTTTCCCTGAGCATCCTGGGTGCAGCCCCGGAGGTCCCCAAGCACTCTAGGGTGATATCCCCATTCTCTTGGTCATAAATCACCAGCACAGAGACTGGAGCAATAGGACAGTGGGGAGGGTGTTCGCCTTACATGCTGCCAATCCAGGTTCAACCCCCAGCATCCCATATAGGGTCCCCAGACCAGCTGGGCGTGATCCCCAAGCAAAATAAAAATCCACCAGAATAGGGGCCAGAGTGATAGCACAGAGGGGTGGGCGCTTGCCTTGCATGCAGATTCAATCCCGGGCCCCACCAGAAGTGATCCTGAAACACAGTCGGGAGAAAGCCCTGCACACCACACTACACACACCACACACCACACACACACACACACACACACACACCACACACCACATACACACCACACACCACACACACACACACCACACCACATACACACCACACCACACACCACACACACACCACACACCACACACACACACCACATACCACATACACACCACACACACACACACACCACACACACACCACACACCACACACACACCACATACCACATACACACCACATACCACATACACACCATACACCACACCACACACCCCACCCACACACACACACACACCACACATACACCACACACCACACACACACACACACCACGCACACACACACACACACACCACACACACTCATTCATCAGGATAGGCCCCCAGGCTTCCTGAGGACCCCTTGGAAGACACCTCCAGAAAAAAATGTCCTTTTGGGACTGGGGTTTGGCTATAACTGGCAGTGCTTGGGGACTGTACCTGACTCTGTGCTTGAGACACCTTGCAGTGCTGGGGGCCAAACTGGGGTCAGCTACATGGTATGTGCTTACTTCCCTGAACAATCATATGGTCCTACGTCCTTCTTTATGAAGGTTAGATTAGCCCCTTGTGCTGTCTGGGTGGGCCAGACCGTGTGTATCCACACCCATCCATCCTTCATCCACCCACCCATCACCCACCCATCATCTGTCATCATTCATCCATCACCTATCATCCACCCATTCATTCACCATCCATCCATCAACCATTCATCTTCAATTAAAAATAGCTTAAGGGGGGGCTGGAGCGATAGCACAGTGGGTAGGGTGTTTGCCTTGCACGCAGCCGACCCGGGTTTGAATCCCAGACCCGGGTTCGAATCCCAGCATCCCATATGGTCCCCTGAGCACCGCCAGGGGTGATTCCTGAGTGCATGAGCCAGGAGTGATCCCTGTGCATCGCCGGGTGACCCAAAAAGCAAAAAAAAAAAAAAAAATAGCTTAAGGGGGTTGGGGGGGATAGCACATCGGGTAGGGCGTTTGCCTTGCACGCGGCCAACGCGGGTTTGATTTGATTCCCAACATCCCATATGGTTCCCTGAGCACCGCCAGGAGTAATTCCTGTGTGCAGAGCCAGGAGTGACCCCTGTGCATCGCTGGGTGTGACTCAAAAAGAAAAAAACAAAAACAAAGAATCCAGGAGCCAGAGTCACAGTACAAGCAGGCAGGGCGCATGCCTCACACACAGTGGTCCCGGATTCAATCCCCCACAACCCCATATGATCCCCTGAGCATCGCCAGGAGTAGTAGCTCCTGAGCGCAGAGTCGGGAGGAGCCCTTGATCATTCCGGGGTGGCCCCCCACGCAACCGCAACCGCAAACCCAACCAAAACAAAGTAGGAACAAGCAGCGCCCGAGGGTCTCATAAAGCTTTTACTTTTGTAGACGTTTAGACACTGATCTCCGAGGCTTCGGCCTCGATGGGAGCAGCCGCCCGGGGCCTGCACTCCCGCCGCGGGGTGCAGCAGTCAGAGCCCACGGGGGTGCGCGTGATGACGACCGGCACCCTGGCCTTCACGCTGCTGAGGGACCAGGGCAAGTGCACGGTACTGACCAGCTCGTAGTGGGAGCTCATGAGCTCCGTGTCCGGCTGCTCGCTGGTCAGGGACAGCACCTCGGGCAGCTGGAAGGTGCTGACGATCTTGCTGGTGGTGAAGGGCCCGATGTGCGTGCTGGTCTCTTGCCGGGCCAGCGGGCTGCTGTCGGCCCGCAAGCGCCGCTCGGTGCTGGGCGTGAAGCCGCAGTACTGCACATGCGCGTACAGGGCCCACGCCACCGAGCGGATGCACTTGCTGGTTTGGTTGCTGATCTCAGTGGTGAAGACCACCCGGTCGCCAGGGCTGAACGTGTTCCTCTCCATCTCCACGCGGAGGCGGATGGTGCCTTGGCCGCAGCAGTTGTAAGACACGCGCTTCTCCGTTTCCACCAACAGGGGCGACTGCAGGGGTCCGGGTGGACGGACCATGAGGGGTCATGAGCCATGCCCACCGCCCCTCACCAATACCCACTCCTTTTATTTTTTTGCTTTTTGGGTCACATCCAGTGATGGTCAGGGGTTACTTCTAGCTCTGCACTTACGAATTACCCCTGGCAGTGCTTGGGGGACCGTATGGGACCCTATGGGATTGAACCCAGGTTGGCCGCATGCAAAGCAAATGCCCTACTTGCTGTAATACTGTTCTGGCCTCCAGGACCAGGTTTTTGGTTTGGTTTTGGGGTCACACCTGGTGATGCTCTGGGGTTACTCGTGGCTCTTTGCTCAGGGATCACTTCTGGCAGGCTTGGGGATGAGATGGGATGCCAGGAATCAAAGTAGGTTTAGCTGTATGCAAGGCAAGCACCCTTCCGGCTGTCTTATCGCTCTGGTCCCTGGATCACCTCTGTTTTAGAAGTTAATTATTTTTTTTGGGGGGGAGGGTACACACCTGACTGTGCTCAGGGCTTACTTCTGTCACTATGCTCAGGGATCACTCCTGGCGGTGCTTGGGGGACCATATGGGGTGCTGGAAATGGAATCAGGTCGCACATGTAAAGCAAATGCCCTATTCGTGGCTCTCCACTCTGGGATCACTCTGGGCAGGGGTCGGGGACGCTATGGGGTACCGGGATCGAATTGTGATCAGCAGCATGCAAGGCCAGCGCCCTCCCAGCTGTACTCTCACTCTGCCACTAGGGATCACTTTTAAATAAAAGATTTGATGTGAGGGGGGAGTGTGGGTGGAAGGTGACTTTCTCCTTTCGCTGACTTCCCCTATGCCCCAGGAGGAGGAAGAACAGGGTAACAAACGTTTCAATACACCCTACTTAGAGACTCCACAACAGCCTGTACTTGAAATTGACCAGGACGGAAGCTTGCAGGCCATAGAAATTGACAAGCATTTAAAAAACCCTGGCCTGAGGGAGAGATAACAGGGGTTAAGGTCAGTTGCCTTGCAGGCAGCTGAGAGGCTGGTTTGATCTGCAAGCGCTTTCTGGAGTGGCCTGAGCCAGTCCCCACCCTCCTGAAAAATATGTAAAGCAATGGTTATATTGGTTTGGTTTGGGTTGGGTTTGGGGGCCACACCTGGCTGTGTCAGGGCTTATTCCTGGCTCTGTGATCCGAGGGGGGAGGGAGGGGAGCTGGGTCAGCTACAGGGTTGGTCACGTGCAAGGCAAACAAACCGCCTTAACTTACTCTGTACTATCTCTCTAGACCCCAGTGGAGGGGGGTTTTTCGCATGCCCAGCTCATCTACTTCCTGCAAAGGGGGGGGCTTTTGAGGACACACCTCCACTGCCCACCTACCCAGCCCGCCTTTTCCCCTCACCCCATTGCTACCTGCCCTGAATTTTTCCTGTGGAAATCCGAAGTCCCTTGAACCATTAAGTACAATCTCTTCTTGCCTAGAATACACTCCCGGCCCAAGCAGATGGCCTGAATGAAGTAGAAGACGTGACCGAATTTGCTGGTGAATGTCGACGGGAGCCTGGGAGGTAAGTTGAAACGAAATTCAAAGTTGTGGCTGCCCGCGCTTAACCAATTACCTGAAAGCAAAACACACCAACGGCTGTCAGAGAAGTGAACGCCAGTGAGCATTGGGCAGTTGGGGAGGGCGCCTGCCTTGCATGCAGCTCCCCACCATCCCATAGGGGTCCCCAAGCACTGCGTGAGTGATTTCTGAGCACAGTGCCAGGAGTAAAACCCTGAGCACTGCCAGGTGTGTAAAAAAATAAAAAAGTTCTAGAACTGCCCCCCTCCCCCCTCACTGTTTCCTACCCCCAATGGATGGACTGTTTCGGCAGGGACATGGTTCTGGATCTGAGTAAGTCTGACGTCTGGGTTTTGGGGGAGCTACGTGGCTCATCAATATTCTGCCTCCGTCTCAGGGGTACACTGACCTCACTCCACCCACTAGTTTAATCCTGAGCTGGGCCTGAGGAATTGGAGGTGTCAGTTGGCATTGTCACACTGTCATTCTACCAAGAGCGGGCGAAGATGAGGGCTAGAGCCACAGGACAGCGGAGAGGGTGCTTGCCTTGCACATGGCTGACCTGGGTTTGATCCCTTGCACCCCATAGGGTATTCCAAGACCACCCGGAATGATCTGACTACAGAGCCAGGGCTAAGCCTTGAAGACAGCTGGGTGTAACCCTCACCCCACCTTAAAAAAAGAAATCATCATCATCATCCCGTTGATCATCGAATTTCTCGAGCGGTCTCACTAACGTCTCCATTCGTCCTAGCCCTGAGATTTTAGAAGCCTCTTTTTACTCGTCCTTTTCAATGTGTGTGTATTTTTTTTTCCCATTGGAAAAAAAGAAATAATAGCTGAAAACTTTTTTTCTGGGCTTATTTTCGGAAGGAGCAGAGCTGGCAGGGGTTGGGGGGCACTCAAGTTACACCTGACAGTGTTTGGGGTGCTATGAAACTTTGGAGTAAAACCCAGGGTCCTGCGTGGGCTGGGCACGTGCTCCAGCCCTTGGAGCATCTCCCTGGCCCTGTGTGTGTTGTTCGAAACGTTTAGGCCACGTGTCAGGCCCAGGCACTCAGCAAGTGTAGACCTTCTGCGGGGACCGAGTGATAGTACAGCAGGGAGGGCGTTTGCCTCGCATGCGGCTGACCAGGGTTCGATCCCCGGCATCCCATATAGTCCCCCATGCACCGCCAGGAGTAGTTCCTGAGTGCAGAGCCAGGGGTAACCCTTGTGCATCGATGGGTGTGACCCAAAAAGAAAAAAAATTTGTAATGAACTATTGTGAACTATTTTAAGAAAATAAAATGTATAAAATGGCAAAAAAAAAAGTGTAGGTGCTTAATTTTTTTTTTTTGGGTCACACCCATCGATGCACAAGGGTTACTCCTGGCTTTGCACTCAGGAATTACTCCTGGTGGTGCTCAGGGGACCATCGAGCCCGAGTAGGCCGTGTGCAAGGCAAATACCCTATCTGCTGTGCTATCGCTCCAGCCCCAATATGTTTTATTTTTGTATTTATTTTTTAATTTTTAATTTATTTTTATTTTTTTGTTTTTTTGTTTTTTTGCTTTTTGGGTTACACCCGGCGATGCACAGGGGTTACTCCTGGCTCTGCACTCAGGAATTACTCCTGGCGGTACTCAGGGGACCATATGGGATGCTGGGAACTGAACCCGGGTAGAGCCGCATGCAAGGCAAACGCCCTACCGGCTGTGCTATCGCTCCAGCCCCTTATTTTTGTTCTTTAAAATCATTTGTCTTTGGGTCATACAGGCGATGCTCAGGGCTGACTCCTGGCTCTGCACCCAGGGATCATTTCCGGAGCTTGGGGGAGCCTACGGGGTACCGGAGATCAAGCCCTGGTTGGCTGTGTGCAAGGCCAGCGCCACCCCCACTGTGGACGGTGCAGAGTATCTGCTGATTCTCACGGGGACCCTCCCTCTCTCTGTTCCCAACAGCTTGCTTCTCCCTGCTTTTCTCCCAAACCCGCTTCAGCTGGAGTCTTTCCTTGCTAGATTTGGGGGGCGGGGGAGGAAGTGGAGGGAGGGTGTCTGTTTTTGTTCTGCCCCTGGCACAGAAGTTTGGATACAGTAGGTGCTCAGTAAATGTGGGTGACATCAAGGAAGCTCCTAGGGCTGGGCATCTGGTGGATGCCTCAGAGGCGAGATGCTGGGAAGGGGATCTGGGAGGGGCCGCTGCTGGGGAGGGCCTGGGTGGAGACAGTTAACATTTATTAAGCACCAGCTGGATACCTGTGGGTTTAACCTAACCTCTTGATCCTCTCTCTGTGGGGAAACCTGGAAATTCCTTGCAGCAAGGATTTTCTCCTGCTCCAGCTTCCTGGGTGGGTCAGCTAGGGTGGAGCAGGGATTCTAATGATGGTGTGTAAAATGCATGAGATGCGGGCCAGAGGGGTATTGCACTGGGGAAGGCATTTTTATTCCTTTTTGAGTCACACCTGGAGGTGCTCAGGGCTTACTCCTGGCTCTGCACTCAGGAATTACTCCTGGCGGTGCTTGGGGGACCCTATGGTGTGCCAGGGATCGAACCCAAGTCAACTGTGTGCAAGGCAAACACCTACCCTTCTGTACCATGGCTCTGGCCCCTTGCTTCTAGCTCTGGGATCTGAGATTGTTCCTGGCAGTGCTCAGAGTATGGTACAACAAGTCGGGTCAAACACGGCTCCATCCTCTGCACCGAAGTTCACCCCTGTGTTATTTCTCTGGTCCCCACTTCAGTGTTTTAATCATTAAAATGAAACCATGGTGGGGCTGGAGCGATAGCACAGCGGGTAGGGCATTTGCCTTGCACGCGGCCGACCCGGGTTCGATTCCCAGCATCCCATATGGTCCCCTGAGCACCACCAGGAGTAATTCCTGAGTGCAGAGCCTTTTTTTTTTCTTTTTGGGTCACACCTGGCGATGCACAGGGGTCACTCCTGGCTCTGCACTCAGGAATTACTCCTGGCGGTGCTCAGGGGACCATATGGGATGCTGGGAATCGAACCTGGGTCGGCCGCATGCAAGGGAAACACCCTTCCCGCTGTGCTGTCGCTCCAGTCCCCGCCTTCCTCCTCTCTTGTCCAGTCTTTTGCTCAGAACTTCAAATAACTGGGGCTGTAGATTTCTTCCTACCTATTCCTCCCAGGAACTGTGTGTTCCTCTGCCCCATTTCCTCCAGCTTTAGTCACTGAGTCTCAGAGGGCTCTGGAGTGATTAAACAAGAAACATTTCCCCCCCCCCCCCAATCCCGCCTCCCAGAGCCAGGGTCTGGACTCAGAGAGGTATTTGTCACACGACCACACCCTCAGACCTTCTCAATATTTGGGCAGTGGTGCGTGCCTTGTTATTTTTTTTTATTTTCTTTTTCTTTTTTTGTTTTTGGGCCACACCCAGTGATACTCTGGGTTAACTCCTGTGCTCAGGAACCAAACCTGGTGATGCCTGAGGGACCCTATGGGATGATGGGGGAATCAACACAGGTCAGCCTCGTGCAAGGCAAGAGTCCACCCTGCCGCCCTGTAGTTCTGGCTCATCTTTTTTGTTTGTTTTGGGTCACACACTCAGGAATCACTCCAGGCATGGTCAGGGCAACCTATGGGATGCCGGGGATCAAAACCAGGTTAGCCGCCCGAAAGACAGGCATGGGGGACCCCGATCCTGTCACTCTGGTCCCCTCTCAGGACTGTCTTGATATTTGTGTCTGTGATGGTCATGATTTGGTTCCACTTTCCCAGGACATTCCAGGCCTTTTTTTTTCTTTTTTTTGGTTTTTCTTTTTGGGTCACACCCAGCGATGCTCAGGGGTTAGGGGATACTCCTGGCTCTGCACTCAGGAGTTACTCCTGGTGGTTCTTGAGGCACCATATGGGATGCCAGGGATTGAACTCAGCTGCGTGCAAGGCAAACACTCTACCCACTGGACCATCCCTCCGGCCCCCTTCCAGGCTTCTTTGTTTGTATCTGAGCTACCTGCAGGTGGAGCGAGGGGGGGGGGGTCCAGGAGGGGATCTGTGGGCGGCCAACCCCTGTTCCTCAGACAGCGAGGGTTTGGCTTGGGGGCTTCCTCCTTACCTTCCACTGGGAACGTCTTGGTCTTGTGCACGTAGTCGGCCTTGTTGTTGCAGATCACATCCCTGCTGTAATCGAGGGACTCCCCGGTCTCTTCATTCCATTCCACGTAACCTCTGCCCACCAGCTCCACCCGCACCACTGGGTCCACCAGGGTGCTGTTGAGTGTCAGGACCACCTGGCCTTTGATGCTGGAGCCGGCCAGGTAGACCGCATTTTGGGGTAGCATCAATTCAATGGACTTCACCACAGACATGGGGGGCTGGGGTGGTAGAGAAACATCCTCCTCGATCCCCGCTCCCCCCCATCAAGAGTCTGAGTTCCCTGGGACACAGAGAAGTCACCCAACTGTGACATCAGCGCCCCGGGGTTCTGGGAAGGGGGTTCTCCAGGAGGGCAAGACCAATAGCAGGTCTGGAATCATGGGCACTTGTTGTCAGTGGCAGTGTAGCCATTTTTTTTTTTGGTTTGTTTTGGGGTCTCATCCGGCCATGCTCAGGGGTTACTCCTGGCTCTGTGCTCAGAAATCACTCCTGGTGGGCCTGGGGAACCCTATGGGATGCTGGGGATTGAATCTGGGTCAGCCACATGTAAGGTAAACACCCTACACCATTTTTTTTTTTAAATTTTGGTGGTGGGGACACCCAGCAATGCACAGGCCTAACTTGCTCTGTGCTCAGCGATCACTCCTGGTGGGGTTTGGGGACCCTATGGGGTGCTGGGGGTCAAACCCATGACTGCCACAGATATGCACATGATAAATCCCTCCATCCTGGTCTAGCTCTCTGGCCCCAGGTGCCATCCATCTGCTTTGCTAACCCAGGTAGGCTGTTCCCTACCTATTCACAGCTGAGACATGGGCTTCAGGTGACTAAGGGTTGGAACTTCCAGAAATGTCCCCGGAGATGTGACGTCATCCCTCCGGTGTCCCAGAGCCCAGGAAAGGAGGTTGAACAGGGGTCTGGGCTTTATATCTGGATCTGTCCATTTTCCTGGGGCAGCTGTAAGAAAGAGGACACAAAAGTTTCACAAACTCTGTTCCAGCCTGGAGCTCAGGAACCGGAAGTAGACTCCCCCACAGGACCAAGGATCTGTCCCTGGCCTTTCTCAGCTTCGGGAAGCTGCCTACTTTGCCTGTTGATCTCTCAAGCGCCCCTCGGATGCCTGTTCCCTCCCTCTTTCAACTTGGGGCACCCAACAGAGGACACTGGGGCCAGTCCAGGGACCCTAAGATCTGCTTTTTAAGCTCTTTATTTAAAATGTTTGTTTCGTTTTGTTTGGGGGCCACACCTGGCGATACTCAGGGGCTACACCTGGTGGTACTTGGGGAGGCCATAGAGGGTACTGGGGATTGAACCTGGGTCAGCTGCATGTGAAGCCACTGCTCTCTCTGCTGTCCTATCTCTCCATCTACCTCTTTAATCCCTTCTCCAAATCCCCTGTGCTAGGCAAGGGAACCTCTGTCCAAATTTCAGGCTCTTTAATGTGGACACAGTGTGTGTATGTGTGTGTGTGTACATGTGTGCATGTGTGCACGCATGACTGTCCCACTACAGAAATAAAAGCAGAAAATGTCAAGACCCAAGGAGCCCTTTGCACTGTGCCAGAGAAAAGTTGTCAAAACAGAAACCAGAGCCCCTGGCTTTTCTGCAGAAAGAGCCCTCCCAGGCACCGTGGTGCTTCTGGAAAGATCCAAGCTATCCTGCTGGGCCACGAGGCTGACAGGACACCCCTTGGGACCTCAGGGCCCAGCCCTCACCTTCCCTTTGCTGCAACACAGGTGGTCGTGCTGACCACCTTCCCCCTACTCCTAAGTCTCAACTGGGGCTCTGTCGCCCCTCTCCCCCAGCTGGCCCCTCACTCTACCAGCAGGCCTTGGCGGCTGGCTTGAGACGCCCGCTGACAGAAATGGTCTCTCGGCCATGGAGGGCTGTTTCCTTTCACCTGTGACTGTCTCCCGAGGCGAGCACGGACCCTCCCGGGAAACGACCAGCGATGTGCCTCTGGCCCACTGCTCCCAGCTCCGAGTGCCCTGGACGAACATACCCGGCCTGGGTCATGGTGTGCCCGCCAGTGCTGGTCACAGCGTGGCCGGCAGGGTGGAGGGGGCAGGGCTCTCTGCCCGTCTGTCTGGACAAAGCGGGAAGAGAAGGCGGGGGAGTCTAGCTAGTAAGCCTCGTGGTTCCTCAGGGTGGGGAGAGTTGGCGCTAGGAAGTGGAGGCTGTGGAGGAGATCAAGTCGGCTATCGGGGTGCAGGTGGGTTGGCGATGCTGGGGGGGGGGGGCCCTGATACTCTCCTGCAGTTTGGATATAAATTCCAGCCCTCCCAGAACTGGTCAGTATGTATCCAGGCAGGGGTCTATGTGAGAATGAACCTAAGGAGTCTGAGGGGAGGGTGGCTGGGTGTGGGGGGGCCCCAAAACCTGGGGGGGCACGCACTGCAGGGGTGGGGGATACCCAAGTCTGGCCAGCAGGCCCCACCACAAGCTAGGCGCGCCCAGCAGAGCGAGTAGGGCTGGGCGGGGCCTGGGCCCACTGGGTCTAAAGGGGGGTGGACAGAGGCGGGGGCACCCCTCACCCCCCCTTTCTCGCTTCCCGCCAGCGCGGCGACCAATCACCAAGCAGGCGCCCGCCCCGGGCGCGGCCTCCCGCGGCCCCCGCAGCTCCCCAACGCCCAAGTTTTCGCGGGAAAAAAATCAGAGCTGCTGGGGCTGGCTGTCGGGGCGCTCCGGGGTGCACGCAGGTCCGCGCGGGGTCCGGGTTCACTCACGCAGTGCCATCGCCCTTCCAAGCCGGCCCGAGAACTTGCCACGCCACGCCAGGGGGGCATCGGGGAGGCTGGAAAGGTGAGCAGCTGGGGCCGATCGGGGGAGAAGGCACCCTCAATCTGGAGGTGCACCGAGCCTTTGCAAACTACTTTCCCGAGAGCAGAACTCGGGGTTGCAAGCCGGGTGAGGGGGAATGGCGGGCGCACGCGTGTCCGCGCCGGGGACCGCCTGCGCCCAGGCGTGGGCATCCGCCTGGACAGCTCGGACCCGGGGTGGCGGGGAGCAACGGAGCCAGGGTCACCCCCCCAACCCAACCCCCGACATCCCGAGTCCAGCGGGGGTCCGGCCGGCGCGGTGGGGGAGGGCCGGGCGCGCGCGGGGGCGGGTGTCAGGCTCCGCGCCTGCGCGCGGGGCGCCCCGCGATTCAATTGTGGCGCCCGGGCCGGCTTTCGCGCGCCCTCCGTTCCCGGGGCGCTCCTGGGCCAATGGGCATCGAGCGGGGCGGGCCGACGGGGCGCGGCGCGGCCAATGGACGCGGCGGCCCGCGGCAGGGGGCGGGGCTTGGCGCGCGGGCCCGCCCTGAGTCTGGCCCGGCGGCGGCAGCGACGGCGGCGGGGGTGGGCGTGGGCTCGCGGCGTGGCCCGCACGGGCTGGCGCGAGTATAAGAAGGAGCGGGGCGCCGGGCCTCGGGGCTCCTGGGGTGTCCAGCCGGCGCGTGGGGGGGCCGCCCTCAGAGGCCCGAGGTGAGTCGGCCGCGGGGGCGGCCGGTTACCATGGCCACCGGGGAGCCGCGCGCTGGGGTCGCGCACGCGCGCGGCCCGCGGGTGGCCCGCAAGGGGGCCCCGTAACTCCGAGGGGGTCGCGTAGGGACCCTTTTGGGTCTTGGGAGCCCTTTTCTTGGAGGGGTTCCCACTTAGTTGAGTTTCCCCGCGGGACTTGGGAAGTTGTGACCCACGCCGGACTTGGCCGTTTTCCTCCCAGGTCCCTGGGACTATGAATGAACGAATGAATGAATGCGTGCATGCACGCATGAGCTCTGTCCCCCCTTTGGCCGGCCTCCTGCCCCCTCCGACGTCGCTGTTTGTTTCCCCCCAAAAGTGAATCACGGGGCGGGGGGGTGCAGAGGGGGACGGAGCGAGTCACTTAAAAAAAAAAGTTTACCTCCCTCCCCCGTCCCCAGATTGCTATCTGCAGAATCCTGTGCCTGGTGTTGCTCATAAACGCTTTTCATGGGCTCCGCCAGGCCCAGAGCCCACTCACTGGCGGGCAGATTAGGGACCGCCCCCCCTCGCTGCGCGCCACCCTACCCTCCACTTTGCGCAGCGCTCTGTGGGTGTCCACAGCCAGGACAAAAGCGAAGCTGACCTGGGCGTGCGTGGCCGGGCCGTGGAGGTTGGGCCGTGGAGGTTTGGCGGAGGCGGGCATGGCACAGTGGCCAGCACCGCTGACCCCCTTGGGTTTGTCCTGGGGGGGGTCCCCGTGTCTCTCTCCACAGCATCAGCAGGAACCATGTGGATCCGGGTTCGTACCATGGACGGGAAGGTGACCCGCACCGTGGACTCTCTGTCCAAGCTGACCAAAGTCGAACAGCTGAGACATAAGGTCCAGGTGCTGTTCCACGTGGAGCCAGGCCTGCAGAGACTTTTCTACCGGGGCAAGCAGGTAAGGCCGCCGGCTCTTAACACCTTTGTTCTCGGGCTCCATGTCCCTGCGGCAGACACCCGAGCACACCCTAACCCTCACCCCCACCACGCTTCCCTGGTCTGGAGAGAGCAAGAGGAACAAAGACCCCGCGCTCAGAGTGACAGTAGGGTAGGGCCGTTGACATTCCTAATCGCTAGCACTTAGACTTGCACAAAACTTCTTTATACGTTAAAAAATTTTTTTCTTTTTCCTCAACGTAGGTTTTTTTTTTTTTTTTTTAATAAAACTTGCTCAGGAAGGTCCACGAGGTCACTTACTGGGGAAATGTGTTCAAGAACACAGGCTTCTCCAGAGTGGAAATCAAAGCAATCAGAAAAAAGGTAGGGGCTCAAGGGAGAACCGGGGCTTGAGGAGAAGAAGCCTATTTTATTACTTTTAGGCTCCCCCGCCTCCCTCCCCCCCAGTCCTCGCGCTCCTTTATAGTCATTTCTAAGAAAAAAAAAGTTGGGAGGTGGTCACGCCAGGATGATGAATTTCACGGAGGTGAAATCAAGACCTGGAGCAGCCGGAGAGTTGTGGGAAAACCGCCCCCGCCCCCCCCATAGGCATCTGTTTTCTAGAAATTTGGATCCGGCTTATTCAGAGTGGAGAGAGCCGGCTTGCAGGCCCCCGGGACTTCCAGCTGTGCCGAGGCCAGGAGGGTTGGCGCCCCCCCCTCAACCCCTGCTCCCAAGCTGGCAAACAGGGCCTCGTGCTCTTCCAGAGGGCGGCTAGTCCCCTGCTCCTTGCTCGCCCGCCCGCACTCTGCAGCCCCTTTGTGGCCCTTAAAATGGCCACCCTGGCCTTTTCCCAGCTGCCCACATTCTGGACGCTATGCATTTGTGCCCGGGCCGGCGGACGGCTTGCTCTGCTCTTCCCGGCGCGGTGCCTCTGTGGGGTGTCCCGGTGGGTTAAGGCAGGCCGACAGCTGCCCAGGGTACAAGTCTGCCCTGAGGATTTTGGTGGCTCTTGGGGACAGCTGCCTGAGATGCTTTTTTTTTAAATAAACAAACAACAAAACATCCACTTGGGCCCAGCGTGCCCGTTTGCTGTGGCCTCTGGGCCCGGGGACTGCCGCCATCTGGCGTCTGTGCGGGAAAGGAAACGGCAGCTGAGGGAGCCTGGCCAGGTTTTTTCGATTTTTTTTTCCTTTTTCTCTTTTCTTTCTTTTTTCTTTCTTTTTTTTTTTTTTTTCAGGGGGCTGGGAGGGTCCCCGGCCGCTTACCCGAAATGAGACCTGATGATTAATTTCTCAGGCTTGCAGCGGCCCGGGACCTTTCGCCTCCTTCCTGCGCGGCGTAACCCTGGCTCAGATGTCTGCAGGATCTGACGGCGCCCGCCCTGCCCCGGGAGGGCAAACCGATCCCCAGAACCGACCCGGGAGGGGCGTGTGGGGGCAGGGCCGAGGGTTTGGCGGTGCGGTCAGGCGGGTCCCCTGCGCCAGGCGCCACGGCCAGCGCAGGCCCAGCAGGCCGGGGGCGGGGCTTTGCCCTGGACGGCGCCGAGCTCGAGCGTGCGTCTGCGCGAGTGCGTGAGTGTGCAAGAGTGTCTGCACGGTCGGTGTGTCCCAGGAAGTCTGAGCCTGTGCTCGGGGGCGCGATCCAGGTTGCAGGGAAAGCTGAAAGCACCCGCAATTCTTTTCACACTCAACCCCCCAGGCTTTGCAGGGGGCCCCCGTCTCCGAGCCCCCTCCTTCATATTTTGGGGGACGCCCAGAGGCAGGAGAGACCCCCCTCCTGCCCTCCCCTCCCCAATAACTTTAGCTTGCCCCCCACCGCCCCGTTTGAGGGGGGACACCGAACCTCCAAGGCCCTGGCGCAGCCATGTCCCATAGGATCCCTGTTTCCCCTCTCTTTGGGGGAGGGTCACGCCAGGTGGTCACTCCTGCTGGCTCTAGTGGACCACACCCTGTGGCCTGATGGAGGTCGGGTCCCCTTCATGGGAAACTTGTGCCCAGCCCATGGTGCTCTTTCTCCAGTCCCTGTAATGCGCCTCCACGGGCCGTTTTGCCGACACCTAAACGGGCCTCCCCTCAGCTGCTTCTCCCTGAAGGTTCACGTAGGCACCACCCACTTCCTCCTGTCATCCCCGAGTTGCCGACACCCCTACAACCGGGGCGGGGGATTCTGTCAGCGGCGGGCCCAGGAAGCTGGGGCGCAGGCCCCCTGGAGGCGGGGAACCCCGCTTTCCCACTGTGGGCCCCACCCCTCCCTGGGTGCGGTGCAGTCCCCAGCAGGGAGCCTGGGGAGGGGCCGCCTCTTGCCGACTCCCGGAGCCGGAAGCCACCGAGTGTGACGCAACTTCCCAAGGTCACCCTCCCAGCAGGCCCGGCTCCCCCTCCCGCGAGGCCTGTGGGGAGCCCAGAACCGGAGGTGGGCGGGGGCGGCCCCCCCCATGGACCACCGGAGGCGAGGCCAGGCTGCAGCCTGAGCACGGCTTGCGGTCCTCCCCGAGAGCCCTAGAGAGCTGATGTATGCGCAGAATGTTCCAGAAAGGCCCCTCACGCCACACGCCCCGTTACTGCTGCTCCACCTCGTATTTTTCTTTAAAGGAAACTGGCTGGCCTGGCCGTCGGGAGGTGGAGGCCCTCACTGGGGCTCGCCCCGTGCTCTCCAGGTGCTCCCCGAGGCAGCACTGCTCCCCCATGGGTGGAAACGCCGGGGCCAGCGCCCAGCGGCTGTGGGGGCGGGCGGCGGGGGGCTCGCCCTGCCTGGTCCCCGTGTCGCCCCCTTTTGCCACCCAGGAGGCCCCTTGCCCAGGCCATTTCCTTTCTTCCGCCCCACGCCCCCCTCCCCAGCCCCCACCCCTGAGAATCACAACTTCCCATGTGTCCCCAAATGAGTCCACTTCTCTTACGGGCCTCCGCCTGTGCTCCCCCACGCTGCCCAGCCCAGCCCGCACACCGGAGTCTAATTTCAGGAGGTGATAAAGGCCCCTCCCCCACAGCAGGGCTGTGGGGCCCTCCTGTCCCTCTGTGTCTGACGTGGCTTGCTGTGGGGACGGTTCTTGGTGCTGGGCACAGGGGTGTGGCTCCCCTCAATGCCAAGAGGCCCCCAGGTCGTGCTGACCGGGGATGTGACCTGGTGTCCCTTGGGGGGCTGTGTGTACGTGTGTACATGTGTACATGTACGTGTTTACTCCCAGCTGTGGGCAGGGTCTGGGGGCTCGGGCTCTGGCCTTTCTCTGATCACTTGCAGATAGAGGCCCTGTTGCAGCTCGAGGGGCCGCTAGGGGTCCCCCGCACACCCCCCAGACCTGCGCTTCAGACTGGGGGTTGGGCTGGGTTCACCTACGCTCCCAGCTGCAGGGGGCCAGTGGTCAGCCAGTGTCTCTAGCGTGTCTGTCAGGCCCAGCCTGGCCTGGACTCGAGGCTGGGTGTAGAGGGAGTGGAGTTTGCCTGGGACACGCCTGCCCCTTGACGGCTCAGGGTCCCGACTGGCCTATTGGGAGGGGGGGACATGACTCCCTCTCACCTCCCAAGCAGGGCGCATGCTCTCAGCTGCAGGACTGCCGTGGAATGTGCTAGAACAGGTCTCCCCACCCCCACATCCCTGCACCCTGTGGCAGGATGGTTAGGTTTGGTCTCAGGACCCTGCAGGGGGCTGGTTCCCAGGGAGCCGGGCGGGCCTCTCCTTTGCAGCCCAGGAGGGAGGTCGAGGCTGAGGAAGGGAGAAGGTGCCCCTCCTCGGGCCTTGCAAGTCAGAGGGAGGGGGCTTCTCAGGTGCGTCTGCCCCCCCCAAGACTACAGAGAACTGACTTCAGTTCTCTCTCCAGTGGCCCTTGCATTTCGGGGGCCCCTGTGGTCACAGCAGTTGGCCTGTCCATGCCAGGCCCTGGGGATCATCTTTCAGGCTGGGCGTGCCAGCACCTTGGCGGGGTCCCCACACAGCTGGCCTCCACCCCCCCAGCCACACGCGGTCACCACTCCAGGCCCTGGGTTCCTGGGGTTTGGCAGGGCAGAGAGTGCTGGGGTCAGCCAGAACTTCTTATCCCCCCTTGCTTTGGTCTTCGGGCTCCCCCTGGTGACTCTCCGGTGACTCCTGGCTCTGCTCGGGGATCACCCCGGTGGGGCTGTGTGTGAGGCTGACGCTCTTACCCGGTTATCCTGTCGCTCTGTGCTCCCACCCCCCATCCCAGATTTTGTCTTGGGCTTTCAGTGGAGCATCAGGCACGTGTGCGCCCCGCGTGGGGTGCCCTGACGCCTGTGGCTTCGGGACGGGGGAGGGGGTAGAGAGGCCTTCAGGATGGTGTAGGGAAGGGCACCCATGTCACAGTGGGTAGGCCAGCATTCTAGAAGGTTCCACCCACAATGACTCCTGGTACGGCCCAAGGAGTCTTAAGAAGTGCCAGGGATCACACCGAGACGGGCCCTGGGCAAGCAGGCGCCTTCTCTGCTGTTTCTCCTCTCCAGCTGTCCTGAGTTCGAGTTGTTACGGGCTTCTGCAGGGCTGGGCATCCCACCCACTCTCTGGTAGCCCCACACCGCCCCCCTCCCAGGGCCCCTGTCCACAGGTGCCCCCGTTCTCAGCGGTGGCCTCTAGGGGGCAGGCTGGCCCTGCCTCAGCCCCTGTGTGCTGGGACTGCCGTGGGGAGAAAGTCGTCCCTTACCCGGAGTATCAGGGCTGCCGTGGGGCGTCTCGAGGAGGGCGCCTTCCTTGCACGGGCAGACTGTTGTTCGATCCCTGACATCCTGTAGGGTCCCCAGAGCACCACCAGGGGTGAGCCCCGAGCCTCCCTGGGTGTGGCCCCCCCAACCAGACAGGAAGCCCCTTCCCCGGGGCTCAGGTGGCGGTGGGTGTGGGGCGGGTGCGGCAGGCGGTGACGGTGCTGGCCTTGGCAGATGGAGGACGGCCACACGCTCTTCGACTACGACGTGCGCCTGAACGACACGGTGCAGCTGCTGGTGCGGCAGAGTTTGGTGCTGCCGCGCGGCGAGCGCGAGGCCGAGCTCTCTGACTCCGACTCCGGCTGCTGCCTGGGCCAGGCCGAGTCCGACAAGGCGTCCAACAGCAGCGAGGCGGACGCCAAGGCGGGCCTGGCCGACGAGGAGGCCTGGGACGAGACAGAGCTGGGCCTGTACAAGGTGAGCGCAACCTGGGCGGGGAGGGGTCAGCGGGGGTCGCTAGCGGGGTCGCGGCTTGGCACTGCTGGGGACCCTGGCCCTCTGCCGCCACCTGCAAGCCATAAGTTGCACCCACAGATCAGAGTAGAGGGGGGCCCCAGCCATAGTATGTCACCTATGGCACTTGCCCGGCCGGGGGCCGACCCGGGTCCTATCCCGGTGTTTTGCCGGAGCCCCGTCAGGTGTGGCCTGAGTGCAGAGCCAGGAGTTAGGCCGGGCCATCACCAGGCGTGGCCCCCAAACGGTTCTGAGTGTGCTGCTCCCGAGAACCTGTCCACAGGACTCGGGGTGTCTGGGGACAGGGCGTGGGGTCTCCGTGTCCCCACGGGCCCTTGGTTCTCCCCTGCACTGCTTGGGGGCCTGCTCCCCCACTGGGCGGTGTCCCGGGGCACTGGAACAGAGGGTGCGCCCAGTGTGGGATTGGGGCCCCGATTCCGTGTCCTTTCGCTCTGGTGAATGAAGACCCTGTACCTGGCACCCCAGTTTTTTTTTGGGGGGGGCACCCCCGGTGTTGCTCAGAGCTGAATCCCGCCCTGTGCTCAGGGGTCAACTCCTGGCAATGTTTGGTTCACACCTATGGGGTGCTGGGGATCCAACCCAGGTGGGCCACTTATAGGACAAATGCCCTCCCTGCTGTCCTGTCCCTCCGGCCCCAAGGCACCCCAGTCTTGATGCCACCCAATGCCACAGACGGTGGGCCAGGTTCCCGCCTTTGAGGCTCCATCCCCATCAGCCCTCACTCCCCGATCCCTGGCCCCGCTCCCCCCTGAGCCGCTGTGTCGCCGGCAGGTGAATGATTACGTGGATGCCCGGGACACCAACATGGGCGCCTGGTTCGAGGCGCAGATAGTCCGGGTGACCAAGAGGGGACCGTCACCCGATGAGCCCTGTAGCTCCACTGCTATCCCGGACGACGAGGAGGAGATTATCTACCACGTGAAATATGACGAGTGAGTGACTGCCGGTAGGGGGGAAGGGGGGGCAGAGACAGCCAGGGCGCAGTGTCTGCAGGGTCTGCTGCTGGTGCAGGCGCAGTGATGTGGGTGGGGTTGGGGGCCTCTGAGCTCGAGACCACACAGGTGGTGGGTCTCCCCAGACCTGTGTGCCTGCTGCATTCTGGAGGTCTGAGATGGAGATGCTGGTCTGTGGGTGCCACTGAGGGCCGCTCTGCCGTGGGAGGGGAGCCCGGTGCGTGTCCGTCCCTCTTGTTGGGACCCATCTACCTAAGGGTCGTCCCCTGACTGCCTTACGACATCTAATGTCGTGACCTCCATAGTTCGGTCCTGCTTCGAACACAGTCACGTTTGAGTCAGGTTTTTGCATGGGGGGGTGGTGTGTATGTGTGTGGTCTTCTGCCTCGCTGTCTTGCCACGCTGTCCCCCAGCGAGGGGACCTGACACCCACCGCCAGGGTGGCCCGACAGAGCCTGGCTCTCCCGTGGGGGGCCATGACGGCCGGACTGCAGGCTCTGAGGCGGCCTCTCCCCGCAGCTACCCTGAGAACGGCGTGGTGCAGATGAATGCCCGGGATGTGCGGGCCCGCGCCAGACACGTCCTCCAGTGGCAGGAGCTGGAGGTGGGCCAGACGGTCATGCTCAACTACAACCCTGACAACCCCAAGGAGCGGGGCTTCTGGTACGACGCCCAGATCGTTCGCAAGCGGGAGACGCGGACACAGCGCGAGCTCTTCGCCAATGTCATGATCGGGTGAGTGTCAGGGACTCGGAGCCCCGAGGAAGTGTGGGCGCCATGTGTGACGTCATGAGGGCAGGGTGGGGGACGTGGCCTTGGTGCCTGTATCTGAGGCAGTGGAATGTGAGCTGGCCAGAGGGTCAGAGGTGGTGAGGGGGGTACTTATGGCTTTCGGGTGCATGAGGCGCCCCCTCGAGGAGCTTCTGACCTGGCAGCACTTGAATCTGGGGTGGGGGTGCCCATACCCTGAGAAAATCGCCACACTGGACCGAACTCACGCCCAATTCCCCCATCCCCCTCCCAGAAGCGGTTCTCTCAATGACTGTCGCATCATTTTCGTGGATGAGGTTTTTAAGATCGAGCGCCCGGGTGAGGGGAGTCCCCCCGTGGTAGAGAACCTCATGAGACGTGAGTTGTGTCCCCTGATCTGGACAGGGGTGGTGTAAGGGAGGGACCATTTCTGCTAGGTACAGAGCTGACAAAGGATGGAAGAGGTGGGGGGCTGTCCGACTTCCTCCCAGTTGCCCACCCATTTCCATTGGTTCTCCACCCTGATGGCCCCACCCATTTCTTTTGGCCCCGCCTCTCCTAGCTCTCCCTGCTCATTCCTATAGCCCTCTCCCTGGTGGCCCCGCCCATTCATTCCTACTAAACCCGCCCCTCCCTGCCGGCCCCGCCCTCGTCCAGGCAAGAGCGGGCCTTCCTGCAAGCAGTGTAAGGATGACGAGAGCAAGCCGTGCCGCGTGTGCGCCTGCCACCTGTGCGGGGGCAAGCAGGACCCCGACAAGCAGCTCATGTGCGACGAGTGCGACATGGCCTTCCACCTCTACTGTCTCAACCCGCCCCTCAGCAGCATCCCTGACGAGGAAGAGTGGTGAGTGGGGGCGGGGTGGAGGGCCACTGGCCACATGAGTTCCCCATCCCACAACCCAGGTGATAGTTCCCTGAGCTCCTGCCTCCACCTTCCCGTGCTTCACGCCTCCGGGCTCTGTGCTGGGGTGAAGCATTCGATACCCGGGGTCTGCTGCAGGCCAACCATGTACTCTAGCCCATGAGTTTGCTTCTCTGGTCTACGACCCTAATTTAAAAGCTAAGGCCAAGAGTAGAGTTCTGAGCACAGCTGGCTATGATCCTCAACCACCCCCCCCAAAAAAAAAAAAACAAGGAAATGAAATTAATCTCAGGATGAAGCAATAGTACAATGGGGAGGGTTCTTGCCTTGGTCGTGGATGGCTCGAGTTCAATCCCAGCATCCCCCAAGGATCCCCCGAGCCTCAGCAGGAATGATCCCTGAGAACAGAGCGAGGGATTAAGCTCTGTATCGCCCGGTGTGGTCCAAAAACCAAATACCAAACAAAATGAGGCCCAGGGGCCAGAGCGATAGTACAGGAGGTGAGGTACTTGCATTGTATCTGCCAGGCTGGGGTTCAGTCCTCCCTGCGTGTGGCCCCCAAATACTACTAGGTGTAGCCTAATAGGCCCCCAGAAATGATCGTGTCCTAGGCATGGAGTGGGAAGGTTTCAGGAAGCAAACTCTACAGATGAGAAGCAGAGCTGGGCCTCGTGTCCCAGGGGACTTGAGCCCTGTCCCCTGGCCTTTTTTTTTCTTTTTTGCTTTTTGGGTCACACCTGGCAATGCACAGGGGTTACTCCTGGCTTTACTCAGGAATTACTCCTGGTGGTGCTCAGGGGACCATATGGGATACTGGGAATCGAACCCGAGTTGGCCGCGTGCAAGGCAAACAAACGCCCTGCCCACTGTGCTATTGCTCCAGCCCTACCAGGAATGATTCTTGAGCACGGAGCTGGGGACTGCCCAAATCCACCCCCCAAAAAAAACATCAACAACATGTTCTCAGTTATTTATTTATTTATTTATTTATTTATTTATTTTGCTTTTTGGGTCACACCCGGCAATGCACAGGGGTCATTCCTGGCTCATGCACTCAGGAATTACCCCTGGCGGTGCTCAGGGGACCATATGGGATGCTGGGATTTGAACCCGGGTTGGCCGCGTGCAAGGCAAACGCCCTACCCGCTGTGCTATCTCTCCAGCCCCTCAGTTCTTTTTTATTATGAATGAAGCTGAACATATTTTCAACTGCTTAAAAATGATGGCAAGGGAAGGAAAACGTTATTTCAGGTTCAAACCAGCAAGGTCTGTAGAGGGTTTACTCTGATTTTTTTTTTTTTTTTTTTTTTTTTTTTTGCTTTTTGGGTCATACCTGGCGATGCACAGGGGTTACTCCTGGCTCTGTACTCAGGAATCACCCTTGGCGGTGCTCAGGGGACCATATGCGATGCTGGGAATCGAACTCGGGTCGGCCGCATGCAAGGCAAACGCCCTACCCGCTGTGCTATTATTGCTCCAGCCCCATTACTCTGGAATTTTAAGAAAAAAAAAAATGCTGAAAACAAAGTTGTTTGTGGAGGGTGACCCAGACATCTTTGGGTACCAGTTCTCTTTCCTCTGCTGCTTAGGGAGCTGAGTAGAAAGTCCCACACACTGCGATGGCCTCTTTACCGAGACCCTTGTGTGGCTGGCTAGACCTGCCCTCCTGTCTCTGTACTGTTGGCGGGAGAAGGGGGGTGGGCGGGCTGAGCCTGAGCTGGTCTCACAGGTACTGTCCCGAGTGCCGCAATGAACCCAGCGAGGTGGTGCTGGCCGGGGAAAGGTTGAAAGAGAGTAAGAAGAAGGCGAAAATGGCCTCAGCCACGTCCTCCTCCAATCGGGACTGGGGCAAGGTGAGACCCCCCGCCCTCCCCACCCCATACAGCTCTGCCTTGGCCCCGCCCACTCCACACCCCGCCCATCCCCTTACTAACCACTCCTGTCATTTGCCACGCCCACCCGTACCAGCCCACTGCCTGTTCCCGCCTACCTATCCCGCCCATCCCTTTGCCACACCCTTCAGCTGTCCAGTCTGCCCCCTTTGGCATGCTCAGTGCCTACTCCACGCTTCTCCAACTTCTCGCTGCTCGGCCCACAGGGCATGGCCTGCGTGGGGCGTACTCGGGAATGCACCATCGTCCCCTCCAACCACTACGGACCCATCCCGGGGATCCCCGTGGGCACCATGTGGAGGTTCCGAGTGCAGGTAACCGCCGGCATCCCCAGGACGGGCGGGAGCCCTTTCCTGTGTCTTTGACGGCCAGGCTGGAGCTGCCCCTGTGTGTGTCTCTGGTGATCCTAGGTCAGCGAGTCGGGGGTCCACCGGCCGCACGTGGCGGGCATCCACGGCCGGAGCAATGACGGCGCCTACTCCTTGGTCCTGGCTGGGGGATATGAGGACGACGTGGTGAGTGGGAGCCTGGCTTTGGGGGACGGCTGGCACGTCATGGAACGAGTTGTGGGGGTCTCCAATTTCTTTCCTGCTGGGACTTGGTTTCCAGTTAACACTTTTTCCTGCCTTAATATTGCCACGTAGACACTTCTCTGTCATGCATCTCCACTCAAAGTTGCTGGGTGTGGGGCACTCATTCGTACCTTCTGGTCCTTAAGTCGCACTGCCCTGCAGTACCTGCTGCTCTCCAATCTCAGTCCTTTGGGGTGTCTGCCCCCGGGTGCCTGCAAGCCTCGACCTGCCCCTGCCCAGTGAAGGCTCCTTGCTTCCTTTTTTTTTTTTTTTGCTTTTTTTGGGTCACATCCGGCAATGCACAGGGGTTACTCCTGGCTCATGCACTCAGGAATGACTCCTGGCGGTGCTCGGGATACTGGGATACTGGGAATCAAACCCGGGTTGGCCGTGTGCAAGGCAAACGCCCTACCCGCTGTGCTATTGCTCCAGCCTCTCTTGCCTGCCCACACGGGTCCCCTGCAGTTTCTTGGGCACTTGGGGCTTGACACTGGGGTATGGGGGTTGGCGGTCCTGGTTGACACTGGGTGTTGGGGATCGACTCATTGGGAATAGATTGATCTTTGTTTCCGTTTTGCTGGAACTTCTGCCCCGGACTCACCCCAACCCCGCTCTGTTTCAGGACCACGGAAACTTCTTCACATACACAGGCAGCGGTGGCCGGGACCTCTCTGGGAACAAGCGGACAGCTGAGCAGTCCTGCGACCAGAAGCTCACCAACACCAACAGGTGTGTGCGTCCCCGAGCTCAGCCGCGGGGAGGGGCTGGCGTCCAGTTGGGGTCATTTCCAGGGGCTTGGGATTCCCTTTAAGACTAACTGCCGGGGCCGGAGCGATAGCACAGCAGGTAGGGCGTTTGCCTTGCACGCGGCCGACCCGGATTCGATCCCCGGCGTCCCATATGGTCCCCCAAGCACTGCCAGGAGTAATTCCTGAGTGCAAAGCCAGGAGTAACCCCTGAGCATTGCTGGGTGTGACCCAAAAAGCAAAAAAAAAAAAAAGAAAGGAAAAGAAAATAAGACTTAACTGCCATGGTGTAGCAGGAGGGCTGTACCGGGCAAGCCACCGACGCTGGCATTCCTTAAGTTCCCTCCTGCATCACCAGGAGCGATTCCCGAGTGCAGAGCCAGGAGTGAACCTCTAAGTAATGCTGGTTGTGGCCCCAAACCAAGAAACTTTCTTTTTGGCTTTTTGGGTCACACCTGGCAGTGCACAGGGGTTCCTCCTGGCTCTGCACTCAGGAATTACCCCCGGCGGTGCTCAGGGGACCATATGGGATGCTGGGAATTGAACCCGGGTCAGCCACGTGCAAGGCAAACGCCCTACCCGCTATACTGTCACTCCAGCCACAAATCAAGAAACATAAAAAGAGAAAAAGGGTCCGAGGGCTGCTGGGCTTGATCCCAGTGAAAGATCTAGGGGCGACCCTTCACTGGGGGATGGGGGCCCTTCGCAGTGAGGGCATCTTTGGTTTTTCCTGGACCAGCTCTTCCCCTTGTGGGAATCAACCAGCATCCTATGGCTTTGGGGTACAAAGGAACCCCCATTCCCCCATTGGTGATTTCTTTTTCTTTTTTTTTTTTGCTTTTTTGGGTCACACCTGGTGATGCACAGGGCTTACTCCTGACTCTGCACTCAGGAATTACCCCTGACGGTGCTCAGGGGACCATATGCGATGCTGGGAATCGAACCTGGGTCGGGCTGCATGCAAGGCAAACGCCCTCCCCACTGTGCTATTGCTCCAGCCCCCCATTGGTGATTTCTGATCTCCAGTATTTACTTTTGATCTTTGCAGAGATCCAGTCTTTAGGGGAGGGGTGGGGGAACGCAGTAGGTTACAGGGTGACTTGGGGGCCACTCACACTGGGGTGCCAGGGTCTGCCAAATACAAGGCAGGCACCTTAAACCACACTCCCTCCCTGCCCCCACACCATGTAGGGTTGGGGTTGACGGCCCCCCCACTACTTCTGGGAAATGTGGAGGGAGAATCCTTGCCACCCTCCCTCCAGACCGGTGGGGTGGGGGGCGTTCCCAGTTCTCTGTGCCTGGTCCTCTATCCCTGTCTCGTCCTCCTCCAGGGCGCTGGCCTTGAACTGCTCAGCACCCATCAATGACACCAAGGGCGCCCAGGCCAAGGACTGGCGGTCGGGCAAGCCGGTGCGGGTGGTCCGCAACGTGAAGGGGGGCAAGCACAGCAAGTACGCCCCGGCCGAGGGCAACCGCTACGACGGCATCTACAAGGTGGGCCTGTGCCCCTGCCACCCCCTCCCCTCTGTGCCCCTGCGCCCCCCACCCCAGTGCCTCCGACCCTGACTCCCAACCCCACACCGACTGCAGGTGGTGAGGTACTGGCCTGAGAAGGGAAAGTCCGGCTTCCTGGTGTGGCGCTTCCTCCTGCGGAGGGACGACGAGGAGCCAGGGCCCTGGACCAAGGAAGGGAAGGACCGGATGAAGAAGCTGGGGCTGACCATGCAGGTGTGCGGGGGGAGCATGGGCAGGGGGGGACTGTGGAAGGCCCGGAATCGAACCCGGGGCGGCTGCGTGCAAGGCAAACGCCCTCCCTGCTGGGCTACTATGCACTTGGCCCCTCTTGGGGATTTTTCTTCTTGTTTCTTGCTTTTTGGGTTACACCCGGGGATGCTCAGGGCTTCCTCCTGGCTCATGCACTCAAGAATTACTCCTGGTGGTGCTTGGGGGGCCATATGGGATGCTGTGAAACAAACCCGGGTCGGCCTCGTGCAAGGCAAATGCCCTACCCGCTGTGCTATCGCTCTAGCTCTGGGACTTTTTCTTATGAAAATAATGTCCCTTCTCCAAGGACCCTGGCCCTGCCTGCTGGCCTCCCCCAGCCGGCACGGCGCCTTGGCCACGCGGAGCCTGGGTGTTCCGTCATGGAGTTTCCAGCCGGGCAGGGGAGAGCCTGCCGGCTTCTATCTCCTGGCACCCCGTGGTCCCCTGAGCACAGCTGGGGATGGGCCAAAATTCCCAAAACAAAGATTTTTTATTTTCCTTCCCTGAGTTTTCTTTTTTTTTTGAGTTACGTGTAGTGGGGTATTTGGGGCCAACATTCGGCAGTGCTCAGGACTTTGTCTTGACTCTACTCTGGCAGGGATCACTCCTGGTGGGGCTTGGGAAACGCTGTATGGTGTGAGGGGTTCGAACCCGGGCCCACCCTGTGTAAGACCAGGCTGGCCCCACTGCTGTTCTGGTGCTTGCCCCAGGACCTTTGCTGTAAGACCCTTGGCTTAGAAATGAATTCAGCCTCTGGTTCCAGCTCCCCGCGGGGGGGGGGGGGGGGCCCCCCAATAACCAGGATCAAAGGCTGGAGCTGAGAGGAGCCAGTGCCTGGTGCGAGATAAGCGGGCTCCCCCCACTGGGGCTGCAGGCTTCCCAGGCTCTGTAATTAGGGGGTTTTCTGTTTCTGGTGGGGAGGCTGATGGGTCGGGGCGGGGCTATTTAAGGCATCTTAATTGCTAAGTGCCTAGCCCCTGGGGGTGGGGAAGAAGCCACAGAACTCTGCAGGAACATCAGGAGCCATAGACCTGGGACAGGGAGCTGGGACGGGGAAGGCAGCCCCAGTGGGATAGCAGGATGGAACCCCCGGCTCCCTGAGGCTGCTGGGGGTCTCGGAGGTGGCTGTGGCCTGGGGGGAGGGGTGCTTGACTGAGTTCAGCCCCTGTGGGGGGGCAGTTCTATGTTTGGTGACCTGCAAACCCGGAAGTGTGTGTGTGTGTGGGGGGGGGGGGTGTGTGGCATGCTAGCCCCTGACCCAAATCTGGGAGGCTGTGAGGTATCCGCTGGTCTGGAGCTGCGGCTCGGAGGGGGTGGGTGTGTGTCCAGCCTGTGGCCCGCCCCGGCCCCACCACCCCAGCTGGAGCCCTGCGCCCAGCCAGGAGTGAGCCCTAGGTGCCCATGCTGGGTGTGGCCCCCAACTTTGAAAAACGTGTGTGTCTGTGGGCAAAGGGGGGGTGTGCGGTCCTGACCCCTCACCTCTGCCTCCCCTGCCAGTACCCTGCAGGTTATCTGGAAGCCCTGGCGCGGAAGCAGAAGCAGAAGGAAAACCGCTCGAAGGCGGCCGCTGAGGAGGCTGCCGAGGAGGCCGAGGAGTCCATGGACGTGGATGACCGTGCGACCCCCAAGAAAGGCAAACGGAAGAGCAAGTCGGCAGGTGGGCGGGGTGCCTGGGGCTGGGGGCTTGTGGGGGAGGGTGGGGGGCAGCCTGGGGCGGGGGGCCCAGCCTCACCCCCTCGGCCCCCACCTTCCCCCAGAGGGCCAGTCCAGCGCCGAGTCCCCGCCGCAGGCCACCCCGAAGAAGAGCCGCGTGGAGCCGTTCAGCCTGACGGCGCAGCAGACCCTCCTCATCGCCGAGGACCGGAGCAACGCCAAGCTCTGGGCCGACATCCAGGGCTCGCTGCAGGACGGCACGGTGAGCCGGCGGGCGCCTGCCCCCACTGTCTGTGGCCAGCCCCTCACTTGTCCGTTTTGTCGTTCTGGTGCTCGGGCCGAGTCCTGATTGTGCGCAGGGGTCACTCCTGGCACTATTCAGCGACCGTTAGGACCCTCAGGGTTGCCTGGGATCCGCTCCTGGTTGTCTGGGGGCAGGGCCAGCGCCTCCCCATCCCAGCGACCTGAGCTGTGTGTTCCTTTTGTGTCTGTCTGTGCCCCCCCCCCAAAGTGTGGGGGTGGCCTTGTCTCCAGCTGCCTCTCCTCCGCCTCTCCCTCCCCACTGTCCACCCCTTCCCAGTCCTTCCGTCCTGGGGCATCCCTGAGGCTCTGGTCTTCTCCTTGACCTCAGCTGGGCTCCGTGCATGTGGCCACCTCCCACCCCCCCAACCCCCCCCCCATCCTGGCTGGGTCGTCTGACAGTGGGTGAAGAATGAGATTGTTGGAGGCCAGTGTTCCAGGAGGGCTGCCTGGAGGCGCTGGCCTGAGCTCGCACCCCCTCCTGCCGCCCCCAGTTCCAGCTGTTCCTGAGTAAAGTGGAGGAGACCTTCCAGTGCATCTGCTGCCAGGAGCTGGTGTTCCGGCCCATCACCACCGTGTGCCAGCACAACGTCTGCAAGGTGAGGTAGCTCTCTGCCTTTTCCGAAATATTCCAGAACCTTCCATTTGTTTACCCCCTTCACTGCTCCTCCCCCCTGCCCCTAACACACACACACACACACACACACACACACACAAGCGTGGGTGTCACAGTTCTGGTGGCTGAGGAAGGTTCACGGGAGGGTCGGGCCCTGTTGATATGTCACAGTAGATTGGGTGGTCCCCACCTCGGGGCCAGCTAGACCCTTATGTCCTGCCATGCCATCCCCGGGGCCTTTTCCCGGGGGCTGAGTCAGGGCCAGCTCTGACTCAGGGCGGGGGTAGAGGCTGCAGAGCGCAAGCGTGGGTCCCTCCATGCCCTGTGCCGGTGGAGTAGGACCCCCTCATCCCCTCCTTCCACCTCTGGCTGGCTCCTTACCTGAGCGTCTGAGGGGCTCTCGCCACCGTGGACGCAGACTTGCCCGGATGACACAGCCTGGGGGTTCATCTCTGGTTTGGGATGGTCCCGAGGGCGTCAGGTGGCCCTGGGCTGTTCTGCCACAGGACTGGCGGGTTGGGGGCCCCCTGTATTTCCGGGGCGCCAGGGAGGTCCCCGGTGTCAGAGCTGTGAGATCTGGCCAGACAGTGAGAGGGCAGCTGGGGAAAGGCCTCCAGGGGACCCGGCAGTTAGCGGAAGGGGAGACGGATGGTTGGGGGGCCCTGAGCGGGGCGAGAGGCCAGGACCGTGTCCCTTATGGACCCCTCTCACCTACCTGCCCTCTCACCAGATTTCTTTTGGGGCCACGCCCAGCGATGCTTGCGGGTTCTTCCTGCCTCTGCTCAGGGAGCACTCCTGGAGGGGCTCGGGGACCCCTAGGGGAGGCCGGGGATCGCTCCGGCCAGTGCCCCCCTCCCCCGCCCTTTTATTTATTTTTTCTTTTTGCTTAAGTCGGCCGGATCCAGGTCCTGCCCAGTGGAAGCTTAGAAAGACGCGAGGGGGCGGTGGGTGTCCTGGGAGCGTGTGTGGTCGGCTCCAGAGGGACAGAGCGGCCACTGCCACGTGCCCAGCAGCCGCCTGTCTCCCCTGCAGGACTGCTTGGATCGCTCCTTCCGGGCGCAGGTGTTCAGCTGCCCCGCCTGCCGCTGTGACCTGGGCCGCGGCTACTCCATGCAGGTGAACCAGGCGCTGCAGGCGGTGCTCAACCATCTCTTCCCCGGCTACGGCAGCGGCCGGTGATCCTCTCTCCTCCCCCCTCCTCCTCCTCCTCCTCCTCTGGCACTTGGCACAGGGGAGGCGCCTGCGACATCAATTTTAGCAGCTTAACTTAAGAACAAAATGTTGTTTCCCCTCCCCTGCAACCCCCCCGCCCCCTCCCCCAAAAAGCCTTCTTGTTTGTCTGGCTGGGTTTTTTGTTGGCTTCCTGGTGCTCCCCTGACCCGCCCCCCCCCCCCCCCCCGCCACCCCAAGTCTTATTCTCTTTTCCTCCCTGCTCCATCTGAAAATTTTTAGGAATTGAAAAGAAAGAAAAGTTGAACCTCCAAAGCCCCTAGCCTGCACCATTCCCAGACACAGCCTCCCTTTTGGCAGATAGAAACAAAATACCCCTGCAGACTTGTTATTTCTGAGATGAGAACTAGGAGGAAAAAACTCCATGTGGTTGCAGCTGGGGGGGGGAGGTGTCTGTGCCTTTTGAGGGTCAAGTTCAAATGCCTCCAAGCCTTCCCTTCCCCAGGGGGGCCTGACCAGTCCATGACCCACCCCCTCCCATGGTGTGAGGGAGGGCATCAGCCCCGGGCATCACCACCGCTGACTGTCTCTGATCAGACTGGATGGGCCAGGTTGGTGGCCGGGTGGAGTGGGGGGGGTCCCTTGGCCGGAAGTTGTGGGAAGAAGAGGAAAATTCCAGTTTGTCCCATGTAGATGGGAGGGCCTACACTCCACACTGCCTCCTCATTCATGAGCCTCTCCCCAGGCTGGCGGAGCTGGAGGCCCCCGCCCCAGAACTACCTCTTTCAGAGCCTTCTCCATGCAGGCCACCCCACAGTGCCCCCTGCCCTCCCCCCAACTCTGGAAGCCATGTTCAAGTGCCTACGGTTCAGTCCGTCTCTCAAAGCACAAGGGCTTCTCTTAGCACTGCACTGTCGGTCTGCATAGCCAGCCGCTCCGGACAACTGGTCGACCCACTTCCCCGGTGCCAGGAGCTTGTCTAGAGCCGGTCTCGGTTCTGTCGACCCATATCGGAATTGAATTTTCAACCCGCCAGTTGAGAATTACAAAGAGGGGATATATATATTTTTTTTAAATAAATGAACACTTCGGCTAAATGAAATTTTTTTTTTTTGTAGTTACTGTATATGTTACTGAGAAAGCTATATAACTTAGGTTGGTTTTTTGTTGTGTGTGTGGGTTATTATTATTTTTTAATTTTTGGCTATTGTTTTGTATTTGGGGGATGGATTTTTTTTTTCCTAACTTTACCAAAGTTTGCAGCTTATACCTCAAAAGAATAGGACTATTTTAAATCATTATCACTGCAGACAAACTGGAAAAATAATGGTTTTCTAACAGTTTGAGGGTGTTTTTCTTTTTCTTTTTTTTTTTTTTTGTGGATAATCTGTTAGGAAGAAACAAAATCCCCTGTAGGCTTTTTGTAAAAAGTTCAATATTCTTGTCCAGATTTTAGATTTCTCAGAATAAATGACTTTTGCAGATTTCTTCTGTTGTGCCTTGTCCTCTTTCAAGAACCTACAAAATCACTGGTCCCAGCTGACTTTCAAATATCTTGGGTGGGGTCCGGAGCCGTAGGACTGTGGGGACGGTGCTCACCCTGCATGCTGCCCGCCTGGGGATCAAGCCTGGCACTCCAGCTGGCAGGAGTGATTCCTGAGTGCAGAGCCAGGAGGAACCCCTGCGCATGGCAGAGCTGAGAGCATTTTCCTATGGGTGGGTTAGAAGCCTGGGGCCTGGACTCTGCTGACTCCAGCTCTTGGGGGGCTGGGGCTATGGGTGGTTCTCCAGGCTTGAAGATCAGCTTTGCAGGGCTGGAGCGATAGTCCAGGGAGTAGGGCGTTTGCCTTGCACATGGCCGACCCGGGTTTGATTTCCAGCATCCCATATGGTCCCCTGAGCACCACCAGGAGTGACTTCTGTGCATCGAGTGGTGTGACCCAAACAGCCAAAAAAAACTGACTGCTTGCTTTTTTCCTTCCTTCCTTCCTTCCTTCCTTCCTTCCTTCCTTCCTTCCTTCCTTCCTTCCTTCCTTCCTTCCTTCCTTCCTTCCTTCCTTCCTCTCTCTTCCTCTTTCTCTCCCTTGATTTGTTTTTTTTGTTTTTTTTTATTTTGCTTTTTGGGTCAACCTGGCAATGCTCGGGTTACTCCTGGCTCTTCACTGAGGAATTACTCCTGGCAGTGCTCTGGGATGCTGGGAATCGAACCCCGGTCGGCTGCGTGCAAGGCAAACGCCCTACCCTCTGTGCTATTGTTTCAGCCCACCTTGATTTATTTGGGACCAGAGAGACAGTACATTAGGTAGGGCGCTCGCTTTGCATGCAGCCGATCCAGTTTTTATCTCTGGTTGTCCCATAGGTCCCCCCAGTGCTGCCAGAAATGGGCAGGTGTACCTCAGCTAGGGTCATCCAGAGAAATAACCGCTGGGGCTAGAGTAGGTTCCCTACAGCATAGGGAGGGGAGTGGCTGCAATACTGGACTCAATGATTCCAGCTTGCATCGTGTGCCAAGGATCAGACAGAGCTGGACACCTGCTCAGGGAATTCGGGTAGATCTTTTTTTTTTTTTTGCTCTTTGGGTCACATCCGGGATGCCCAGGGATTCTGCCTGGTGTTTTTTGGCACTCAGCAATTAATTACTCCTGGCGGTGCACAGGGCACCTTGTGGGATGACAGGAATTGAACCCATGTCAGCTCTGTGCTAAGCAAATGCCCTCCCTGCCGTACTATTGTCCTGGACTCGAAAAGGGGTAGATTCTGGAATCACAGTTGAGCCTTTAACAGGGAGATGCAGCCCCTGGTACAGATAAACTGTGCTTAAGAATTGGCGCCCCTCGGGCCAGAGCAATAGTATAGTGAGTTGGGCACTTGCTTGCACATGGCTGACCCAGGTTCGATCCTCGGCATCCCATATGGTCCCCAAAGCACTGCTAGGAGTAATTATTGAGTACAGAGCCAGGAGTAACCCCTGAGCATCGCTGGGTGTGACCCAAAATGGAAAAAAAGAATTGGTGTCAGGGCTGGAGTGATAGCACAGCAGGTAGGGCATTTGCCTTGTATGTGGCTGACCTGGGTTTGATTCCCAGCATCCCATAGAGTCCCCCGAGCACCGCCAGGAGTAACCCCTGTGTATGGCCCAGTGTGACGACCCCCCAAAAAAAAAGTGCCTCTGGCAGTCGGGAGTATTTTCAGGAGTCATTCCTGAGTACAGAGCTAAGAGTAGCCCTTGAGCATCACTGGGTGTGACCCCCCCCCCAAAAATCGGGGCCTCACCTCATTCCTACGGCACGTACGGATGCTAGAAAAGTCTAGAAATGGACCCCCACCCCATTGCATCCCATGCTCAAAATCAGCTTGGAGAGTACAGAGAGTTAAGGGGTGCTTGTCTTGAATGTGGTCAACCAAGTCCAATATCTGCACCCCTGAAGTGAGTCCTGAGCACTGCTGACTATATCCTTACCCTCCTCCCCCACCACAAAAAGCCCAAGGAACTACCCTGAGCAGAAAAAAAAACAATAGTATCCTGAGCAACAGCTGGAATTACCCCCAACACAGCTGGGAGTAGGCACCAAAAGACTGAGCATGGTTCAGATCCAGCCGCCCTCCCCCCATGAAAGACTTGAAAAGGAGAAGTTAGGTGAATTTCTTCCCCATCCCCCAGTGAATGAATCAGTCTGAAAAGTCTAATCATGCCCTTACTTTGCATATGATGATTTTTTCATTGAGGGCTGGTGTGGATGACAGCTCTTTCCCACCCTTTGGAAACATTTTTTCTTTTTTTTTTTTTTTTGCATCACACCCAGGGATGCACAGGGTTTACTCCTGGCTCTGCACTCAGGAATTATCCCTGGCAGAGCTCAGGGGACCATATGGGATGCTGGGAATCGAACCCAGGTCAGCCGTGTGCAAGGCAAACGCTCTACATGCTGTGCTATTGCTCCAGCCCCCACCGAAACATTTTCAACAGTGAAAAGGACTGTATGATGGACAAGCAGGGAAGGCACAGCTGACCCGGGTTTGATCCCAATCACTCCATAAAGTACCCAAAGCTCTGACAGGAGTGATTCCTGAGCACAAAGCCAGGAGTAAGCCCTGAGCATATCAGGGTATGGCCCCCAAACAAAAAGAAGCAACAAAGAGAATTGCATAATGAACTTCCCCAAACCCTCTTCCATTTAGATTCCACAAAAGTCACCTAATAGATGCCATTTAAAATAGCTGGGGGGAGGGGAATTATCCCCTCAACAATATATGTTTGGTATTTGAGTCTCATCTAGTGGGGGGGTTTGGGGAACCATATTGGGAGCTGGGGACAGCAGCTAGCAAGGCAAATCCCCTGAGCTCTGTCCTATTCCTTTGGCCCTTTTTTGGTCCCCTTTTTTAATGGAAAACGGAGCCTGACTTCTCTCTGAGGTTGTTTCACTTTTCTCACTTGGGGGTGTACTTTTTTCTGCTCATTGATGAAAACACGTCAGAAAGCACAAGCGTTGGGATCTGTACCTTTCTTTCCATAAATGGTAACTGATTAAATAGAGAATTCAGGACCACTTGGTTAAAAAAAAAAAGAAAAGGCATGATGAACTTTCCAAAATCCTCTTCTATATAGATTCCACAAATGATAAATTTTTCACCGAATAGGTGGCATTACAGAGCACATTTAGCTAATCCCTGCAGGACACATGAAAGGGGTCACTCGAACAGTGCTGGAAGATTTTCCTCCCTTTCCACTTGACACATAGTTTAGTAATCCCAATACTTTAGCCCAGGATTATTTACCAGGTCCGGAGGACTGCAACACTTTGGAAACAATTGCATACCCTAAACAGCTTGCAAGCATCCCTCCAAAGGGGTGGGTTTGCTGGGTTCCAGCACAGAGGCAATTAAAATAGCAAAATCAAGCTGGATAGTGTAGCCTTGCAAGCAGTTAATCTGGGGTATTTTTGCCTTGTTTTTATTTTGTCTAGGGACCACACCTGGGGATGTTCAAAGGTTACTCCTGGGTGTGCAGTCAGGATTCTCCTGGAGGGGCTCATGGGACCATATGGGATGCTGGTTTGGAACCCAGATGGATTGCATGCAAGGCAGTTCTTACCCACTGTACTGTGGAGCCCTTGTTTTTCTGTCTGGCCCACACCCGCGCTCAGGACTTATTCATGGCTCCGAGCTCAGGGATCATATTGGGTGGTGGGATTTGAACCTGGGTCATCCAGGTGCAAGGTAAGCACTCTACCCGCTGTACTACTACATAGTCAGAATTTGCTCATTTTAATTGTCTCGGTGCTTGTAACCGGCCCTCCCCCCACACACACCGCCCGCCGGTTTTGATCTCCAGTACCACATATGGTTCCCTGAGTCCTGCTAGGAGTCACCGCTGAGCTCAGAGCCAGGAGTAAGTCCCTGAGCACAGCAAAGTGTGGCCCCAAAGCAAAAATCGAAAAGAGCAAACCTGCAGTTCTCCGGCTGACACTTCTACCAGGGAGACGGGAGAGTGCCCCCACCTTTGCCAGGTTTCTACTTAATAACTGGTTATTTCCGCTCAGTTTTTCCACGATTCCCGGGAGAGAGGCAGAAGGTAGGGTGGACTTGCTAAAATGTTTGTTTCACTGGGGATGCAGGACTAAAGCGATTACAGGACCATCCAGAGAGAGGCGTGGCGCCCCGCTGAGCCTTGAACTAAGGTCAGGTAGCTTCGATTCCAGAGGAGGATTATATCTTTTGAGAAATTTTGCTGACTGTGACAGTTAAGAACTGGGTTCGGGGGCGCTTGCTGCACGACTTTTTAATTTCTTCAGTTCTCAGTTCTTTCCTTTTACAAAGGAGAGTTTGGTACTGTTTCTTAGCTACCAAGTCAGAAAGTTGTGGGAACTCGGGCCCCAAGTTCCCGTTGCAGGTCTCGAACGCATTCCCCTAAGCTCCCGAGGCCCGGTGCTGATGTTGTGCTGGATCTCACGTACTCAGCAGCCGACCGATAACCTGGGCTGGGCCCGGGCTCTGATTGGCATCCGTCTCGTCCATTACTCGCCTCGGGTTTGCCGTACCAACCAATCCGCGCTCATCCCCAGGTGTTCGTCGGGCGGCCCCTCAGGCGTCCTTGTCAATCTCCGGATCAACCGCTGTCTGGTTGGTCTTCGCCGCTTTGACTGGCGGACGTACTCTCCAATGAGAACAGAGCCGGTCAGTGGGCACGTGGGTGGGCGCCGGCGCGTCCCGGCGAGCTAGCCAATAAAGAGGCGCGGCCGGCGCCAGGGCCCGCCCTATCGAGGCGCTTGGTGGGCGGAACCTGCCGTGTTGATGGGTCCGGCGGAGGGGAGGGGCGGAGCTGTCAGCGGCAGCCAATGAGCGCGCGGGCGTGGGCTCGGGGGCCAATGGGGGTCGGGGCGGAGCTGGCGCGCGGCCTTATAAGCCCCGCCCGGGGCGCTCGCGGAGGGCTCGGCCGCCAGCAACCGAGCGGGGCCCGGCCCGAGCTGGGCCTTGGGGTGCGACGCCGAGGGCGGGGGAGCGCGCGACGCTGCTCCGGGACCGGGCCGCGCGCGCCGCCTCAGGTGAGCCCGCGGCGAGGCGTCCGGTCGGCCGCGTCCGGGCACGGGCACGGGCCCCGCCGCCGCCGCCGCCGCAGTCGCCGCCGCCGTCGTCGTCGTCGTCGCCGCCGTCGCCGCCGCCGCCCCCGCGCCGCGCCGCGCCGCGCCGCCGCGTCGCGTCCGTGTCTGCGGGAGCCGCCGGCACGCGAGGCCCAGGCCTCGGGCGCGGCCTGCGAGGCCCGCGGCCGCCGCCGCGCTTTGTCCCGGCCCGCGAGGCGGTTGGGGGCGTTAACCGGCCGGTCCCTGGACCCCGGCAGGCCTGTCGGCCGGGGCCCGGCGGCCGGACAATGGCGGGGCGCGGGGCGGGGTGGGGGCGCCCCGTGTCGGCGCCCGGGAGCCCGCGGGGGCTGGGCCGGGGCGCCCCCCCGGCGGCCCTGCACAAAAGATGACAGCGTGGGTGGCCCCGGCCCTGCCCTGCCCGGCCCTGCCTGGGCCCTTCTCTTTTATTATTCAGGCCAATCCTCAGAATTACAGAAAAAAAAAAACCAACAACCCCAAACCCTCAAATCTTCCAACCCTGCCCCCAAATAATACCCCCCACCAAAAAAAAAAAACCAATATCGAGAATTGCAGATGGAAAGATTGGAGACCCAGGCCCCCTGGTGCAAACTCGCTTGCGTTTCCGGCCCTGGACTGGGGTCCCGCTGAGGCTCCCCCTGCCTCCTCCCCTTGGCGCCCCCAGAAATACCCTTCCAGGGATACCCCGCACCCCGCCTTCCCCTCCCAGGTTGAAATCCGGGTTGAAATCCGGCTTGCCATCCGCAAACTTGTCCCCATCTCTCCCTCTTCGCTCTCCTGAGCACCCCCACCCGTAAATGAGCATGCAATCCGGATTTTTTTTTTTAATTAACAAATTTTTTTCCTCTTAAAATTGGAAATGTTACCACTTGGGTATACCAATCCCAGCGTCCAGGCGCTCTGCCCCCGGGTCCCCATCCATCCCTCCCTCCCCCATCCAAGCCCGGGTCATTGCAGTTTCCAGGCTTCCCCCCATCCCCTTCGTCGTTGGGAAGAAATTGTGCAGTTGGCGCCCTCGACCTGGGGCGGCCGGTTCTCGCCCCCTGCGGGGTCGGGGGTGGGGGGGCGGGTCGGGGGCACAGGTTGCGAAGGGGCCGGGATGGTAGAGATTCTGGGTCTGTGCCCAGTGGGCTTGCCGACAGCTGGTGGGAGCAGGGCGCCAGTTCACCTGGACCCGGTGGCAGTTTTTAGGATGTATATTCTTTTAAAAAAAAAAAAAATTTCCCCCTCCAGGATGCTGGAGCTGTGGCTGTCTCTTCGGTGTACCCCCGTCTGTGTGGTCGCGGAAGAATAGTTTATTGTTGTTGTTTTTGGAAATAATTCAGGTGCGTTCCGGGAGTTATCAGAGGACCCGGGTGTCCGGTGCCAGCGGAGTGTCGCCGAGCCGGGCTGGTGTCGCTGTCAATATCGGGGGTGTCCTGTGTGCGTGCGCACTGGGGGGCGTGGGGCCCGGCCTCGGAGCCTCCCACTCGAGGGGCGCCCCTCGGGCCAGAGTAGGGCGAGGGGGCTGGGTGCCATGGTGGGCAAGCCAGCCCCGCCTCCTAGCCCCGGTGCCCCTTGGCCTGCTCCCCAGGCGACCTGAGCCCCAGAAACAGGCTCATTAAGGGTCTCCAGGGCTTTTCTCACCCCCCAGTGCTCCTGCTAATGACCCCCCTAATTCCCACATAATAGCTTCCTTTGGACGCACAGGGAGGGCTTGTCAGTGCCTCTGTCCCTGCCCTGGGGGTACCACCCCCCCTCTGCAGCCCAGCAGTGGGATTTGTTTTTTTGGCTTAAATTTTTATTTATTTATTTATTTTTAAGGATTTTGGGGCCACACACTCGGCGATGCTCAGGGCTCACTCCTGGCACTGCGCTCAGGAATCCCACCTGGCGGGGCTCACCTGTGGGGTGCTGCATATGGAACCCGGGTCCGCCCCCTGGGCAGTGGGATTTGGGGGAACCTGGAAGAACCGAGATTGGAGAGCCCAGAGGTTTTCAGACTCGGGCCCCTCGGCCACCTGGCGGGTCCCTTGAGCCCCTTGTTGGGAGTGGTGACCCCTAGGTAGCTGTACCCCCAGGAGTGGCTGTGTCCTCGAGAGGCACGGGGGCGAGTGGACGCTCTGATGTGGGGGGTGTTAGGGGTGGAAGTGGGGTGTTCTCCTGCTTGCCGGACCTTTCCACCGTTTTGCTTGGGGGTTTCTGTGAAGGATGTTTGGCCTGGGAGTTTGAGGGCGCTCCCCCGCCCCCAGCCTACCTGGCCTTTGTTGTACCCGCGGGACCTGGAGCCTTGCCCGGGGTCCCTGTCAATTCCTGCAGGAGCCCCGTAGGGGCTGGCCATCTGTTCCTGGCCACTGTAACTCACCTGCCCGGCCGCGGGGTGGACGGGGGAGGTGATGGGCGGCCCTTCAGTGGGGCTAGGGAAGCACTTCCGGTTGGCTTCCTCCCTCTCCGGCCCTGGGAGCTGTGCTTTGGCGCCCGACCTTGGTCCAGGCACTGGCTCAAGAACAAAGTTGTGTGTGTGTGTGGAGTGGGGTGGGGAGGGGGGCGGGGGGGCCCACCAGCGCTCCTGGCTCCGTCATTTTCTGGCCTTGGGTCCCCTGGTCCCCCTCCATCCCCACACTGGCTCCCCAGGCTGAAGGAGCCGTGGGGCGAGGGGACAGGCCACTTCTGTGGGGGTGGGCTCTGTCTCCTCCTGTAAAGTTGGTGCGGGGGAGAGGACCAGAGTGGGGTGGCCCGGAGCTGCACCCAGGACTGTCCCTAGCACGAGGAGTCACCTAAGTGCCCCCACAAGCGGCATCTGCCCGGAGCCTCCTCCCCTGCCCTCTTCATGGGGGAGCGTCCTATTGGCCCCTGTGTCCAGCCCCTGGTACCCAGCTTGGCTGCCCTTACCTCTGCCCATCCCTCTGCAGTGCTCCCTCGGACAGAGGGCCCTCCCTGCCCCGGCGTCCACGCCCCCAAAACTTCCCCACGTGCTCCCTTTTTTACTAGTGTACTTGCAGGGTACAGCTCCCTGGAAGCCGCTCCGGGCTCCATTCCCAGCTCTGGAGGAGGCAGGGGGCCGCGAGGGTTGGTGGGGAGAGCGGGGAGTGCCCTGAGCACAGGCTCTGCATAGGGAGCCCCCACCCCATCCCCTGAGCACAGAGTCCAGCCCTGCCAGGTGTGCTACCAAGCATGAAAAAAAAAGGGGGGCTTTTTATTTTGCATTTTTGGCCACACCCCTGGATGCTCAGGGCCTTTCTCCTGCCTCTGCACTCTGGGATCACTGTACTTCTGCCTGGCTGTGTTTAGGGACACTTAAGGGACGCTGGGGATCGAACCTGGGTGGGCCACGTGCAAGGCAAGTGTCTCCTTGCTCTCTGTCGCTCTGGCCCTGAAAAAGGGGGATTTTAAAGGGACTCCTCTGTCATCCCAGAGTCATGATGTCCTGCAGTAAGTGCTGGGCCCCCCACGTGGAGGCGTGTGTGGCCGATACTCAGTCTCCTGGAGCCAGTTTACAGTGTTAAAGACAAAAAGTTCCTATAGCCTCCGTCCAGGGCCAGCAGGGGAAGGATCCATTTCATCCTCATTCACGTTGGGATTTTGCGTTCCTGCCTTTTTTTAATTTTTAAATTTGTATTTTTCAAATTTGGGGGGGCCCGCCATTGGTATACTCGTGACTTACTCTGCATTTCCGGATCACTCCTGGTTGCACTCGGGTTGGGGGGACTCTATGGGGTGCCAGAGATCAAACCCCGATCAATTGGCTGTGTGTGAGGCAAACTCCCTACCCTCTGTCATTCGGCTCTGGCCCCAGTGACCCTGTGTTTTGCCGCCCCCCAGCCTCCTCCTCTACCCGGAAGGAACCATCCGCTGACTTCCTGTTGCCCAGGGTAGCAGTTCCAGACCCCTGGCCTGGCCTTTCTGCAAGTCCAGCCCCATCCTGTAACCTTTAGCCAGGGAGCCCCCTCCCCCCTCTCCCGCCTGCAGGAGGGTCCCTGAGGCTCCCACTGCCCTCCTGCTCCCGGAGGCCCCCTTCAGCCTCTGCCTGCCGTGCTCAGCCCCATCCCAATAAAACTTTATTCCAGGACTCCAATGTGTGAAGGTCATGTGCCTTGGACTCTGTTTTGTTTCGTGCCCTCTTGTGATTCCCCCTCCCCCTATTTATTAACATCCCAGAGGCTTCCCCAGCGCCTGCCCCACCCTGCCCTGTCCCTGGGTGGGGGGGCCCCCCCTCTGCAGCCTGGCTGTGGGATTTGACTTTTTTTAGCTTAAAAAAAGTGGTTTTTTTTTTTTTTTTTTAAGGTTTTATAAAAGGCTTCCTAGCATCCAGGACCCACCCTGGTTCCCTCATTGCCTAGGGCATTTCCTGGCGGCCTGGGGACCCTCTGTCAGGGAAGAATGAGAGCATTTCCATCTAAGTGAAAGTGCTAATTCTCTCTTAGGATCCCCCAGCCAGCACCTCCAGGAGTAATTCCTGAGCCCAGAGCCAGGAGTAACTCCTGAGCATGGCTGAGCGTGGCCCCCAAACTAAAACCAGACAAAAAAAATAGGGGGAAGGGAGAGGCTTTGCAGGGAGATGGGGAGTGCCCTGGCCTTGAGGCTGCCAACCCAAGTTCAGTCCCCGGCACCCTATGGCACCCTACACAGGCCCCTGAGCACAGCCAGGTGTGGTCCCTAAACAAAAGGCACTGAGCATCAGAAAGGAAACTAAGGCAGACGGACCCCCCATGGGGGTGATGCTCAGCTTCTCTGCCTGTTTCTTTCTGCGCCTCCCCCCCTCCGTGTCCACTATCCCTAAATGGATGGTTGTCAGGGACTCCCTCCTGGGCCCTGGGTTGGGCCTGGCAGACCCAGTTTGAGAGGACCATGTGGCTCCCACCCACCTTCTGCCAATGGGGAGGGGCACAGAGGAGGGTCCTGGGGTGGGGGGGTTGGGGGCAGGTCCAGGCCAGCTGATTTCCAGCTCCCAGGAGATATCTGGCTTAGTTTGTCTCCAGCAGGGTTTCTGGTGGCTGAGAGCCACGTACCCCAGGGTACCCGGCTCGGGGAGGGGCCCTCCCTCCCGTGCTCGGGCTGGCTTCCTGGTACACCTTTGACCCACAGCCTGCCCCCCCGCTTGCTTTTCTGGCCTGGGTGAGACATTTGCTGCCCCTTCCGTGGGTTGGGGTCACAGTGCCCTGGCCTAGGCCTTGGGGATGTTGGTTTTGTGGGCAGAGTCCGGGAATCCAGAGTCACTGGGCAGGTTGAGGGTCCCCGTGACTGAGCAGAAGAGTAATGGGGGACAGCTGAGCCTGGGGGGTGGTGCTGGGGGGCTGCATCTGTCCCTGGGCTGCCCCTTTCTGCAGCAGATCCCCCTGTCCAGCTGCCTGCTGACTTCGCTGCTGTCTCTGCTGGACGATGGGGGTCTCTTTGCATCCAGAGGGTCTTGGGGCTGAATCTGGGCAGAGCAGGTCTCCCAGCAACTGGGGGTGCTGGGGGCTCCCCAGATGAGGGGCAAGGACGGGTGGGAGCAGCTTGCCTAACCAGGGTTGGGGACTCCAATGAATGATACCCCTAGGGAATGCACCAACCTTGGGCCCCTTGACTCCCCCCCTCGGGAGGTGTTAGCTCTGAGCAAAGGGGGCATCTCGTCTCCGTGGGGGTGCTGTGTGTGTCGTGTATCTTGGCTCTGAGTGTAGGGGATGGCTATTTCTGGGTTCCCTGAGAGTCAGCCCCTTAGTGTCACGATCTCCAGGGCAGAGTGGGGTTCTGGGAGAGGGAGTGGCTTTTCGGGCTTCGGTGTGATCTGTAGGGTGGACATTCGACCCCCCCACAGCCCATGGTCCTGAAGGCCAAGGATGTGGGAGCCCAGGCTTCCTGGACCTCCCCACCATACCCTTGTCAGCCCGGGACTGGGGCGCGGTGGTGGGGGACAGTGGGGCTGTGGACCAGCACACAGCAAGGTCAGGTGCTGGCCAGCCGTCCTGGGAGCTGGACAGAGCAGGCTTCTTAGGGGCAGCGTCTGGAGACTCGAGGCCCAGCTGGCTGTGAGGAACAGTGGGCAGCTGCAGTCTGTGCTCCATATGTGTGACCAGGGGCTTGAGGTGCCTGGGGTGCAGCAGGGGGTCATAGGGTTCGGGAAGCCCAGTCCTGAGTGAGCTGGGAAGGACAGTGAGCTGTGTGTGTGTGTGAGGGGGGGAGTGGTGGGAGGGGAGGCCCCTGTGGACACGAGCACCCACAGTGGTCACCTGAGCTGCCACGGCTTCTGGGGCATTTGGGGTATCTAGTGATCCCCTGTGCCGCCTTGCTTCTTGGGGCAGGTGTGGACCACAGGCTGAGGTACTCAGCAGCTAATCCAGCTCCTCGCCTGCCCATGTACTTCGGTTCCTGTTCATGTTCGTAGAAATCAGGCATCTTGCAGTTCTGTGCTTTATTTGATAAAGGCCGGTTGCTGGTTTCCATGCAGGAAGTGGCCCCGGGGGCTCAGAGGGTGGCCTTCGCCCTGCCACCCAGCTCTGGCAGAGCGCTCCTGTTTATCTGCCTTCCTACCTGTCTCATTTTGGGGCCCCGCCTGGCAGTGCTCAGGGCTTATTTCTGGCTCTGTGTTCAGGGGACCCTCCGCGGTGGCAGGGATTTGAACCGGGGAACCCTTGTGTAAGGCAAGCACTTAAATCTTGTGCTATCCAGCACCAAAAAATGTTTTATTTAAAGTGCCTGCAGGAAAAAATTTAAAAAAAAATGAGGTGCCTGCAGGGGCAGGAGAGACTGGGCAGCAGGGAGGGCACCTGCCTCGCATGAGGATGACCCGGATGTCATATCCAACATTTTCATAATGGTCCTCCAAACACTGCCAGGTGTGATCCAAACACGGAGAAAAGATTAAAAAAAAAAAAAGCGACTACTGGAGCAGAAGGGCCAGATAGCTGGGAGGGGGCTGGAGCAGTCCTACAGCCCATAGGGTGTTGGCCAATCCGGTTCAATCCCCAGCATCCCATAGAGTCCCCCAAGCACCACCAAGAGTAGTTCCTGAGTGCAGAGCCAGGAGTAAGCCCTGAGCATAACCGGGTGTGACCCAAAAAGCAAAACAAACAAACAAAAAACACATAAAACAGCCAGGAGGGTGCTGGCCTGTATGTGGTCAATCACAGGAACCCTATGTGGTCTCCTGAGTCCCTCTGGGAGTCATCCCTGAGCACCTCCAGGTGTGGCTCCCCTCCACCCCCAAGAAAATAAAAAGCGGAACAAAAGCAAACAGTCTGTGATTCCCTGGTTTTCAGACCTGGTTCGAGCAGCCAGTCTGCGGCCCCTCCTTCGGCCCCTGCCCCGCCCACTTCCTGTGTGCAGGTATGGGTCAGTGGGATTCCGTGGGGGGCGGGGTGCTATGCTCGTGGTGGTGTCGGGGCGCCTCCTCGGTTCCTGGGCAGGAGCGGTCCTGTTCCCCCTTTTCCTCCCGTTTCCTTTCAGGACCTAGCTGAGGGGGTTCTCCAAACACCCTGGAGGCAGCAGCATGCATTCGGTGGGGCTCGTGGGGGGCCTGGAGTCTCACAGGGTCCCCCCTTACCGGCCATACACCTGCGCCTGGAGCGTGCGGGACGGGGCTTCCTGAGCTGGCTCAGCGCCATGCCCCTGCTGCCCTGCAGGGGTCACCGGTCCGGGAAGTGGGGAGGCCTGGGCACTGTAGATGGAGATGTCCCTGCCCTCTCTGGCCCTGCCTTCCCCAGCCCCATCCAGGGAGAAGGCAGGCAGGGAGCCGTGGGGGGCACTGTGGAGGGAGGTGCGGGGATCAGGCCAACTTGGAGGAGTTGTCTCTGGGGAGCCCTGGGTTTGGGGGTACCGTGGGGAAGTGGGAGCAGGCAGGAGAGCCTGACTTTTAGGAGCCAGGGCCCGGAAGGCTGTGTGTGTGTGTGTGTGTGTGTGTGTGTGTGTGTCTGTCTGTCTGTCTGTCTGTCTGTCTGTCTGTCTGTGTGTCTGTGCGCGCCTCTGAGCGCGGGGCATGAGGGCGACCCGCTCTGTGTGTGTGTGTGTGTGTGTGCGCGTGCGTGTGCGTGCGCCTCTGAGCGCGGGGCATGAGGGCGACCCACTCTGTCTATGTGTGTGTGTGCGCGTGTGCGTGCGCCTCTGAGCGCGGGGCATGAGGGCGACCCACTCTGTCTGTGTGTGTGTGTGTGTGTGCGCGTGTGCGTGCGCCTCTGAGCGCGGGGCATGAGGGCGACCCACTCTGTGTGTGTGTGTGTGTGTGTGTGTGTGCGCGTGTGCGTGCGCCTCTGAGCGCGGGGCATGAGGGCGACCCGCTCTATGGCGCCGGAAGCAGGGGCGCCGTGCCCGGGGGCGGCTGCACATGTCCTTGGTTTGGTGACTGTCACAAAAAGTGCTACCTCGGGGCAGGACAGTCAGCACAGCGGCTTGGGTGCCAGCCTTCCCAGTGGCTGACCCGGGTTCGACCCCGGCACTCCATAGGGACCCCTGCTCCTCCAGGAGTGACCCCTGAGTGCAGAGCCGGAATCAGGAGCCTGAGCACCGCTGGGTGTTGCCCAAAAACAACCCCCCGAAGAAAAGAGTGTGTGGCCTTTCACCAAAAATCGGCAGTGGCAGTGTGTCCAGCACCTGGCTCTGGCCGCGATTCCCTGCGGCCAGCGTGATGATCCGGGGACCGAGCTGTGCGGCGCCTGTGTGCATCAGTGGCTCCTGGACCAGCGTGGGGGCGGCGCCCTCACCAGGGCCACGCCCCCGCCGCAGCCTGCCTTGTGATTGGGCCGCTGGGTCCCGTCCTATTGGCCGGCTTCCTCCTCTGCCTCCGTTCTATTGGACAGTTCCTCCGGCGCTGCCTCTTCCACTTTCCTGGCTGTGTGCCTCCTGTTTCCGGGCCTGCTATCCTGTGCGCTGAACTAGCCGTGCAGCGGCTGACCGGTCTGGCCTGCCCCATGTTTCCCCGAGTCTGGCCCCTTCCAGCCGCTCCTGCCGCAGTCGTTGCTCTCGGTTTGCCCGCACCCTGTTAGGGGCCAGGCTCTGCCGCCCCATTGGGAGCAAGCCCAGGACCACAACGGAGTGTCCAGGGAGCCCTCCCACTCCACGGGCAAGGGCCGCCTTAGCCTCCAGCCTCTGCTGCCAGCCTGCGGGGGAGGGGCAGGCCGGCCTGTCGGGCTGCTGCTCGGCTCAGTTCTGCTTCCTTGGGGCCCTGCCCTGCTGCAGATCTGGGTCAGTGTGTCACGCCCCCTTGAAGCCAGTCTTCGGGCTTGAAAGAGTGACCTGAGGAGGGTCACTGGACCCTCCTGTCGCTCCGTCACTCTTCCTAGGAAAGCTGCAGCTGGGGTCCATTCCACATCCGGGTGCTGAGCTGAACTCTGGGGGGGGGGCCCTGGATTTCTACTCTGGTTGATAGGGTTATTTTATAGGGGCTGTTGCTTGGTCGGGTAAATGTGCCAGGACTTGGGCATCCCTCTAGGGCCGCTACATCCTTCCCCCCATGTTTAGTTTGGGGACCACATCTGGCAGGTGCTCGGACTCTTATGTTTTTTGGAATAACCCAGCAATACTGTAGGGTTATTCCTGGCACTCAGGAATTTCTCCTGGTGGTGCTCTGGGGACTCTGTGGGGTGCTGGGGGTTAAATCCTAGTTGGCCACGTGCAAGGCAAGCGCCCTCCCACCTGGCCCATACTCTCTGGGCCAGGTGCTCGGGACTTAACTCCTGCCTCTAGATCTGCATTCAGAGATCATTCCTGGCGGGCTCGAACCCTGTTCAGCTGCTGCGTGCAAGGCCAGCGCCCTCCCAACCCCTTCTGTGTCCCTGTTTTTAAGCCCTAGCCTTCCAAACTCTAGATCTCATGTCAGCAAATGTTCTGCAAAACTGCACAGCCTAATTCCAGATCTCAATTTCTAATTCCTGTCTCCTCAGAGGAAGCCTGTGTATGTCTAGCACGCACTGCGCCCCTCGCCTCCCCAACCCCCATTTCCTGTCTGTGGAGGGCCCTGTTCTAGATGATTCCATAATTGTACCCTCGGGGGCCTTCTTGTTGGGGGAGGGGGTCTGTTTCTGTCCCTGTGCATCCTGGATTTTAGGGGTGTGGAGCAGCATCTGCGGGTGTCAGCCCCCTCTCAACCGTCCCACCCCCACGCAGTGGCTCAGGGGTGTCTGGTGTCTGGGGTCGCATTTTATTTCTGTCCCTGCCATGGGTGTGTGTGGGGGGGATGGGCAAGAGGTATTGGGTTGTTTCCACCTTGGGCTCTGAGGAGTGAGGCTTATAAAATGCAGCCTTCTGCCCCTCCCCCCCAGGGGCAAGCCTTCCTTTTTCTGGGGTGGACACAATGCTTGGGAGCCTGATCCAGCCCAGCTTGACATTGCTCCCCCACCCCCTAAACCAGAAGCTACTGCTCCCAAGAGGCCCATGCACTTCCCTCTCCAGCCAGTAGGTGGCGAGCGGGCTCCAGTTTGGCCCGGTGACTTACCACGGTGATAGATGGTAGTCTCTCGAGTGACAGGGCTCCCAGCTCCCCCTTGTCCCCGTGTCTCCTTGCCCCTCCTGATAGCCCTGGTGGGCAGAGTTACCAGCCCACACCTGAAGCCAAGACGGGTTCTCTTTTGGTGGGGAAATTTGGGGTCTGGCAGGTGCTGGTGCCCGGGGACTCCTGACTGTGCTTGGGATCCCTCCCGGCAGTGCTGGGGCCGGACACGAGGCAAGCACTTTACCCCCTGGGAGGCATGTCCTCGCCATGCAAGCCGCCTCCTGGCCCCTCTGGTCACTTCTGTCTTTTTTTAAGTTCTCGGGTCACGCTGGTGATGCCCAGAGCTGAGTCCTGGATCTGTGGTCACGGTTCACTCCCGGCAGGACATGGGGATCCTGTGGTTGTGCAAGGCTAACGCCCGCCCATGTCGCTTTTTCTCGAGTCACCGGACATCGCCCGTGTGTGTTCATGTGGCGGTTTACTCTCTCCTGGCAGGAGGTCTCAGCCTGGTTCCTAGTGGCGCTGTGAGTGGCGTCCTGCAGGGGCCGTTGTGGGCACTGCGGGATGGGGAGCCTTTCCCCTCACCCGTCGCCATGGCTCCGTGTGCCCAGGCCCGTGCCCGGGCCCATGCCCGTCCCCTCTGCTGGGACCTGCGTTCTCTCCCTGCCTGTTCCCGGCTTTTCCTTTCCGTTTGGCTTCTCTTCTCCCTCTGGCGTTATTTCCGACGTGCTGTCGCAGAGAAGGTCTGAACGGCTGTGGCCACGTTTGTCTTTGCCCTCTACAGCACCCCAAGACCTGTGGCCTGGAGCCACAGGGTCAGTCTCTGGGCCTGTGTGGACCCATCCGTGTCCCTCACCTGGCTGCAATGTGTCTGGAAAGCGCTGGGGCTCCTGCCCGGCGGAGCAGCCAGGGTGCGTGGGGCAGATGGGGTGGCCCCGGGGAGCACACTCTGAGTCCTTGTGCCGCTTCCCGGCCCGGAGCTGGGTGTGTGTGTGTCCACCCTCCGGGCAGTTAGGGTGCAGGCCAGGAGCTGCTGGCCTCATCCACGGGGCCTCTGGTCCACGTGGCCACCCCCTCCGCACGCTTGCCGAGCAGTCGTCCTGGGTGACACAGCTCGCTGTGTTGGCTCTGGTCTCCCCACGCATTGCTCGGAGGGCTGGGAGCCCCTTTCGGTGACTCTCGGGTGGCCGGGCCTGGACCCTGCAGGATGTCTGTAGTGTCCACAGGGCTTGGGACGACCCTGCTGGGGGTGGGGCTGGGGGGCTGCACGCCGGGATGGCCGCTGTCACCCCGACTCTGCCTGACCGGGTGGGGGGAGGGAGGGGGTCTCTGGCTTGTGCTTCCCTGACCCGGGGCATGCCGGTCATGGGGATCACTGCAGGCTGTGACAGGTGGGGATGGTGCCTGAGGGGACCTGGACACGGTACCGTCCCAGCCGTGCCTGTTAATCAAAAACAAATTCATTTCCGGTTCTGGAGCCACATCTGGTGGGATCAGGCTAGAGCTGGCCTCGCTCTCCCTGTCCCTCCCTCAGGCTCGCTGCACTTTCCCCTGGGCTCCTCTCTGTCCCTCCCCCCCGCCCCATGTCTTGTGCTTTTCTTGTGTGTCTGTTTTGGGTCACACCAAGTGATGCCTAGGGGTTACTCCTGGCTCTGTGCTCAGGACTTGCTCCTGGTGGGGTTCAGGATGCTGGGATTGAACCGATGTGCCACATGCAGGGCCAGCACCCTCCCGGCTGTCATGTAGCTCCGGCCCCACCACATTTCCCCCTGGGGAGGGGTCGTGGGGGGCTCATGGCCTGTGGGGAGCTCACACACTGTCCCTTGCAGGGCCCTTCGTTGTGCTGCCCGTGAACAAGGCTCCTGCACGGCGCCCCGACGTCTGCACAGACCCGCAGCTTCCGAGTAAGTGCCCAATGCTGACTCTTGGTCGTACCCCATGCGCCGGCTGCAGGGCGCCCTCCCCCAGACCACCCGTGAGCTCGGGGCCCAGCCGGCAGTGCCTGGTGGGGCGTTCCCAGTCCAGATGGCATTGGGCACAGGTGCCGCCCCCGCTGCCCACCAGGGTCCCCGAGAAGGCTCCTCCTGCGGGGAGGGAGGGGCCTTGCTTCTGAGCCCAGCTTCATTGGCCCGGCCGTCTCCAGAGCTCCCGTGCCCCTGGAGCCCCTCGGTCCGAGGCCCGCCGAGTCTGGGGTTTCACCCCTGCCCTGACTAGAACCTGGAGCTCCTGCACGCTGAGCTGCACCTCCCCAACTCACCCCCAGGGCCCCCAGCCTTGGCTTCCCGGGCCACGCCACCCCCTACCCTGGTGCAGGGGGGCCAGGGCTGACGGGTAAGCCCAGTCCAATGGGTCAGTGGCACAGGCTGCCGTATCGGGGCCAGCAGGTTTCCCACTGTGGCCTGGCACGTCGCTGTCCCCACTCTCCGGGGCTGCGGGGAGCTGCCGGAGTCACCGGTGGTCTCAGAGGGCCTGTTTCTGGGGTCCCTCCCCAAAGCAGTCTTTCAGGGATGGGCAGACTTTCTCCACGTCTGAAAGACAGATGGATAGATGGACAGCTGCACGGGTAGACAGAAGGACAGATGTACAGACGGACAGACAGACAGATGGACTGATGGACAGACATGAACAGGTGGAAGCCTTTCTTGTGTCAAGCTTGGCGCCCTCCAGAGGTCTACTTGGGGGAGGTGAGTGGGGGGTGGTGAAAGGCCCCTTCTGCCAGGCAGGCCTCCATGGGGTCGTCTGACCACTCCCTGCCCACGAGTCCCCAGTGTGGAGACCAGGTGAGGTGCAGTTGGGGGCGGGCCCAGGAGGCATCCCCAGCTAGGGTGACCTCTGACTGCTGACCTCGGTGCTTGGAGCTGCCCCTGTCAGCCTGCCTGGACATGTCTCCTCCCCCTGGCTCAGAGTGCAGGGGTCCCAGGACTGTGGTGGCGCCGGCTGGGGTCAGACTTGGCCCTGAGGCATGCAGGGTCCCCAGACAAATGGCTTTTAAAGGAAAAGAATCGCTTTATTGAGCCACGATTCACAGGCCGCATAATCACCCCATTCAGACCCCAAGCGTGTAGCGTGGTGTGTGCGCGCGCGCGCGCGCGCACACACACACACACGGGAGGGGGGCAGGGCCATGAGGGTGTGGCCAGACTCCTCCACTGACTGAGGAGTCAGTCCAGGTGGAAATGGCGCAAACCGGCACCCCGTTTGCGCCATTTCCACCTGGACTCTGGGGCCCAGGATGGGGAAGTGCAGTGATCAGCGCCAAGATGAGACACAGAGTGTGGGGGTGACAAGACGGGGAGATAGCTCCACGCTGTTCCTCCAGCCACAGCTTCCTGTGCTGGGGGTTGCAGCCTCATCCTGACAGCTTCCAGTTGTCACCCGCTGTCCTTGGCCCGTGGCCTCCCTCCTCCCTCTGGGAGGGACTCTCAGGCGGGGAGCCCTAGCGCCCAGGGCCCTGACCTGTGCTCCTGGCAATGGGGTCTCTGGCCTGCTCCTCCAGCAAGGGGAGTGTGGGTGGCATCTCCCTCCCGATGTCTCTGCTGCCTCTGTCACCCAACTTCCTGCACACCGGCCTGTTTCCTGCCAAGGCTGCAGCACCCGGCCTGCCCAGGGACAGTGGTGTGGGGGGCCCGCATGGACCCCTGACCCACCAGGGGTGATCCCTGAGTCGGCCAGGTGTGGTCCCCAAATAAAGCAAAAGAAAAGGGCACCTGTTGGTTCTGGAAAGTTCTGCCAGATCCCCCTTCACTGCTTAATTACCATCCTGTGGTCCTGGCACTGCTCTTGAGTCTGAAGTGCGCCTGTGTGGGGTGATAAACCATGTTTGGTTTCTGTTCTGTCCACCCGACCCTAGGTCTCCAGGGGACAGACAAGGAGAGCCTCAGGATTCACCTTGGCACAAACATGTACCCCCACCCCTGCACAGAGTCCTACATGGGCATGCGAGATGTGTGTGCACATGGCGTCTTTTCACATATTCCACGTTCTCCTGCCCCACAGGGAGCCCTGCCAGCACTCCTGCACAGCCCTTCCCGCAGCCCTGCAGAACTCTCCCCTCACCCCTGCACAGTCCTTCCCACAGCCCTGCAGAACTCTCTCCTCACCCCTGCAGAGCCCTTCCCACAGCCCTGCAGACCACTCCCCTCACTCTTGCACAGTCCTTCCCGCATCCCTGTAGAACTCCCCCTTCACCCCTCTCAGTCCTTCTTGCACCCCTGCAGAACTCTTGCCTCACTCCTGCACAGCTCTCCCTTTACCCCTGCACAGCTCTCCCCACACCACTCCTGCCTGCCGACTTTCAGCTGGGTGAGGGCCCTGGGCCCAGCTGAACCTGGGGTAAGGGATGGTACCCTGGAGCATCTACCCCCACCCTGAGCCTGAGGGCTGGTGGGGGCCTCTGGGGAGTCCTGCCAGTTCTAGCCCTCCCGTCCAGGCAAAAGCACAGCCTGGCCCTTCTTCTGGCGGGGCCCCTGTCCTTCTCCCTGTGGACCCCAGGTGGTCACGTGGGCTGGGACCCTGTAGGATGCACAGAGCTGGGCTGGGGTCGGCTGGCTGGTCCCGGCAGCATCCCCGAGCGTGGCACCCTGTGCTTCTGTGGGCTCAGCTGCAGTTTCTGGGTACATACTGCCCCCTAGTGCCCGCTGTCAGCAGTGCAGTAGGATCCCAATCTGGTCTCAGTGTCCTTTGCCGAAAGGTTTGGACTTGGTCGAGCTGTTTGCCAACATCTGGGGTCGGTGGATGCCAGGTCTCACCTCCCACCTGGGGCATCTGTGTCTCCTCCTGGGTTTTGTTCTTTATTTTCTTGGTTTTGGGGCCACAGCCACGGTGCTCAGGGCTGACTCCTGGCTCTTTGCTCAGGGATCCCTCCTGGCGGGGTTCCTGGGAGCCCACGGGATGCTGGGGATGGACTGTGGGCCCCGGGAGGATGCTGGCCTTGCACGTGACCAACCTGAGTTCGATCCCCGGCACCCCACAGTGATCCCCCAGATAATCAGTGCATCAGATTCACACTCGGGACCTCACCCGCCTGGGCCCAGGTGTGGCCGTGCAGAGCGTCCCCACCCCCGACTAGGCTGTGGGCTGCGCGTGGGGCCCAGGGGGTTCCCTATGGGTCTCTCGCCTGCAGTCAGCTCGGTGTTGGCGTGGAGTGGGGGGGCAGGGGTGGGATCAGGGGGCGCCCAGCTCCCCCGCGGAATCAGCCCTGCGCTGCCACCACCCCGCCCACTCACCCTTCCCCTCCCCACAGGTGCGCCAGCTCCCGGCCGTCACCATGGGGTCCGAGGATCACGGGGCGCAGAACCCCAGCTGTAAGATCATGACCTTCCGGCCCACCATGGAAGAGTTCAAAGACTTCAACAGATACGTGGCCTACATCGAGTCCCAGGGCGCCCACCGCGCCGGCCTGGCCAAGGTGCTCGATCCCTGATTCCCGGTGTGAGGGCTGGGGGCAGGCGGGGCAGTGGGCGTGGTGCCCCGTCCCAGGGCGGCCGTGTCCACAGGAGGGGCCGGAGGAAAGTTAGGGTCATGGGGGGGTACAGGCCCCAGAAGCAGGGGCCGCGACCATTCACTCGGGACCCTCCTCCCTCTGACCCCATGGACCCTCCTCCCTCTGACCCACGGACCTCCTCCCTCTGACCCATGGACGCTCCTCCCTCTGACCCACGGACCCTCCTCCCTCTGACCCATGGACGCTCCTCCCTCTGACCCACGGACCCTCCTCCCGCTGTCCCACGGACACTCCTCCCTCTGACCCACAGACCCTCCTCCCTCTGTCCCACAGACCCTCCTCCCTTTGACCCCACGGACACTCCTCCCTCTGACGACACTCCTCCCTCTGACCCACGGACCCTCCTCCCTCTGACCCATGGACACTCCTCCCTCTGACCCACAGACCCTCCTCCTTCTGACCCATGGACACTCCTCCCTCTGGCCCAGGACACTATCTTGGCCTGGCCCCCAGGGCCCCTCGGAGCTGGCTCCCCCGCAGATAGCCCTTGGGGTTTATGGCGTTTCTCCTGAGCTCTGGGGCGGCCTGAGGCCCTGTGAGATGTGGGTACAGCTCTGCTGACTGGGACCCTCTTGCCATGCTTCCTCCCGGAGACCCTGGGGTACTCCTTCAGAGCCCTTGCACGGTGCCTTCCTGCCCTCCCCGGATTGTGTGTGAGGGACACAGCCTCTCGAGGGGCCTGGAGATTGTCCCCTGGGGCTCGGGGCCCTCAGCCTCAGCCTCTGCCTGGGCCGGGCCATTTCCTTCTGGCCCCTCTCCTGCCTGCGTGAGCCGAGGGCCGGGTGCAGTGCTGCCGCCTGCCACCAGTTGGCGCTGTGGTCCTGTGGCCGCAGAGGTTGGCAGGCAGCGTGGGGACGCAGGAGCAGTTCTGCCCTAGCGTGGCGCCCGTGGGGGGCCTGGAAGCCCGCAGGGCACTTGGGTAGCTCTTGGTGCCCGTGTGGAACATTCGCTCCCAGCAGAGGGGTCAGAGTTCTCGTTGCCTGCTGGGGTGGGGTGGGCGATGCCCGGGCCGTGCTGCTGACACCATCTGGGCCTCGCAGATCATCCCCCCGAAGGAGTGGAAGCCTCGGCAGACCTATGACGACATCGATGACGTGATCATCCCCGCGCCCATCCAGCAGGTGGTGACCGGCCAGTCGGGCCTGTTCACGCAGTACAACATCCAGAAGAAGGCCATGACCGTGGGCGAGTACCGACGCCTGGCCAACAGCGAGAAGTATGCAGCACACAACCCCGCGGCTCACGGGCTCTCGGCACCGACACCCTTCACGGCACCCACGGCACAGACACCCCTCATGGCACGGATGCCCCTCATGGCACCCATGGCACAGACACCCATCACGGCACCCACAGCACTGGACGCCCCTCACGGCACCCACAGCACGGACGCCCCTCATGGCACCCACAACACAGACATCCATCATGGCAGACACCTCACGGCACCCACGGCACAGACACCTTCATGGCACCCACGGCGCAGACACCCCTCATGGCACTCATGGCACAGACATCCCTCATGGCACCCATGGCACAGATACCCATTATGGCAGACACCCCTCACGGCACTCACGGCACAGATGCCCCTCACGGCACCCATGGCATAGATGCCCCTCATGGCACAGACACCCCTCACGGCACCCACGGCACAGATGCCCCTCACGGCAGGCACCCCTCACAGCACTCGCGACACAGACGCCCCTTATGGGCACTTGCTAAGCTTCTGGGTGTGTTGTGGGACCTTGCTGGGCCTGTTGAGTCCCAGGTGCATTGGTGGGTGCTTCCGTGGGCACCCCTCAAGACCTCCTGCACTCTGACGTTCATATGTGTGTGCCTGCCCTGTCCCTCTGCAGTGAACGTGGGGCGTCTGGGTTCCTGTGCCTGGCCCCCATTGGTCTGTCTGCCTACAGGTTGGGGGTGCTGAAAGCCTCTGTCTGCCCCCTCGACCCCCGCGCTCCTTGTGCGTCTGATGGGCCCCCGAAGGCTAGAGATGGGAAGTGTGGGGCTGTCCCTGGCGGGACCCCCTCCCTGTCCCATCCACGGGAGAGAGACCCGCCCACATGGCATCTGACCACAGCCCTCCTGGCCGGGCAGTGGGGGGCTGGGAGAGAGCCTGGGGCTCACCCGAGCCCCCGCCCACCGCGGCACCCTTTGCCTCCAGGTACTGCACCCCACGGCACCAGGACTTCGACGACCTGGAGCGCAAGTACTGGAAGAACCTGACGTTCGTGTCGCCCATCTACGGGGCGGACATCAGCGGCTCTCTGTATGATGATGTGAGTGCGCATGCGCCACCCTGGCCCTGACTCCGCCCATGGCCCCCGCCCACACCCCAGCCCTGCCTCAACCCTGGCCCCGGCCCCGGCCCTGCCCGGCCCCGCTTCTGGGCACAGCCCTGTCCCCCGCTGGCCACTGCCCGTTCCAGAACACTCTGTCACCATCGAAGCAGCCAGTGTCTTCTGCAGTCTGCTCCCGTGCTAGTGATGACAGACACCCCTGGCCCAGCCCTGCTCCCCCTCTCCTTGCCTGGGCTTTTTGGGAAGCCCCGATTTGTCCATTTATGTTGAAAACAAGGCGGTGCCCCCAAAATAACTAGAAGAAATGCCCCAGGCTGGGGGAAAATAGTTGCTTGAGACTGACTCATCTCATGGGGGGCCCGGGGTGTGTGCACAGTGGGGTAAGACTCTGGCCTCGCACGCAGCCCTCTGGGGTTCGATCCCTGGCATCCCATATGGCCCCCCCAAGTGCTGCCAGGAATGATACCTGAGTGTGGAGCCAGGAGTCAGCCCTGAGCACCACTGGCTGTGGCCCCCAACCCCCATCACCCCGCAAAGGACTCATCTTACATGGTGCCTTTGCCCCAGATCTCTAGAGAATGATGGTCCCTGGGTGGAGAATCAGCCGTGACGTGACCACCTGGGCCAATGCTGAAAGTGCCTGAGTGTCCCTGGGGTGACCAGGGTGGTCCGTGGTGTTTGGTTTACGTCTCTGAGAAGTGCCATAGGTTGGGTTGTGGGGGCCGCAGTGAACTGCCAAGTGCTTGGGGAAAGTGGGTCGTTGTAGTTGTGTGGACCCTGTGTGTCCATTCATGACCAGGCCGGGGGTGGGCAGTCAGCCTTTGGGCCCTCCAAGGCCTCTCCCGTGCACTTGGCCCCCTGGGCCTGGAGATGGATGTGCGCATGTGTCTCAGAGCTTTGAGGCTCTGTGCGGGCTCACTCACATGCTCATTGGAAAGAGGAAGTGTGCTAGGGTATGGCCTGGTGCCGGGTCCCCGCCTCTGCACGGTGTTGGAAGGCTGAGCAGGCCACTTGCTGCCCACTGGGTCACTGACTCTGAGGCTCGTGAACAGTGCTCCGTACCCTGACCTTCCACTGGGTCTTCCCAAGGCACAGTGACCTCTGTTCCCAGGGCATTCTAGAAAGTTCCAAATGGTCTGTGAGGGTGGGAGCGTTTGGACAGTGGAGAGGGCTTTTGCCTTGCGCGTGGCCAACCCTGGTTTGATCCCAGCATCCCTCAGAGTGTGATCCCTGAGTGCAGAGCCAGGAGTCAGCCCTGAGCACTGCCGGGTGTGACCCTAAAATGAAACTGAGAAAAATGGAAAAAAAACAAATTGTGTGTGGGCCTGGGCTGTGTGCACGAGGCCGGGCTAGCCAGAACTTCGGGTGGTGGCATCAGTGAGACGCTGCAGTGGGCCGCTTGGGGCTGTGTGGGTGGTCATGCACCGCCTGACAGCCTGGCATCCGCGCCCACAGGACGTGGCGCAGTGGAACATCGGGAACCTGCAGACCATCCTGGACATGGTGGAGCGGGAGTGCGGCACCATCATCGAGGGCGTGAACACGCCCTACCTCTACTTTGGCATGTGGAAGACCACCTTCGCCTGGCACACGGAGGACATGGACCTGTACAGCATCAACTACCTGCACTTCGGGGAGCCCAAGTCCTGGTGAGTGACCCCCAAGGCTCCTGCGGGCTCTGGGGTGGAGCCATGCTGGTCCCCACCCCCTGCAGATGCTGGCCCCACCCACCCTAGCTGTTGACTCCGCCCCTGTCAGCTGCTGGCTCCGCCCTTGCTGTGTTAGGGTTGACATGGGTGGGGCATCTCCCCCTAGAAATGAGGCTCTTAGAATTCGGAAGTCCGTGATTTGTACCCCAAGTGTTGTCTCTGGAAGTTGGGCGGGGCCTGGGTCTCTCCCAGGTAGAAGGCAGCACCTCCTCCACCCCCAGCCGGTTGCCATGGCCCTTCCACGCCCTCAGATCTCTGGCCTCATTAGCTGCCCTCCACAGCCACCTTCTGACCCTGCGGTGGGCAGACAGCAGGGCACGCCCCGGCTGGGGGCCATCCAGTGCTGGCAGCCTCCAACAGCCCCCTCCCTCCCAGTGCACCCCACCTCTGCCGTGGCTGGAGCCACGCCCCTGACCCTCCCCGGGTCTGAAACATCACCCGGCTGTGGGGGGCACTGGGGCCAGGACCTCGCGGACACAGAGCCAGCTGGTCTGTGCATGCTGTTGCTGCAGGGCGTGTGTGCAGGTGTGTGTGTGTGTCTGTCTGAGGGTGTCTGGGTGTCTAAACCCCTGTGTGTGTCCCTGTATCGTGTATGTCCCCCTGCTGACCCGGTGGCTCTCTTTAGAGTGGGGCCCATCAGCTCTCTGAGCTGGCCTGCGTGTTCCCCGATGGCCCCTAGGTGGCGCTCCTGCTCTACCCCGGCGCTGCTCCTCCAGCTCCCTCCCCATCTGGGTCCAGCTGGGGGCAGGAGACCCCCTGGCCTTCCTCCTTCGTGTGTGTGTGTGTGTGTGTGTGTGTGTGTGTGTGTGTGTCTGGCGCCGGCTCCCCACCCCCAGCCGGGCTGAGAGGTGCGGGGATGCAGTCTGCAGGCCCTTCTTCTCCTGAGGGAAAGTCCGTTCTGGTGTCCGATTCTGAGACGCTTGTGCCTGGGGTCGCCGTGTCTTTGGGCTGTGGGGCTCCCTGCACCGCTGGCCCACTTCTCTCTCACTCCTGCCACTGCTGGGGTCGCTCCCAGTCTCCTGGGGAGGGGGGCCGCACCTATTTCCCGTGGCCTGGGCCTGCATCCCCAGCAGGGGTGGCTGGCCACGCCGCCGGGGCCCTGCACACCCTTGTTCTGCTCTGAGGCCGCCTTCGCGGCTGGGCTGTGCCTGTGGAAACTGCGCCCCGGACCACGTGCCCCCCGGGTGCGTCCCCAGATGCCCCCTCGGCCAGGTGCCAGGCTGTGCTCCTGACCCCATCCCGCCCCCGTGTCTGCAGGGGTCCAGCGGCAGCCTCCCCGGGGGCTGGGTGCTGAGTGCCAAGTGTCGCCCCCACATGCTGCCGTGAGGTCCCCGAGTGCATGGCAGAGTGACCTGCAGCCTGATGTCGGTGAAGGTGGGCCTTGGCAGGGAGGGTGCCTCTGAGGCTGGCTGCCTGTGTGGGCCTTGGGGTCCCTCTGCAGGTGGTGGTGGCAGGGGAGGGCAGGGGCGGGGGTCAGGGAGGGGACTGGACTGTGGGCAGTGGACAGTGGACAGAGGGCAGGGGAGGCTGAAGCTGGGCCTGTTTTCAAGGCTTGGCTGCAGGAGCTGTTGTTGTAGCTGACCCTGAACTTTCTGCTGGAGAGGCCGTGGGGTCATCCAAGGGGCCCGGCCACCCCCCCACCCCCACTGCTGCCCCTCAGCAGGGCCCAGACTGCTGCCCCTTGTGCTCTTCTTGCCTCTGCCTGCAGGCGGGCCCCAGGAGGTGGCTCTGCCCATCTCCGCCTCCTGACAGCAGGGGCCGCTGCAGGGCCGCCGCAGTCCCTCCCAGGAGGGCCAGGCAGTCTGCCCAGGGGCCTTGCCAGCCTGTGCCGAGCAGCGTGGGCCTCTGTCCCTGTGCACCTCCTCCTGTGGCTCACGGCGGGTGGCTGCAGCAGGCGCGCCTGTGGGCCCTGCTCTCCCTCCTGCCCTGGGCACGGAGCCATAGCAGGGAAGGCCCGGGGCCAGACTCCAGGAGGGGGCAAGGCAGGAGCCGAGGGCGGGTCGGCCCTGGGGGGCGGAGGGGTCTGTGGCGGTGGTGTCCTCCATCTGTCTGTTCATTTGTCTCTCCGCCCATCTGTCTAAATGTCTGCCCATCTGTCCGTCCATCCATCCGTCCACTTGCAGCCCTGTGCTCTGCCCGCTGGCTTGGCCTGGCGCGAGCAGATGGCCGTCCGTCATCCAGAATGGGCACTTGGAGCTGGAGCGTCCGCGCGGTGCTGGCGAGCTCTGGCCTCTGCACCTGCACCCGCCCCTCGCCGCAGCCCTCCTGTGGGCTGGACCCGAGCTGCAGGGGGCTGGGCTGTGGGGCTGGTTTTCATGCAGGGCACCGGGGGCTCCCACCCTGGGGAGCAGGGGGGTTTGTTGGCTGTGTCCCCAGACAGTGGTGGGGACGGCGCTGGGGGGTCCCAGGGCTCCGCTGCCTCCCCCACGCCCGACCCGATGCTCTCCCGAGTGCAGGGCCTGCTTGCGGGTCGGGACGTGTGTACTGTGCCCTGAGCTGCCCTGAGCCCTTGAGACGCATGCTGGCCTGGGGGATACCCAGGCCCCATGGGGTGAGGGTGGCCGGCTCCAAGCTGCAGGGGCTAAGCCAGAGCCCCCCCCTTCCCGCAGCCCCCACAGCTGGTGCCATGGGCTGGCCTCACCGGAATCCCCATCCCCCACCATGGCCTCCTGCTAGTTAACAGGGCAGAAATCCTGGGCATGGGAGTCCCGCACACAGGCCCGCACCCCGCCCACCTGGCCCCGCTGCCCACCCCGTGCTCGTGCCCACAGCTGCCGAGCAGCCGCCCAACACGCTGCCGTGGGACTCGGCATTGGGCTCCTGCTGCACCACAGAAATGCCACGGGCCCAGGGCCGTTTCAGACACACACAGACACACAGAAACACACAGACACAAACACAGACACAGACAAACACACACAGATACACAGAGACACACAGACACAGACACACAGACACACAGGAACACAGACACAGAGACACAAACACACACACAGAAACACAGACACAGAAACACACAGACACAGACAAACACACAGACACAGAGACACAAACACACACACAGACACACAGACACAGACACACAGACACAGACAAACACAGACACACAGAGACACACAGACACAGAGACACAAACACACACACAGACACAGACACACAGAAACACACAGACACAAACACACAGACACATACAGATACACACAGACACAGAGACACATAGGCACAGACAAACACAGACATAGATACAGACACAGATACACACAGACATACAGACACACACAGACACAGACTCAGACACAGATACACACAGACACAGATATACAGACACACAGAGACACATGCAGAGACACACACAGAGACAAAGACAGAGAGACACACACAGATACACACAGAGACAGAGACACAGAAACACACACACAGACAGAGACACTCAGAGATACACAGACACACACACATAGACAGACACAGACACATAGAGAAACACGCACGCGCACACAGACACACAGACGCACACACAGACACATAGACATACATGCGCATACACAGACACACTTGGGCATACACAGACACATAGACAGACAGACAGACACACACACACTTCCCTAATCCTGTGCCGTCTCCAGCACGTACTCGGGTGGCAGTGTCAGGATGTGGTGGCGGAGGGCGCCCGCGGGGCAGCCGGCAGCCTTGGACGCAGGAGCGGCTGCAGCTTCAGGCCCCAATTGGGCTGGGCTCCTCTGGCCGGGCGATGGGGGTCCCCGTGATCCCACCTCCTCCTCTCCGCCAGCCCGTGCGCCTGACTGACTGTCATGACTGGCCTTTTTCGGCCCCGTGGCCACAGGGTTGTCCCCTGCCCTGCCTGGGCCGGAGTCAGAGTCCAGCCTGGGGCTGCGTGTGGCCCAGCTCCGGATGGGCCCCTCCGGCTCAGCCCCGGTCCCCGAGGCGTGCCCGTCCCAGCTGTTGCTGGGTGGTTCTGAAAATCGGGCCTGGGTGGGCCTGTCGCTGTCCTGTCGCTCCAGTCCTAGGAGTCTGTCCCCTCTCACGCCTGCCTTGGGGTCTGGAGCCTGTGGATCAGGTGGGGTGTGGGGGTGGCCCTGTGGCCAGGTGCGGACATTGAAGTCAGCTCTCCATCCCCTGACACACCGCCCCCGCCCCGGCACCCACAGTGAGCTCAGGGATGATGGCAGACCGTCTGCGTGCCATGGCCACCCTGAATTCTCAGGGCCCCTGTCCTGGGGCACCCACCCCGGGTGCAGCTCATGCAGGATGGGCCGGGGTGTTGGGATCCCAGCGTGGCTGCCCCCAGTCTGGTCATGCCCGGGACCTGCAGGTCGGAGTGTCTGGGGGTGTGGATGGTGCGTGGGTGCAGGGGGGAGCCCCTCGGGGGCCCCATGGAGTGTTGTGCTCACACACCCCTCGCCACCCACCCGATGAATGTCCCCGCTCTGGCCGGGCACCCCAGATGGCCCGTGTCCCTCTTCCTGACACACTCATTTAATTGCGAACTCGAGAGGCCCTGGCTTATTTATTCTCATTGTTCTTGATAATAATTCTGAGCCATTAGAGGGGAAAATTATATTCAAAAACGCTGTTTCACACTTTATTTGTTTGATGATTTAGAGCGATAGAAAATAGCCCATTTGCTGGCTTTTATAGTCTGATAATTATTCACATCCATCAAGCCATTCCAGGGGAATAAACAAAACACCGAGAAAATGACACTATTAATAGCGTCCTCCCGGCCGACAGGAAGCCGCGTCGGGGCTGGCTCCGAGGGCGCTTTCCTGCCGCCGGCCCCCACCCCCACCTCGGCACTCCGGGCCCTGCCGAGTCCCCTTGAGCCTGGGGCCCCAACACGAGAGAGAGGCCCGAGAGAGGGGCCGAGCTGCGCCGAGCTGGTGTCAAGGGTCCCGGTGCCTGCGGGGGGCCCTGCCCGCCTCTGCTCTCGCCCCTGTGGCCGTCAGCACCCTTTAGGGGGAGGCCTTTGCTCCAAACACCCCCGAGAACAAGCAGGAGCCAGGAGGCGGGGGAGCCTGGGTTGGTGTCTCCCCGACTAGGGCACGCTACTTCCTGGGGGCTCAGCCTGTGGGCGTTTCGGGGGACACTCCCTCGGGCCCTGCTCCCCGCCTGCCCCAGCTGGTTCTTCTTGCCCAGGCTTGCAGACACGGCCGCCTCCCTGCCAGGGGCCCCCGTGGCCGAGCGCGAGCTCACGGAGCCTGTCAGCCTCGGGAGGGGACACGGCGCCGCCTGCCCGCCCGGAGAATGTTCTGTGCCGTTTGGTTACGGCTGTCCAGAGGGTCTTTGTGCAAAGCCTGGGAAGGCAGAGGGCGAGCGGGCGGGGAGGAGCGTCTGGTCGGGTTTTGTGTGGGTCATGTTCCGGAGGGGGCTCCAGCCTGGCCTGGCAGTGCGTGTGCAGACGCACACACGCATGCAGACACATGCACAGATGCGCATGGCTGTGCACAGTGCACACCCCCCACCCATTCTGGTTCTGTCCTCGGAGCGCCCTTGGTCCATTCGCCTCCCACAGCTCTGCTCCTCCCTTCACCCCTTAGCCTGTGTCCTGGCCCCCAGGGCGGTGACTACTGGCGAGGCCTGAGGGTGCCCAGGAAGTGGCGTGTCTTGGGGGAACGATGCTGGTTTCTCTGCAAAGGCCCGTCGGGGCAGAGCATCTGGGCTTGACCCTGAGGTGTTTTGTTTGGGGGCCACACCCGGCGGTGCTCAGGGCCAACGCAGCTCTGCTCTCAGGAATCCCTCCTGGCGGTGCTCGGGGACCCTATGGGGTGTGAGGCCAGCGCCCTCCCCGCTGTGCTGTCGCTCCGGCCCTGAGCGCATGGTGGGTTTGCCGTTGCGGGGAGCCCAGCAGCCCCGGGTGTCAGAGGCCGGTCCCCCCAGCCCCCCGACAGAAAACTGACCGGGGAATGGCAGGTGCCCTGTGTTGGCCCAGCGGACGTCCCCTCTCAGCTCTCCCTCCCCCTCTCGGAGCTGAGCCTGGTCGCCCGGGCTGCGGGACCCCACAAGGCTCTGCTCTGGGGTCCCTGCCCTCGGGAGGCCTGCAGGGTTTCGGGGTCCTTGAATAGCTGGGTGGACTTGAAGACACTTTGCTGTTCCCCCACCTCTGCCCCTAAGCCTGCCTCGTCCCTGCAGCTGGGGGGAGACCCCGGCCTCTCTGTCCCCACCAAAGCCGCCTCCACCTTGAGCCAGGCGGGTCGTCCCCTCTTTGTCTCTCGGGGGGCCGCGCTTCTGCCGACTCCATGGGCATCCTGCCGGCTGGACTTCCTGATAGTGTGTGGCGCGTTCGACTTCCCATATCCCCCAGATTCAATTAATCTTATCGCTACAACTCCCAATTACAGGCCGTAATTAAGCGAGAGCCGTGAGTCACTCCCCCCATCCGTCCCCAGTGCATTGCGCTGTAGGCCGGGCCCTCCCCCCGCAGGGGCTTGGCTCTGGGGCCAGCTGCTGCCCCTTTATATGGGGGGGGAACAGGCCCCCCACCCTGGAGTGCCTGCTCTCCCCTTTGGAGAAATGGGGGGGGGTGGATTTCTGCCGCCCACAGCCTCCCCGCCCTGGTTCCTGTCTGAGCAGGGTCTATTTCCTGTCATGCTGCCTGCCCGAGGCTGGAGGGGTGGTGGGGCTTCTGGTGGCTCCTGGCCCTTGGCTGGGGCGGGGGGTCCCTCATACACATCCCTCCTGGAGGGGCCTCCCGGCTGGAGAGAGTGAGAGCCCTGCGATGCGCTTTCCTGGGCGTGGGGGCGGGTTTCTCTCTAGCTGGCTGCCCTGGGCGGTGTGACCCCCACGGGGATGTCCCTGGCGAACCCCAACAAGCACTGGAGCTTCAGGGCATGTCTGGCCCCAGGGCCCGGGCGGGACCGTGGGTGAGGGGCTCTGGAGCTGTGCCGGCTGTCCTGGTGTCCCCTCCCCACCACCCCTGGGGAAGGGACTCTCCCTGCACCCCTAGGCTCGGAGGCCGCTCGCCCTCCCCCTGTCCGATTGCACACTTGTCTCAGCTGCACCTGGGAAGTGGGTCATTCCCGAAGCTTCTCTCCTGGCCTGACCGTGTCATTCTGTCTCGCTCTCAGGTACGCCATCCCCCCGGAGCACGGCAAGCGCCTGGAGCGGCTCGCCATCGGTAGGTGCCAGCCCTCGAGTGGTGTCGCCCTCGTTTCTCGACGTGCCTGTGGGCGCCCGTGGGGCCGAGCACTGCTGGACTCGGGCCTCCTGCTGGCCCCCGAAGAGTCTGTGTTACTTTTATTTGTGCTTGCGCATATTGATTTTTGGCCTCACCTGGTGATGCTCAGGACTGGCTCCTGGCTCTGCACTCAGGGATCCTTCCTTGTGGGGCTCTGGGGACCCGATGGGGTGTCGGTGATCGAACCCGGGCAGGCCGTGTGCAAGCAAGGTCAGCGCCCTCCCCGCTGTGCCATTGCTTCAGCCCAAGCTGCAGCGTCTGTCTTGCCGGGAGGAACCCCAAAGCCTCGGGTTTGGGGAGCTGGGTGGGCTGGGGCTTCTCCCTGAATCGAGACCCTCCCCAGCCCCAGCTGCATCAGAGAGGAGGTGCCTGGGGGTCCACTTGGCCTGGCTGCGTGGATCTCCCCCCACCGCGGGTGCTCCTGCTGGGGGAGTTGGGGCTGCGGGGTCCAGTGACCCAGTCAGAGGTGGAGTCGCTTCCTGACAGTGCCAGCCTCCATGCCAAGCCTCCGTCTCATGGGGTGGACCCAGGGAAGCCGCCCTGTGGGTGGGGGCAGAGGCAGGGGTGGGCTGGGGGTGGGCGGGTGGCGGGAAGGAGTGTGGGAGGTTCAGGGCACGGGCCTCCCAGCCCCCCACAGCGTCCCCCCCGCCAGTTTCAGGGACGCATGGCAGACTCCATCCTGGAGATGGGTGGAAGGAGCCGGCGATTAATAGGGGGAATGAAAAGCCGCGTGCAGATGGGCTCGCGGGGTGCGGCGCCCAAGGAGGGAGAGCGCATTAATGTGCCGGGCCTTATTGGTGCTAATCACTTAAGATGCGCGTCTTTATTAGGGCTTTAATGAGAGCCACTTACTCCGCGCATTAGGGAGAGGCACTGCCGCGCGGCTGCCCCGCAGCCGTAACTCTAATTGAAATGCTTTTAGTGCCGAGTGCGGGATCCGGGCGTTTCTCATGCTTGGCAGCCCCGCGCCAGCCGCCTCCTGCGTGCAGGGGCGCGCGTGCGCACGAGGCTCTCCAGCCAGGGGAGGCGGTGGGCACCGAGGAATGTTCTTGGGGTCCCCGTGGTGGCCCTGTGGGCAGCTGCTCAGGGCTGCTGTGGGGTCTGTCCACCACCGGTGGGGTGGGGCAGGGGAGGCAGGGAGGTACTGCTCACACGCCCGCTCTCCCGCCCCCGCGTTGGACGGTGGGAGGGGGTCTGGCCACGGCTCACGGCCTGTGTCCGCTGCAGGCTTCTTCCCTGGCAGCTCCCAGGGCTGCGACGCCTTCCTGCGGCACAAGATGACCCTCATCTCGCCCATCATCCTCAAGAAGTACGGCATCCCCTTCAGCCGGGTACGTGCACCGAAGGTTCCAGAAGGCAGCTGATGGCGGCTCAGCCTGGGGAGTTGGGGGGGTGGGTTGAATTGGGGTTGTGGGGGAGGTGGGGCTTCCCCGCCCTGGACTCCTGTGGGCCGGGGTTCCTGGGGTGAGGGCCCGCCATCCTGCTCGCTGCCCGGGGCCCGGGAGCTTGCTTCCTGCCTCGAGCTGTGCTGGGTGAGGCTGAGCCGGGCGGCTGGGGGCCCTTCCTGGCGCCCACCCCGAGGGGGGCTACCCGGAACTGGTTCCTCAGAGTTCCCCCAGGAGCATTTGGTCTGTGGCCAGGAGCCAGCTCTGCCGCCAGGCCCGGTGCTGCCTGCGTGTCCCCCGCGCCAGGGTGTCAGCGAGTTGGAAATCGCTTCTGACATTTCAATCCCAGCGCCTGGCCGCCGCCCGCCTGCCGCGGCAGCTGCACGAGGAGCGGCCGGCTATGCTGGCGCTGCAGCAGTCCCTCCTCTTCCTCTGTCTGTCTGTCTGTCCGTGTGCAAGGCCGCTGTCCTGCACGCTTCCCTCTGTCCCCCTCCGTCTGCCCTGCAGTGCTGCAGTGGGCAGGCTCACCCCTCCCCCGACACACCCCCGCTTGCTTTGTCCCACTGTACAGCCTGCCCGAGGGGCTGCTGGGGGGGGCTGGGGAGGGGCCGACGGGCTCATGCCCTGGGCCCTTGGCAGGCAGCACGGACTCCCCCCAAATGACAGGGGGCCCCCTCATCTGAATTCCTGGCAGCCTTCCGAGTACTGTGTCCCTGCACCCCACTTATAAATCTCTGCAATGGTATTTACTTATCCGAGAAAAAGCAGATCGATCGCCGAGCTCGTTAATAATTAAAAGTGTGTATTTCTGTGATCTGCCATCGGCTCTCTCATTCAAGAGAGCCAGAGCTGGCGACACGGCTGAGGCCCAGCCATCCATCACCCCGGCCCCCCTGTGATGGATAGTGGGGCCCCGGCTGGCGGCAGTGACACGGAGGGCGTGCGCCCCGGGCTGGAAAGCGGCCCTGGCAGGAACAGGGTCTCCTTGTCTTCCAAGCTCAGCACACCTGGTGGGCCTGATCTGTGGCTCTGGGGCCTTCCTGTCACCCCCCTACTGCTCCCCGAATTTCCCCTAGCCCCCTCCCCCCATTGGGTGAGCGCCAACCACTGCGCTGCCCACACTGGCCTTTGTCCCAGCTCCAGGCCCCAGCAGGACAGGCCCACCCGAGCCACCCCTCCTTTTGCTCAGGTCCCACCACGGCCATCTGCAGGACAAGAAGTCCCAGAGGGACCCAGTGTGCACACACGCGAGACCCCTCCTTGGCCTTCCCTGCCCTGTGTGTGTGACGGCTCCTTCCAGCCATGACGGTTTTGATGGCTTCTGGGCTCGGGGAGGCCCGGCCCCAGGGCTCACCTGATGGCACCCACGTTCCTGAGCAGGATGTGGGCAGGCCTGCCCCTCCCCCCGGCTGGGCCAGAGTCCCAGTCCCCCATCCCGAACCCCTAAAGTAGGACGCCCAAATGTCCCTGCAGGCCGTCCCTTGGGGGTGAGGGACCACGCAGGGCGGGTGGAGCAGAGCTGGCCAACAGGCCCGCTGGGACAGCAGGAGAGGCAGAGGGGCCAGACGGATGGTGGTGGCAGAGCACCCAGGTGGGTGGGGGGTGGGCGGGCACCTCTGCCAGCTCCCTGCTGCTGTGGGGAAGCGCAGCCCTGGCACAGCCATTGGGAGCAGCGTCTGGACCTCGGGGGGCCTTGGTGGCACTGTGGGGGCCTAGGTGGGAGGACCCATACCCCATGTCTGCAAGGGGGTGCCTGTGCTCGGGGCATTTTCATGGCCCCCGCTGAGAGGGGTAGGGCCCGGCTCCTCCCAGCGGCCTCTCCTTCCTCCCCTCCGCCCGCAGATCACGCAGGAGGCTGGCGAGTTCATGATCACTTTCCCCTACGGCTACCACGCTGGCTTCAACCACGGCTTCAACTGTGCTGAGTCCACCAACTTCGCCACCCTGCGGTGGATCGACTACGGCAAGGTGGCCACGCAGGTAGGGGGAGCCCCCCCTTCCCGTGGGCAGCACGTGCAGGGCCCCTGCAGGCCTGGGGCGGGGAGGCCCGAGAAGCCAGGACCAGGGCGGGGCAGGTGCCTGGCAGGTGGGCGCCGCAGTTCCCAGGGGGGCGGTGTGGCCCCTTGGCGCAGGTGATTCGGGGGGCCATGGACTGGTGGCTGACCTCAACTTTCCTGGTGTTTCTGCAGCTCCTGGGGGCCTGCGGGCTTAGCCAGGGGTGGGGGGAGAAGCTCTGAGTTCACAGCGTGGGGGCCTCATGGGGGCCGGGCAAGGGCACAGACCCTCGGCTGCTCCAGAACGGGGGGCCTCTGGGGGCCCTGCGGGCCCGGGCAGGGCCAGTCTGTGCAGACATGGTGGCAGAGCCGGGTTCCGTCCCCGTGGGGCTGTCAGAGCCAGGCTGGCAGGGACCACCCAGATACTCAAAGCGATTTGGGGCTCAGCCACGTGTCCCCAAACGAGTGACATTTGGGAAGTGCAGCTGGGCTCGGGCCCGGCGCTGACAAGCTGGGCGGTGTAGCGTGAAATTACCGAGCAGGCCCCGGCGGCCTCCCAGCTCTGCGGTGCCGGGGGTGGGCGGGCTGCTCCAGCCCGCTGACCCTGGCACTGAGACCCCACGGGCCTGCGCGCATGGCCTGGTCCCAGTCCTGGTGGGGTCCCTGCAGCCCCTCGCTTGCTGAGAAGGGGCCATCCCAGCCCGCGTGTGAGGGGGAAGCTCGTTCTAGCACATCCGTCAGGCGGTGACTCGGCACCCAGACTGTGGGGACCTGTCAGTTGGCCGCGTCCAGCCCCCAGCCCCCAGGCTGCCCCCTGTCCCCCCTCCCCACCAGCACACCTCCGGGCTCCCGTTCTCGGGCTCCGCACTGCCGGCCGAGACGTCTCACAGGCCCAGGCCTTGTGCCCCCTGTGGCCCACCTGCTACTGTCAGGGGAGCGTCCTCGCTGTCGCAGTGCCCCGAGGGGCAGAGCGGGAGCGGCCGCCCTGAGCTGTCCCTTCACAGAGCTGAGTCCCACGGTGTCCGCTGGGCTCTGTGGGATGTCCAGCAGCTCCCCGTCCCCCTTCACCATCAGAGTCCTACGTTTTCAGGCCGGTGTCTTCACGGGGTGGTGCCCTTCGAGCATCGCCCTGGGGTCCCTAGGCAAGGGCTTCACTGCCACCACCCAGGGTTCCCTGGGGAAAACCATTAACCGGCCCGAGGCGGGTAGCAGCAGGTGGGCCGAGGGGGAGCCCCCAGACAGCCGCCTGGGAAAGGTCCCCCTCCCCTTCCTGGGGGTGTTTGGTCACGCTGGCCTCGTGCTGGCCTCCCGCCCAAGCCCCCGTGGACCTGGGAGCAGTGAGACAGTGAGGGCCCCCCCCCCACTGTGGCAGGCGGGCCACGGGCTGGAGCAAGGCTGCCCTCAGCCCAGCCTCCCGGGACAGGTGCCCCTCCTGCTGTTGCCCTGTCCCGGCCCTGGGAGGCTTGGGGACCTGGTGTTGGTGTGTGTCGGGCCGGACCCCTGGGGCTGTCTGCTGGGGGCCGTGGGCAGGGCTGTGTGCTCTGGGCTGTCGCTCGGGCACTGCTCTGGGCGGTCAGGTTTGGGGCTGCTGGGGGAAGTGGATCGTCTCGGAACTGGGTCTGGGGGGCTGCTGTGGGGCTGGGCTGGCAGTCGTGGGGGCTCAGGCCAGGGCGCTGGGCTCACCCTGCACCCTTTGGTCTCAGGACCCCAGAAAGCAGCTTGTGCTCGTGAGCTGGAGGAGCAAGGGGACACCCACCCTCCCCGACCCTGCCCCTCAGCTGGCCAGCCGGCGTCCTCAGACCCACCTCTGGCTGCTCCCCCGTGTCCCTGTTACACTTTCCAAGCCGGGTGGGGCGTCCCAGCGCTTCATGCCCACAGGCTCCATTGGGCCCTGGGGGGAAGGGCTGCGCTGCCTGTGCCCAACTTCTCCGTTAGAAATGAGGGCCTGGCCAGCCCCTTGGGCTGCTCCTGCCTCTTCCCCTGCTGTGGAGTGAGGCCGCCCAGGACACTGCTGGGCTGGGGGGGGGGGGCGGGCGGCACACCGTGGGCCAGGGCAGCTGGGTGCCCCGGGCAGGGCCGAGCCGCAGCCCCCTCTCAGTTCGCCCCCTCCCCACCCCCCCACAGTGCACGTGCCGCAAGGACATGGTGAAGATCTCCATGGATGTGTTCGTGCGCATCCTGCAGCCCGGCCGCTACGAGCAGTGGAAGCAGGGCAAGGACCTGACCGTGCTGGACCACACGCGCCCCACGGCGCTCAGCAGCCCCGAGCTCAGCGCCTGGAGCGCCTCCCGTGCCTCGCTCAAGGCCAAGCTCCTCCGCAGGTGCGCCCCTTCCCCGTCCTCTCTCTCCCCTCCCCCCTCGCCTCTCCCCACTCCTTTCTCTCCTCTCCCCTCCCCCTCTCCCCACTCTACCATCTCCCATTTTGTGCCTCCGAGACCGAGTAGGGGTTGTTGCTGGTGTTGCCGCCCCAGTTTCCCTCTTGCGCCAGGTCTCCCCGGCCCTGGGAGGCGACCTTTGTACCCTGCACTGTAGGCTCTTCTCCGCCTGCCTCTGCCCTCTCGCCCCCGTGGCTTAGGGTGCTTCCCCGGGGCTCAGCCAGATTCCACCCTGCACCCTGCTCGCCACACCCCAGCACCCTTGAAGCTTCACACAGAGGCCCATGTCGGCCCACCTGGCCACCAGCCCCAACCCTGAGAATATCCAGACGGTCTCTCCTGCTGCTGGGGCCGCCTGCAGGGCAGGAACTGACCCTTCCTCTCTTCAGGGATCCTGCTGACAGGCACAGCTGCCCAGGACAGCCACCAGGGCCCCTGACCCCGTGGAAGGACTCGGGGGTAGAGGGGAGAGAGAAGAGAGAGGAGACAGAGAATATGCTGGGGACTGTCCTGGGCCGTGGCGGTCAGCCGCAGCGAGCATGGGGGGGCCGTGGCAGTGGACCCTGGTGCTGGTCAACAGATAGGGCGGGGCCTTGGTGCCCCTTCCTGAGAACAGTGGCAGGGTCTTCTCCCGCTGTGTGACAGCTGCGGGGACAGCCAGCCGGGAGCGCAGGCTGCACACATGCCTGCCAGGTGGGACCCCACCCCAGAGAGCCCTACGGCCTGCCCCAGGTCGGCTCTCCTCTGTGGGAGGTGTTGGCCCTTTAAGGGCCTCTGGGTGGGGCCAACTTGTAAGCCCACCTCCCCCACCCCAGCATCAGGGGGGTTGGGGTCCCCTGTAGGGCAGCTTCAGGGGGGCAGCCCCAGCCCCTTGCTGCTGGTGGGGCAGCGCTGAGGCCCCTTGAACCAGCGGAGTTGACAGTTGGGGGGACCTTTCCCAGGGTTCCTGGCCTGGCCTGGGTGGGCTTCCTGGTGGGGCCTGACCGCTGCCACTGTATCCGCCACCAGGGGGCGCCCCGCCACCTTGTAGACTCCAGCTTGCCTGTACCCCTCGCACCCTGCCTCCCGCTGCCCTGATACTAACGCCCCTGGCCATGTCCTGTGACTGAGCCTGTCCCGTGACTGGGCCCCCATCTCCTGGCGACCTTAGTCCTGGCCTGTGGGGGCAGGTGTAGGGGGCCCTGCCGCCCGCCCTTCTGAGCTGCCTCCTGTCTCTCCTCGGCCCGGCTTCTTGGATTTTATGGACCAGCCCCTGTCTGACCCTCACTCGGGACTCCGGGGGTCGGCCCCGGGGCACCTTAGGGGGATGGAGCCCAGCCCCCAGCCGTGTCGTCTCCTGAATAGACAAATCAGTCTGAAGGAAAACAGGCACTGGAGGAAGGCTGAGGAGGAGAGAAAGCCCAGCCTAGAGAGGAAGCGCGAGCCGGGCAGGAAGCCGGGCTGCCCGTAAGTGCCCCTGCGCCCGCCCCTCAGTCACTCGCATCGCCCCCGGGGCCGCGCCCGCCTGCCTCACGGCCCTTGTCTCCAGGTCTCACCGGAAACGGAACCTGCCCAAGAAGTCCAAGCCCGAAGACCCCAAATCACCAGGGGAGGGGGCGACCATCCTGGAGGAGGTGGGGGAGAGCAGCGCTAAGGAGACAGTGCCCCCCGGGGCTGAGCACGAGGAGGACGACGAGGAGCCGCAGACGCTGCCCCAGGCCCGGGAGGCCGAGGGCGTGGAGGGTGGGTCAGAGCCCACAACCCCCCCACCCCTCCCCAATTCTGGCCCACCTCCCCCTCAGGGCCCGCAGGGACCCCCTTCCCAGACTGGCTCAGGGGCCCACGGCTTGGACCTGAGAATGTGTCCTCAGATCTTAGGGACCTACGGCGTGCCCTGTGTCTGTCTGTCCATCTGCCCTCCCTCCTCCCCCCAGCATCAGGGAGTGGGGCGAGGTGGGCTTCAGGGCAGCCTCATATCTGAGGCTGAGCAAATGGGGACAGTCCCCACACGCTGAGGATGGAGCCTGGAGTGGGGGAGCCCGCCCCCCCATAGATAGTAACCCCCCATGTCCTGCTGGGAGCTGGGGGACAGTCGCCAACTCAGACACAGGAGCCCCAGCTCGGCTGTGACCCCAGGGACCCACTGACCAGCCACTCCCTGACCTCTGACCTCTCTTGGTTCAGGTGTCTCATGGAGGAGGGTTGCACTCTCCCAGAAAGGCACTCTGGGTGTGGGTGGGTGCCGGTGGTCCAGGCTGCACCCTGAAGGCTGCCCCCTCTCCCCACAGAGGACGGGAGGGGCAAGCTGCGGACCCCCAAAGCCAGGAGCGACCGGAAGAAGAAGGGCCTCAGCCCCCCGCACCCCCACTCCCCGCTCCTGCCCAGTCTGCCCGCGCCCACTCCCCCCCAGTTCCCCAGCAAGGAGGCTCCCCGGCCGGAGTCCCTGGGCCCCCCCACAGGCTCTGCCTCCGAGGAGAGTCCCCCGCCGCTGGCCCCCCTCAATGTGGTACCCCCCGAGGCCCCAGGGGAGGACCAGGAGGCGAAGCCACGCCCCATCATCCCCATGCTCTACGTGGTGCCTCGGCCCTCGCCAGCCACTGCAGACAAGGCCCGGGCGCCCGCCGAGCCCCTGGGCCAGAAGGGCCCTTCCTGGAAGGCCCAGCCGGGGCCCATGGAGCTGGCAGGGCCCGAGGAGGACAGCGGGGCCCTGGACGGACAGGTGAGGGCCTCGAGAGGCAGGGCAGGGCTGCGGGGGGTGGGGTCTGCCAGGGCCCAGCCCCGCACCCACGCCCTACCCTGTGTCCAGGCACCCCCAACATTCCCCAAGTTGAAGATGGAGATCAAGAAGAGCCGTCGGCACCCGCTGACCCGGCCACCCGCCCGCTCCCCGCTGTCCGTGGTCAAGCAGGAGGCGTCTAGCGATGAGGGTGCGTGACCCCTACCGCCCGGCCAGTGCCTGTCCCCGCAGGAGACCTGGGCGGCTGGTGGCCAAGGGCAGCCATGGGCAGTGACGGACAAGGGCAAAGCCTGTGTGGTGTCCCCTGCTGGGCCCCTCGCCCCTGCCCCGGGGTGGGGGCCGCTTCCCTCATCCTGCCCGTCTGACTCTAGAAGCGCTGCCCTTCCCGGAGGAGGATGTGAGTGACCCCACGACCCTGCGGGCACTGCTGGACATGCAGTGGAGGGACCAGACTAGCTGCTTCCAGGCCGAACGCAAGTTCAATGCCGCTGCCGCGCGGACAGAGCCTCACTGCGCCGTCTGCTCCCTCTTCTATCCCTACAGCCAGGTGGGCCCCCCCCCCCCGCACCCCTGCACCGTGCCCTGGGGCAAGCAGTTGCACTTCTGGAGCATGTGTCTACCCCCCACGCCCCCACGCCCTGCCAGAGCTCCCCGTCCCAGACAGGCCCAGGTCCCACGGGGGCTTCTACGGGTGGGTGCACTCGGGGGTGCTCAGAGCGCCTGTGGGGCCTGAAGCGGAGAGAACCTGTGTGGGTGGGTGCTGCGCCCCCAGAGATCCGGGCAGGACCGCTCTGTGTGGGAGCTCAGCTGAGGGTGCCCCTCCCCTGCCACAGTCCCTGCAGACAGACAAGGAGGCCCCTCAGGCTCCCTCGGGGGAGGCCGGCCCGGCCACACCCTCCTCCCAGAGTGGCCAGAAGACTCGGCCGCTGATCCCCGAGATCTGCTTCACCTCTGGCGGGGGCAGCACGGGGAGCACCGAGCCGCTGCCGGCCAGCGCGGCCATCGGCGAGGACGGCGCCAGCCTGCTCGTCGCCTGCACCAAGTGCTGCCTGCAGGTCCATGCCAGTGAGTGCTGCACCCCAGACTTGACCCTGAACCCCGACCCCGAGGGGCCCCCAGGGACACGGGTTCATGTGTGTCTGTGTGTGGGGGGGTGCGGGCAGCCCCTCCCAGAGTCAGTGCCTGGGACTTGTGGCCCCAACCCACCCCGCACCCCACTTCCCATGAGCTCTCCAGGGAAGGTGGAGAGTGAGGGGCTGCATGGGGCATCTGGTCCAGCGCCCACTGTCTTCCAGGCTGCTACGGTGTCCGGCCAGAGCTGGTCAGCGAAGACTGGACATGCTCCCGCTGCGCTGCGCATGCCTGGACTGCGGTAACTGCCCGAGCCTGCCTTTCCAGGACCCTGGGGACCCTGGGGTGACCCAGAGGCAGCCTTGCCTCCCGGCGGTGCCAGTGGATCCTGCCCGTCCCCGTGCCCCCACTGTCCCCCACTCCCGTCACTCTGGTGGCTAGTTGTCTGAATGTGAGGACCTTGGGTGGAGACCCCGTGGGCCCCGGAGCCGCGGGGGTCGGGAAGGGTTGACCCAGCTGCACTCCTCACTGTGTGTACCCCACAGGCTTGCTGCCTTTGCAACCTCAGGGGAGGCGCCCTGCAGATGACCACTGACAGGAGGTGGGTGTGGGGGCCACAGGTGACCATTGACGGGAAGGGGTGTGGGGGCCGCCTGTGCAGGGTAGATAGGGCAGAGCTGCCGAGCTGGGAGATGACACCTGCCCTCCTGTCCAGGTGGATCCATGTGATCTGTGCCATCGCAGTGCCAGAAGTGCGGTTTGTGAATGTGATGGAGCGTCGCCCCGTGGATATCAGCGCCATCCCCGAGCAGCGGTGGAGGCTGGTAGGTCTGGGGGCCTGGTGGGGGAGGCGGCCCGTGGCTTCCTTGGCTTCCAGTTCGGTTGGGCTGGGCCAGTTCCTTTCAGGAGTAGGTGCCAGGCAAGGGGATCCACCTTCTGCCTGCACTGAGGCCGGGGGTGCAGAGGCCCCCAGTGTGTTCTGGGACAGGCGCCTGGTGAGCAGGACCGGCCAAGTGGCCCCTACCTTCCATGTGAGTGGTCAGGTTACTCCTGGCAGTGGTTAGGGGACCCTGTGGGGTGCTGGAACTGAACCTGGGTATCCGAATGTCAGGCTAGCACCGTCCCCTTCTATAGCTGGGTAAGTTCTGCTGGGCTGCCCAGGGAACGGACGGAGTTCGTTCTGTCACCCCGGTCCCCTTCTTTACCTCCTTACCTGAAGGACGCGTGTGGCCTCCTGCGTGGCTCTGGGGGAAGGCGGGTCGGTAGCCGGGCACGTGGGCACGTCTCAGGCATGCCAGGTGGTGTCCTCCCTTTGGAGAGGTGCCTAGAAGAGGCGTTGCCGAGTGCCAGGACTTCTAGGACTGCCATTTCCCCCTTCCCTGTGATGGTGGGATTCGCACAGCTGTGCTCACTCTGCCAGGAACATAGTAGTAGACTGGCACCCAGACTGGCACAGGTGGGCAGCACCGGGGATGGAAGTCAGAGCCTCACACACCCAAGGCAGACGGCACTTCCACCACCATCGAGCCTGGCCTTCGCCTTAAGTTTCTGAGGCGCTTTCGGGATTTGCCTAGAGGACAGTGCATCCTCCTGTGGACCCCCAGGGCACTTGGCCTGGGGTCACTAGTGGCCGACTGCAGTTTGGAGCTGAGTTCCCCGATTTCCAAGACTCCAAGCGTCTCCTCCTCCTGTCCTCTAGAAGGACAGGAACTGTTTCGTCATCTGTCCATAACTGGCTCCTCGGGATGCATGGTGGTGGTGGGAACTCGGCCCGTTCCCGGGGCAGCCCAGCAGGACTTTCTCAGCTATAGAAGGGGCTGCGGGTTTCCTCTGTTCAGCAGCGCAGGCACCTACCCAGTCCGGGGCACAGCCAAGGGGGAGCTGGCTGGGTTGCGTGGAGGATGGGGGCCCAGGACCCCGGGGCAGCTCAGCAGGACTTTCTCAGCTATAGAAGGGGCTGCGGGTTTCCTCTGTTCAGCAGCGCAGGCACCTACCCAGTCCGGGGCACAGCCGAGGGGGAGCTGGCCGGGTTGGGTGGAGGATGGGGGCCCAGGACCCCGGGGCAGCCAGCAGTGGACACGGGACAGCTGGGAAGGGGCAGCAGCCTGCCGGTGGCTCCAGTGAGAGCTGCGGATGTCCTGGGCTCGTTACTCAGGCAGAGTGATGGCTGGGTATGGGCGGGCGGCCTGCGACAGATCCTCTCCGCTGTGCTTTATGTATCATCTGACATTTCCGGCCTGCAGCCTCTTCATTACCATCGCTTGTCGCGATGGATGAGAAATCTTTTACATGGAGCTTGCTTGTACTGCCTAATGGAGCCGCTCAGAACCGTTGCTTAACTCTTGCTTGCCTGGCCGGTGGGCCAACCCCCTGGCTCTGCCACATTCCCTCCTGGCCTTGCGCTCTGGGCAGCAGGGTTGCTCTGTGGGACCAGCTCCACACAGCTTGGCCACAGGCAGAGGTGGAAGGGGGCTCGGACAGCACTGGGGGTCCTGCACACAGCTGTCAGCAGCTGAGTGGGGCTGGAGGGATTGAGGGGTGCATGGGGCTCTGGGCAGGGATCTTCTCAGATGGCCACAGTCCCGCCCCTGCAGTCTCCAGACCTCCTGCCAGGAGAGGCCCTGCAGTCCTGTAGGGGGAAGGAGAGGGCTGCTGTCCAGACACTGGGGTGGCCTGGGGGGTGACAGGGCCCCTGGTGTCGCTGCCTCCCTCCAGCCTCTCGGCCTGCAGGGCCCCATGCAAGGTCCAGCTCTGCAGCATTCATGCAGCAGCATGGGTCCCGGCGGGAGGATCAGGTATTGACAATTTAATAACGAGATCCCATTGCCGTGCCATCGATCGGAGGTGGGCATGCCTGCAGCACCCGGCCACGGTGCTTATCTGGCTTTCGAACACAGTTTACAGAGCTATAAAGGCCCGGCTTATTAAATGCTCAGCGTTGACAGCTGGGGCGGCCCCTGGGAGACTTCCTGACTGGGTCCTTCCTGGTTATCCAGTGTGGTCTCCGCTGGGCGGGTCTGGGGTGGGCGTGGTCTCTGCAGAGGCAGGAAGAGGCCTTGCAGCCTTCTGAGCACCCCAGCCCAGCAGCTGTCACACTACCATCCCCCAAGCCCTGGGTCGCCGTGAATCTGTCGCCTGCCTGGACAATGGGCCCCCTTTGTGGCCTGGCTCTTTGCCTGTGCCCTGCGCCCCTTCCCTCTGGGGGCCTTCCTGGGAGGGCTGGAGTTCCATGTTCCGTGTCTGCCTTCAGAAATGCGTGTACTGCCGGAAGTGGATGAAGAAGATGTTAGGCGCCTGCATCCAGTGCTCCTGCGAGCACTGCTCCACGTCCTTCCACGTGACCTGTGCCCACGCCGCTGGGGTCCTCATGGAGCCCGACGACTGGCCCTATGTGGTGTCCATCACCTGCCGCAAGCACAAGGCAGGGACCCACAGCGTGAGTGCCTGTGCCCGCCCCGCATGGCCCGTGTCCCCCCCTCACCCCGCTGCCACCTGCCCATGTGACCCCTGCCCTCCGCTCCCCCTCAGGCCCAGCTTTTGCGGGCGGCGGTGTCCCTGGGCCAGGTGGTCATCACCAAGAACCGCAATGGCCTGTACTACCGTTGCCGCATCATCGGCAGCACCCCCCAGACCTTCTACGAGGTCAACTTTGAGGACGGCTCCTACAGCGACAACCTGTACCCTGAGAGCATCACCGTGAGTGGGCGGCCCTGCTGGGGAGGGACCTCCCGGGGCCCGGGCCGCTGGCACTGCTGTGTGCTGCCTAGAAAGGAGGCCTGTGGTCCTGCTTCACACTGGAGGGAGGGTCTGCTGTCCGCGTTGGGGTGCCAGTGCTGTGGCTCGTGACTGCGCCTCACGCTCACGGTCCTGTGTCCTCAGAGCAGAGACTGTGCCCGCCTGGGGCCCCCAGCTGAGGGGGAGCTGGTGGAGCTTCGCTGGGCGGATGGAAACGTGTACAGAGCCAAGTTCATCTCCTCGACCACCAGCATCCTGTACCAGGTGAGTGGCAGGGCTGAGCCCAGAGCCCACACCCAGATCCCCCAAGGTCCTCAGTCATCCCCCAGAGCCCACGGCCTCCGTACCCTCTGGAGGGCCGGAATGGACGGGACCCAGCTGGCCGGGCCTGCTCCCCTATTGAGGGGCTGATGGGTGTGTCCCAGCGGCCCTGGGCACTTGTCCACCCCCTGCTCAGATGCAGGCATACATACACACTTGGGTAAGAGGTGTACGTGCAGGAAGGCACGGCTCAAACCCACATCAGACACGCAGGCACCTTGCACACGCTCCTGCCACCTCCCGGGTAAAATTGTGGCCACCCAGAACAGGTGGAAGAGGCTGGCCACCCAGGGTCCCGCCTCCTGGCCAGGCTCCATGCCCTGGATGCAGGACAGACTGGGGCGGGGGTGTTTCATTGCCTGCCCTCCCAGCCCAGGTTGAAGAGAAGGGCCTTCTGGGTCCTTGGTCTCCTGTGACCCTTCCCATCTGGGCATGGCAACTGTCACAAACCCTGGGCCCAACCTGAAACTGGGGTCTCTGGACCCCTCTCCCAGTTTCCCTGTTGTTGGCATGGGCCCACAGAGCCTGCAGCAGGGGGGGATCCGGGAGACCCCCGCCCTGGCAGCTGTGCCTCTTCCCAGGTGGAGTTTGAGGACGGGACCCAGCTGACAGTCAAACGGGGGGACATCTTCACCCTGGACGAGGATCTCCCCAAGAGGGTCCGGTCACGGCTGGTAGGTACCCGAGAGCACAGGCTTGGCTTCCCCCCAGCACTGCTAGTGCCCCCACCCTGGACTTCCCGGACCTCATCCCCACCTGCTGCCCCTAACCCATGTCTTCTCCCGCAGTCTGTCAGCATGGGGGCCCCCCAGGAAAGCGTCTTCTCAGGAGAGGAGGCGAAGGCCGCCAAGCGCCCACGGGTGGGCACCCCGCACGGCGTCGAGGACTCGGGGCGCAGCCCGGACTGCCTGGCCTTCATGGAGAGCCTGCGGCAGGCGCAGGCACGGCCCGGGGGCCCCTTCTAGGGTGCAGGCGGCGGGCCCTGGAGTTTGCGTGCTGTGAACCCCCCACCTCGCTTGGCCCCAGGGGCCACCTTCGTGGCCTCAGAGCCTGTTGGACGCTGCCCGGGCCCCCCGGACTCAGGGAGTGGGGCCACAGGGGCTCCGGGGGGCCAGTGGGGGAGCCCGGGCCCCCCACTCCTCAGATTTGTAAACCACGTGAGCTCTTCTCGAAAACGGTGCTACTCAGAGCCCAGGACGGTGACGTGTACATAGACCACCTTTGTGAGCTGCTTTCTACGGACACTATTGTTTAAAAAAAGAAAAAAAAATGCGCGCGGGAAAAAGAACAAAAGAAAAAAAAATCCCCAAAGTCCTTTTCTAGATTTGTGGCTTTACCAACCAAACCAAACCCTTCTTTTCCTCAGAAGCGAGGGGCTCCACCGATGGAGAGAGCAGCAGATGGTCGGGGTGGGTTTTTGGGTCTTGGGGGTCTTTTGAAAACTCTGTCTATAAGCCAGCGGGCGGGGGGTGGGCTACCTGTGGCCGGGCCAGGGCACCATGGAACGGTGTGGGGGAGTCGCCCGGCCCGGCATCTCTTCAGGCCTCCCCATCCTCTGGCCCCGGCCCCTGCCTGACTGCAGGCAAGTTAGGTCACTCTGCAGTCTGAGAAGGTGCAACTGTGACTCAGAGAGGGCGGGGGACCCGAACTGATGGGGGCAGCCCTGGTAGGTCCTCTCGAGGCCGTCAGCCACCCCTCAGAGGGGACCCTTCTCTGTGGTCCTGGGGTGAATGGGTGGGGGGGGCAGGCCCTACTCGGGAGTGGGGGGCCAGCAGAGGGCAAGAGCATCGGCCACTGGCTCCAAATAACCATTTCATAAGTCAGAATGAAGGGTCTTGGGCTGTCCGGCCAGAGAGGATGGGCCTGAGGGGGCAGAGTGGTTTCCTTGGTGGGGAGGGGAGCGGGGAGGTGGCCCCCACGTGGGGGTGCCCCTCTGCATGCAGCAGCCCACCAAGTGCTCAGACATAGTGTGAGATGCTATTTATATTATAAAAGGGGGCACGGCAGCCCTGGGGGGCAGCGGGGTCTCTGGCCCACACCCCACCGCTGGCTGGGGGGGGTGGCATTTGTGCAGACGGCTGACAGGAAGAGCACTTCTTCCACAAAGGTCTGTGTGTGCATAAGGGAAATGAGAAGCCCCGCCAGGCCCCCCAAGATGAAGGACAAGCTGTACTTTTTTGCCTAATTTCCTGCCTCGGTTCCTAATGAATTAAAGGCCCCTGAACATGCGGACCCTGCGTGTCTTCATTTCAGAGCTGGGGTGCTGGGGTCCTGGAGGCTGTTGGGAGGATTCCCCCACTTCAAGGGCTACCTGCGGGGCTCGGGTCCCACCCCCCCACGTTCCCAAGGGCGCCACTAAGCTGGCGGGGCTGTGTCAGCACAGAGGGACTGTGGGGGGGTCTCCAGGGTCGGTGGAGATGGCGCTGGTGTCCCGCAGTGGGTGGTGGGGTGTTGGAGACTGGGTCTGGAGCCAGCAGCTGCTTTGCTTTAGAATCAAAATGGGAGGCGCTTGCCTTGCACACAGTCAAGCCCAGTTGGATCCCAGAAGCCCTTACGCACTCCTGAGCACAGGACCAGGAGTCAGCCCTGTGTGGGGACACTGCTGGGTGTAACCCAGTAGGAACATAAAGCCCAAGATGGGGGTGCATGACAAGCAGCCCTCTCCAGTCTCCAGAAGCCCCAGGCACTCCCAGCTCTGGCCTAGGCCTCCCCCTACCCCCGCGCCCCCCATCCTTTCTCTACTGTCCCCCACACCCGTCTCCTTTTATAAGAGAGGCTACAGTGAACAGAGCTGCAGGTTGGCGGGGGCCGGGCAAAGCCCGGGCCCCCCCCCCCCCACCAGACTTCAGGCAGGTCTGAAAGGCTCAGGGCCCGCTAGGTCCGACCAGGAGCGCACGTCCCTGGCCGGAGCAGGAAGGAGCCGCGTTCCACACGCAGAGTGGCCAAGTCCTTTGTCAACGCGGCCGGCCGTGTTCGCGGCGCAGATGGACTTCAGATGGGGGAGGGGGCTGCTATTTTTAAATCCAGCCCCTCTGGAAAGGCACTTTGGTTCTGCTTATCTTTCCCAATTAAGAACAAAGCAAAGCCAATGTGCGCCTGTCTTTCTGGACTAAACTGCTCATGAAAGGACGGGGAGAGGGGAATGGCTGGGGGAGGGGTCTGCACTTTGAACTGCCACAGCCAGGTGAACCCCAAATGCCTGCAAACCCCCGCCCCCGTGCTGTGCGGCAGAGACCCTTCCTGCGCCGCTGGAAACCGCCTCATCAGTCCGGGCTGCGGCATCTGTTCTCCCTATAATGAGCGGGGTCGCGCCCCCTCTCAGAGAATTAAAAGCCTTTTGTCAGAACAGTCTGGAAACGGATTATTAAAAAAATTCCCTGGCGACCATTTCCCGTCAGCCAGAGGCTGGATTTGATGTCCCACGCGTTCCCGTACAAGCTCCGCGCCCGCACCGAGTCGGGGCCGCCCCTCTCTTGGATTCCGCCCGCTCGGGGATGCAAGCTCGCCTGAGACGGGGCGCGCGCGGCCGCCGGGAGCGCGCGCGGCGGAAACCTGCCCGGGCCGTCGCCCGCCCCGCCAGGGGGCGCTGCCGGGCAGAGCCGGGAAGGAGCCCGCTTAGCCCGGCGCTTCCACACCAAAACACGCGCCTCATCCAGTCAGAGCCCCCCCACACCCACCCCATATTCCGCAGCTGACTGGTGCGTGGACTCGCCAAGCGCCCCTCACTGGTGTCTGCCAGCGCCTTTGGCAGTGGTTTTTAATTCCCCACATGACTCATCCCATCTAGTTCTGCACCGGGGGAGAAGAAAACCGCGTCTCACCCAGGGTCAGCGTTCTGGCGACGCAACCATCTGCGTCAAAGCTGTTTTAGGTGTCTTTCTTAAAAGAAAACCTTAACCAAAGGGGGAAAAAAAAGAAAATTCTCCTTTCCCCAACTCCCATTTTGTGGTGGTGTTCCTTGCAAGGATCAGGAACCACACACTTCTCGTGTTCGCACACGTGCTGGCGGGGAGCGGAAGGGGCCACACGCCGCGGAGCCTGCACGCCTCTCAAACTCCCTTTTCTTCAGAAGCCCCAATTTGGGGGTCTGGGAGGTGGCCGAAGGGCGGGAGTGCATGCTTTGCACGCAGGCGCCTCGGGAGCCATCACAGGCACCACACTGACCTCCCCCAGCACTGGGCAGCCCTGGCTGGACACCATCCGGTTCTGTCCACGCAGTCTGGACCCCGACCTGCAAGGCCTGGCCGATCACACAAGCCCCTGGCTGGGGCTGGCGTCCAGCGCCGAGCCCTGCACACGACATGTGCAGCAGCGGGCTGCCGACGCCACGAGCGGCCGAGCACGTGGCGGGCGCTCTGAGCCACGTGCCTGCTCCAACTCTGTCGCGGCCCCGGGAACGACCGTGATTGGCCCCCACGCCTCACACTTGTTTCGGGACTTAGGGAGTCAGCCTGGACAGCAGGATCTGTGCTGTGTGAGGGGACCGGGAAGGGCTGCAGGCCTGAGGCGGAACCACAGGCCGGGGTGAGAGCGGACTGGCAGTGGCGCCCACAGGCTCTTGGTCAAAATCCCGCTCCCTGACCAAAATCCCCGCTCGGGGTTCAAAATCTCGCTCGAAGTTCGAATTCCCGCTCCCTGACTGAAACCCCAGTCACGTTCCAAAATCCCACTCAGGGTTCGAAATCCCGCTCCCTGACCGAAATCCCACTCACGTTCCAAAATCTCGCTTCCTGACCGAAATCCCACTCACGGCCCAAAATCCCGCTCGTGGCATCCCACTCATGGCCCAAAATCCCATTCATGGCCCAAAATCCCGTTCACGGTCCAAAATCCCGCTCACGGTCCAAAATCCCGCGGCTCGTGGTCCCAAATCCCGCTCATAGGCTCCTAGTTCAAAGTCCCGCTCTTAGTCCAAAATCCCGCGAGACCGAGCTGGTCTGAGTAAATCCCGGAAGTCAGGCTTCTCTACCTCGCTTGTGGGTGCTTCCTCCACCCCTCGTTATATTCCGCCTATTACACTTGGTCTTTCAGCACTGTCAGGGCTGACTCCTGAGCACGGGACCAAGAATGGACCCCCAACAAGTGCAAAACTGGGGTGCCATTTCCAGTTTGGGGAAATGTGGTCCCCTAAATGTGGCCACAGCTCCTCAGGACCTCCCCTGGCTCAATGCAGGCCGCAGTGACCTCACTCGGGCCGCTCGAGGCTCAGGTGCAGGAAGAGGAGCAGGACAAGAGCCTCTCCCCTGGCCGGACAGAGGGTCAGAAGGTGCAGTGGGGAAGGCACTGACCTTGAGCGGCCACAGTCATGTGCTGTCCCCCGCTCCCGCTCCCCTGAGTACACCTGAGCACTGCCTGGGGGTGGTCCCCAGACAAGCAGACGAAAAGTGCCTCGTGTGGTGGAGCGAAAGCACAGTGGGGAGGGCATTTGCCTTGCACGTGGCCGACCCGGGTTTGATTCCCAGCATCCCGTATGGTCCCCTGAACACCACCAGGGCTAATTCCTGAGTGTAGAGCCAGAGGTGACCCCTGTGCATCGCCGGGTGTGACCCAAAAAGCAAAAACTAAATAATAAAGAAAAGTGCCTCTTCGTGTTGGCATCAGTGTTCAAGGATTCACTGGGCAGACTCTGGCTCCGGGACTGGACTGTATGTCTGCAAGGCCCGAGGGCCTGAGTTTCTGCCTCTGCACCACGTGCCTGACACAGCGCCACCAGAAAAAATGCGCTCCTGATGAAAACAATCAAGGCTAGTGTCCTCTTGGCCTCTAGTCATTTCTGTTCTTTAGGACTCTAAGCGTGACAACTGGAGCCACAGCAGCCCTTTCATAATCACGAAAGATTCAAAGATGTCTGAGACATCAGTAAAGTGTTTTCACAAAACAGGTATGAGAAATATTTTTAAAAAAACAAAAAGCACAAAACTGTAAGAGTACATGTGATAGCAAAATGTAGTAAGATGAATTTAAGAGTGAATTTAAAATCTCATTTGGGGGCCGTGTGTGTTCTAGGCTTCATCCAGCCATGCTCGGGCTCAGGGCTCACCCCGGCAGTATTCCGGGGACTTTGAGTCTGGGGATCAAACCTGGGGGTCCCACGTACAAAGTCTGTGCCCTCGCTCTTTGTGTCTTCTTCCTGGACTGAGTTTCTCATCTTCATTGCTTTATTTCCTTATCTCATTGCGTTTATCCAGTGGTAAATCCATACAATTTTTAAAAATGTGATTGCTTATTGAATTCGACATGTGCTTTTCTTTCTACAGCCTAGAATTATATTATTCCCACTGTGTTTTTCCCAATTCTTCAAAGATATTATAGATGAATGGATATATTTGATTCGTATAACTTTAAAAACATGTGTTTAAGGGACTATTCATATCCCTTTCCCCATCCTTCTTTTGTTTTTTTTTGGCCACATACAGTGATGCTCAGGATTTCCTCCTGGCTCTGCACTCAGGGACCAGAGGACCATCTGGGGTGCTGGGGACCAAACCTGGGTCGACTGTACTCAAGGTGAGTGCCTTATCCCCTGTACTATCTTTATACTTCCCTGCTTTTTAAAAAATATTGTTTTTTTACACCCAACTGTGCTCAGGGCTGACTCCTGACTCTACACTCAGGGATCACTCACTCTTGGAGGTTCTCAGGGGACCCTGTTGGCTGCAGGGGGAACTTGCTCCTGCTTCAGCACCTTCTTTTTTATATACTTATTTTTTGGTGCCACCCCTGGCTGTGCTCAGAGGAGGTGTTCCTGGGTCTGTGCTCAGAATTTACTCCAGGTAGTGCTCAGAGAGTCATTTGGTACCAAGGGTATAACCTAGGACTCCTGCATGCAAAGCAAGTGTTCCAGGCTGTTGAACTAACACATACTCTCTCTCTCTCTCTCTCTCTCTCTCTCTCTCTCTCTCTCTCTCTCTCTCTCTCTCTCTCTCTCTCTCTCTCCCACTCTCCCACTCTTCATCTCTCCCTCTCTCCCTCTCTCCCTCCCTCCCTTCCCTTTCCTTTGCTCCCCTCTCCCTTCCTCCCTCCCTCTCTCTCTGAGTTAGAAGAACTCCTGGGCAGGACCAGGCTGAAAGGATTTTGAGGGGTGCGGCATTGGCGTTGAAGCGGCCTGGCGGATTCTTGTGGGGGAAGGAAGGCATGAACCTCAGGAGATCTTTGCACCCCTGCCAGGGAGCTTAGTGAGAACACTAGTCCCACATCCCCTGGCAAAGAGACCGAGAATGACTGTTGGCCCCTGCACCAGGCAGATGAGGGGCGACTGACACGGGGACCCCGGCCATCTGAAAACAGAATCTGTTCCAAACAGCTGTCTGGTGACAAGTATAATAAAGCGTATTAACGAGGCCATTATTACTCCCTAATTAAAACCTAATAACTAAGAGTTAATTGCCTATAAAAGATGAAGCGAGGCTGGGCTGGGATTTATTTCTGTTTTCCTTTGCTTGCCTGGATAGGCTGATATTTGCGAACTAATTAATTGAATCAAATCCTACTGGAAACTCGTAATCTCCACGCGCTGCTCAGGCCACTGTGTTCGCGGCGAGACTTGAGGCTTTTGCTGGGCAATGCCCCCGTGTCCTCTGTCTGCCCACCCGCCTGATAGGGGTGAAGGCTGGGAGTTGGCCCAGGATGAGAGGCAATCGCGGGGCCTCTTGTCCTTGCCATTCTGATGCCTGATCCTCTCTCAGCTGGTTGGAACCCAGAGTTGGAGACCTAGAAACAGTTTTTGAGTACACTTGGGGCCAGCTGACCTTCGTACTAGTATTTAGCATCATCTTCACCTTCTTCATCTCCATCATCACCTTCTTCATCTCCTCCTCCTCCTCCTCCTCTTCCTCCTCCTCTACTTCCTCCTCCTCCTTCTCCTCCTCCTCCTTCTCCTTCTCCTTCTCCTTCTCCTTCTCCTCCTCCTTCTCCTTCTCCTCCTTCTCCTTCTCCTCCTTTCTCCTTCTCCTCCTTTCTCCTCCCCCTTCCTCCTCCTCCTTCTCCTTCCTTCCTCCTCTCCCTCTTCCTCTTCCTCCTCCTCCTCCTCCTACTCCTCACAACCAGAGATGCTCAGGGGTTACTCCCAGCTCTGCACTCAGGAATCACTCCTGGCAGTGCTTGGGGGGACCATATGGGATGCCGGAGATCGAACCCAGGTCAGCCACGTGTGAGGCAAACGCCCTCCCCGCTGTGCTGTCACTCCGGCCCTCAACACCATCTTCATCTCCACCATCACCATCATCTTTATCACCTCCAAGACCACCTGCACCCTCACCATCTCTGTGACCATCAGCCTGACCCCCTTCAGTGCCCCTGGGCCCTCATCATGGTTATTATCAGTAGCACTTCTGTCTTCGGGGGAAGCATGGTGAGGGGGTGGAGCACACCTGGTAGTACTCAGGAACTGTCCCTGGCTCTGGCTCAGAGATGCTCGGCAGTGCGGGGACCAGCTCTGGTCAGCTGCCCGCCTTGTCCCCTGCACTATCTCTCCAGCCACCCTCCCTTTTTTTTCTAATTTTTTGAGCCACACCTGGCAGTGCTCAGGACTTATTCTGGTGCTCTGCTCAAGGAATTATTCCTGGTGGGCATGGGGGACCCTCTGGTGTGCTGGGGATCGAACCCGGTTCAGCCGTGTGCAAGTTACCTTCCCCGCTGCCCTGTCACTCTAGTCCTTTTTGTTGATTTATTTACGTTTGGATTCTGGGTCACACCCTGTGGTGCTCAGGGCTTTCTCCTGGCTCTTCACTCAGGAATCACTCCTGGTACCCTGGGGGATGCTGGGGATCAAACCCGGGTGGGCCTTGTGCAAGGCAGATGCCCTCCCCACTGTCCTGTCACTCCCCGGCCCTCTAGGGCCCTTGAAAGCACAGGTGAAACACTGCTCTGTCACAGCCCTTGTGACTCAGTCTCCCTCAGGCCCTTCATTCCCCAGCCCAGGACCTCTTGGGGCAGTGAAACACCCCCCTCAACACACACACACACACACACACACACACACACACACACACACACACACAGGTGACAGCCCTCGTCTCTGGGAGTGGAAGTTGTCAGGACAAGCCCCTGGGGAAACACACTTCCCAGGCTGCAGTTGTTCTCATGCGGATGAAATCTTGGTTTTAATGAAAGCTGGCTTCGCTCCCTGTTTGTTTCTCTCTGAAAAATGCCCGTGGACAAGCCTGTGCGCTGCTTTTCTCTGGCTCACACACACCTCGCTGTAACTCCTACCCCAGGCGGGGCTCTAACCTTGAGAATCCAGCCAGTTTGGCAAGTACTCTCTTTACCTGCTCGGCTGCCCGCACCCCTCCCCCCTCAGGGTTGGCAAACTTCCCCCTTTACCCCCCGCCTGATTTGGCCCCTCCCTGCTTTCTGGGAAGCTTACCAACAAAATCATGGTTTGACAGTACTGATTTGTTTGCTTTGGGGAGTCACACCAGGCGGTGCTCAGAGCTGACTCCTGACTCTGAGCTCAGGGATCACTCCTGGTGGTGCTTGCGCGACCCTATAGAGTGCTGGGGATTGAACCCAGGTTGGCCATGTGCAAGGTAAGCGCCCTCCCCACTGTACTATCATTCGGGCCCCTAGAGTAGGGCTGGAGCGATAGCACAGTGGTAGGGTGTTCACCTTTCACGAGGCCAACCCAAGTTCAATTCCTCCGCCCCTGTCGGAGAGCCCAGCAAGCTACCGAGAATATCGTGCCCGCACAGCAGAGCCTGGCAAGTTACCCGTGGTGTATTGGATATGCCAAAAACAGTCACAATAAGTTTCTCAATGAGAGACGTTACTGGTGCCCGCTCTAACAAAATCAGTGAGCAACGGGATGACAGTGACAGTGACAGTGAAAGACCATGAGGCCGTAATGATAGCCCAGCATTTTCCTAGCACAAGCCAACCTGGGTTTGATTCCAGGCACCCCATAGGGCCCCTCCCTCGCCCCACAATAAGTGACCCTGAATATTGAGCCAGGAGTAAGTCATGAGCACTGCCTGGTGTGATCAAAGACCAAAAAAAAAAAAATCATAATGCCTGGCATAGCATGTGACCTGGACTTGAACCCTGGCAGCTTGTGGCATATAAGTCTGAGGGCCAGAGCAAGCGGGGAGGGCACTTGCCTTGCATGCGGATGACCTGGGTTGGATCCCTGGCATCCTTCAGGGTGTCCCGAGCCCCACCAGGAAGGATCCCAGAGCACAGAGTCAGTCCTGAGCACTGCCAGGTGTGGGCCCCAAACCTAAGCATTTTCAAAAACCTAAATTTCTGTGCTACAGAGCTTTTGTAATTTACAGTGATTCAGTTAAAAAAAATCAATTAAAAATAAAACAGATCGGGGCTGGAGCGACAGCACAGCGGGTAGGGCGTTTGCCTTGCACGAGGCTGACCTGGGTTCGATCTCGGCATCCCATATGGTCCCCCGAGCACCGCCAGGAGTAATTCCTGAGTGCAGAGCCAGGAGCAACCCCTGAGCATCGCCGAATGTGACCCAAAAAGAAAAATTAAATAAATAAAACAAATCTTGATCGGAGCATAGAACTCATCTAAATAAAGTTGAATTAATTCTGTTTTGTTTTTTTTTTTCGTGGGGGGAATTTGGGCCACACCTGAAGGTGTTCAGAGCTGTGGTTTGGGACTAACTTGCTACTGAGTGGGGTCTCCTTCAGCTTGGCTGTGCAGACCCTGAGCTCTGGAACCCCAGTTCCACCGGAGCCTTGGTGGGGAGGGTGCGTGTTATGTGGAAATGACCGGTTTTGGGGCGGGACTACGCCAGGCAATGGGCGTGGCTAAACCGGCGACGGGCGTGGTTACTCCCTCGCGTGGGCGTGGCTCCAGGCGGTGGGCGTGGCTCCGGTTGGAGGACCACCCCTGCGCAGCCCGCCAGGTTTAGCGCATCAGGCACCTGGGAAGCGGACCTGCCCTGAGCCCTGGACGAGGCTGTGAAGGAGCCCTTCTGGCCCGGAAGTTGTAGACCAGCACCCCAGGTCCCCATCGCGGAGCCCCGCCATGCCGCCTGTCCTGTCCGGGGTCCTCACGGAGAAGCAGGACCTGCGCGCCTCAGGTAGGAGCCAGGCGTGCCTGGATCCAGCGTCGCTTGCGTGCCGGCCTGTTCCCGCCCGGCCCGAATCGGGTTCGCCAGGCCCGCTGCAGAGAGGGGGCTCCCCGGGAGCTCCCCCACCAGCATGCTCTGGCGGTTTCAGCGGTGTTCTAGAACTTTCTCTGGAGTTTCCTTCATGTTGGTTTGCTTTTGTTGCTGTTGTTTTGGGGGTGGTGTTGTCCTCCTGGTGGTGCTCTGGGGGAGCCTGGGGTGCTGGGGCTGGAACTTGGGGCCCCCGTAGGCAGAGCCCATGCCCCAGTCTGTGAGTCCCCCTGCTCTGGCCCTCGGTTTTCATTTGAGCGTGTGGCAGAGGGAGGGGAGCAGTGGCTGTGTTTGTGACCAGGTGACTTGTTCTAGAATCCGCAGCATAGGCAACTTGCAGGTCCCCAAACGACCTTTGTGGGCCAAGTGCTGGGGGTGTGTGCCCCATTCCCTCAGTGTGTCACTTGGCCTTGTGTATGCACGTGAAAACATACTCAAAAGAGGAAGCTTCTGGATTTCAACTTCTCCTCCTGGCCGTACTCTGCGAAATTTGCCCCAGAAGCCAGTGATGGTGCCATGTCTGTGCTCTGAGCGGCCCTCATGTGGCACCTGGGGGCAGATCGGATGGCTCCTGGCTCCCACCCCCCACCTTCCAGTGCTCCAGTGCTCAGAGCCTCTCCACGCCTCTGGGAACCCACAATGTCACGAAACTCCTAGGCAGAAAATACACATGAGGGGCGGTGTGATAACACAGCAGGGAGGGTGCTGGTCTTGCATACGACCAACCCAGGTTTGGTCCCCGGCACCCCATTAGGTCTCCTGAACCCCGCCAAGAGTAAGCCCTGAGTGCACATTCAGGAGTCAGCCCAGAGCACCGCCTGGGGTGGTACAGTGGGTGTGCATTGTGTGCATTTGACGGTGTGCGTGCATTGTGTGTATGTGTGTTTCGCAGTGTATTTGTGTGTGCATTGTGGATGTGTGCATCTTATGGTGTGTGTATTTGACTGTGTGCATTGTGTGTGTGCATTTCGTGATGCGTGCAAGCCCGTCTAACGTACACCGTTTGCTCTCAGGCATGGCAGCTCCATCTCCACCACCCTAACTCTCCCCCGCCCCTGCCCCGCACCATTTTATTACCCTCCTTCTGCGGGTCAGCCGCGGGGATCCAGCCGCCCGTTCCCCATCTCTCTTCATCACTGAGCATGTTATGTCCATGATGGCGGACGCTAGCGAACTTTCCTGAGACACTGTGGGGGACCGGCCTCCCTGCCGGCTGACCTTCCTGGGCCGAGGAATATTCTCGCCGGCGTCTGTGCGGGTGCCCAGCTGCGGAAGGGCGCGTGGTTCCTGTGCTTAGCAGTTAGGGACAGAGCTGTCAGGAGTGTTCTCGCACACGCTCGCTCTCTTTCACATGAACATATGTTTGCCTTTCTCCGGGACACATGCCCAGGAATGCATTTGTTGGGTGTGGTGGCAGCTACATGCGACAGTCTCTAAAGAAACAGCCGGTCTGGTTCCAGAGCAGCTCTGCCATTTTGCGCCCCCTCCAGCGGTCCCAGACAGCGCCTGTCACTCCCCGCCTCCTCACTGGGCATTGTCCCTTTGCTTTCTTTCTTTCTTTTTTTTTTTTCTCACCTAGCATTGCCCAGGGCTTACTCCTTTCGGGGTGCCAGGGGTCAAACCCAGATCTGTTGTGTGCAAGGATAGCTCGCTTCCTGCTGTGCTGTTTGCTCTGGCCCCAGCCTCAGTTTTTGTCCTGCCCATTAGGCTTCCTTGCCATCTCTATCACCCCTGCCCAAGATAGATTGCTGAGGCAGATTGTTTTGAGCTCCAACAATTAGAATTATGTGCTTTTTTTTTTTTCCATTTTCATTTTGGGTCACACCTGGTGATGCACAGGAGTTACTCCTGGCTCTGCACTCAGGAATTACTCCTGGTGGTACTCAGGGGACTATATGGGATGCTGGGAATTGAACCTGGGTCAGCCACATGGAAGGCAAATGCCCTACCCACTGTACTATCACTCTAGCCCCTTATGTGTGTATCTTAATATTTTTGCATAATGCGTGGGACCCCTGGCCCAGGTCAAATCACAGGATACAGTCACATACACACCCTTCCCCCAGGGACTCTCAGTCCCCTCCCTTACCACCACCTCTTCCAGGAAGTCACCCCGGCTTGCCTTTAAAGCAGTTCTCACAGCCCTTTCAAACAGTTCCTGAGGGACAGTGTAAGACTTCCCCTGCATGGGCCTTTTTTCCCACAGCCCAGCATGCCTTAGTTTACCTGGGCTGCCCTGCCTGGAACCAGGTACTCAGCAGGTTCTCCACGTCCACAGGGAGTCTAGTGAAACCTCCCTCTCTCTGGTCCCTCTTTTCTGCTTCATGCTTCTGAAGCTGGAGGGCTGCTGGTGGTGGGATGGGGGTTGTCCCCTACTCTGAATCAAAGCACCTGTGCCTTCCAGAAGTTTCCCTCTATCTGTGTTCATCTCTCAGCACTGGCTAATTTTATTAAAGTGTCCTGAAGAGAGAATGCTAAATTCATTAGCAGGCGGCTGGGGCCCGACCCTCCTGTTGGCCGGGCAAGAAAAAGAAAAAGATTAGACGTCAGCTGGGCCCGGCGATAATGCAAGGGAGGACGCACAGACATAATTCTTAATTAAAGCATCATGAGATAAGAACTTGCTTTCCGCTCACGGGCCCGGCTGGCATCGCCTGTGCCCGTCACACCTCGGTGATTTAGGGCTCCTTTCCCTCAAATGGAATTATCCGCCACCTTCTTAAAAATACAACAAACAAACAATAAAATTCTAAGCATTATTTAGATTAGATGTGTTTTTTTTTTTTTTTTTGCTTTTTGGGTCACACCGGCAATGCACAGGGGTTACTCCTTGCTCTGCACCCAGGAACCACCCCAGGTGGTGCTCGGGGGACCATATGGGATGCTGGGAATCGAACCCAGGTCGGCCACATGCAAGGCAAACTCCCTACCCGCTGTGCTATCACTCCAGCCCCTAGGTACGTATTTTAAAAGGGCCTTGTTGGGGGCAGGAGTGAGCCCCGAGCATCCCGGGCTGCTTGCAGCTCAAACCCCAACAACGAAGAAGGGCGGAGGGGTGGACAGGGGTGCGGCTACGGACTCCTGGGGGAGGCTTCTATCCCTGGGGGATAATGACTGATCAAGGAAAAGTAAAGGGCTGTGGGGTCCAGAGCCACAGGACAGCGGGGAGGGCTCTGTTCATGCATGCCACCGACCCGGTTCAATCCCCGGCATCCCATAGGGTCCCAAGAGCACTGCCAGGAGTGATCCTAGAGCGCAGAGCTGGGAGTCAGCCCTGAGCACCGCTGGGCTGACGCAGGGGGCTGGAGAGTCACCTGTCGTGGTTGGTGGGACGCAGCCATGCACGGTTCCCAGACGGGTGGGGTGGGGGATTTCCCCTGTGGGCTGGCTCTCTCTGCACCCCTTGAGCCATCTCTCCAGCCTCCATGCAGGAGGGAGAAGGTTAAGCCGGTGCAGGCACCCCAGGTCCTCCCGGCAGGACGCCCAGCCCTGGGCTCCTGCAGGCTCATTCAGGCAGGGACCCCCTTTTGACAGGAGGCCAGACAAAGCCACAGCTGCGGAGGCCTGGCCTACTTTGAGTTGGGGGCCAGGGCGGAGGGGTGGGGGGGCTCTGGCAGGCCTGCAGGAAGCTCCCGCCTTCGGCACCCCCATTGTCTGCCCAGATTGCGGTGCTGAGAGAGAATGAGAAGGCCTCCCCGCCCGCCCGCCCGCCCGCTCCTGGGCTTAATGAATCCAGTCTTCAGCCGGGAGGGAAGAAAGCGCCTGCCGGAGAAGCTTCTCTGCCTTTTTTTCTTTTTCTTTCTTTTGTAAAAGAAAAAAAAAAAAGACCCATTTTGCATTTTGGTCTCTGGGCCGGTTCTTGCGATAGGCTTCATTCCCCAGAATGTTCCCCCAGATTTGCCAGCTGGGCGCCGGCCCCTCCAGATTCCCGGCAGGCTCGCCAAGGCCCTGCGCCCACTCGCTTTTCCTTTAGATTCTGGGTGGGGGGGAACCTTTATAGAGCCGCAAACAATGTCATCTGGGCTGTGAGCATAAATATATATATATATATATATGGGAGCCGAGCGAGCATTGTACAAGACGCATCTGAGAAAGTGCTGTCATCCGCAACAAAGCATTCTCCCTCCCCCCTTTTTCTAGAGGGGGTACAGGGAGGGCCTCTCCCGGCACTGCGCTTGGGGTTGACCTCACAGTCCGGGTTGAGCCTGGCCTTCCTCAAGCAGAGGGTGCAGGCTCGGCCTCCAGGCCAGCCCCCAGGCCCTCCCAGGGGTGCTCAATGTCCAGCCTCAGGGGGTTGCCGGTTCAGGGTCGGGGAGCCCGACACGGCTCCTTTAAGATCAGGAACAAGACGGGGTGACCCCCTCTCCACCCTGCCATGGTGCTCCGGGGTCACTCATCACCAGGGGTCGGACTGGGGGCGAGAACCATAACCACTCACCTCTCTGGCACCTGCAACCTCATTTCATTTATTTTATTACTTTTTTTTGGGGGGGGTCACACCCGGCAATGCACAGGGGTGACTCCTGGCTCATGCACTCAGGAATTTCTCCTGGCTGTGCTTGGGGGACTATATGGGATGCTGGGAATAGAACCCGGGTCGGCCGCGTACAAGGCAAACTCCCTCCCCGCTGTGCTATCACTCCAACCCCTACTTTTTTTTTGGGGTGGGGGGAATAATAAAGCACCCAGTGGTGCTCAGGGCTGACTCCTGGCTCTGTGCTCAGGGATCACCCATGGCGAGGCTTGGGGGACCTTATGGGGTGCCAGGGATCGAATCTGGGTTGGCTGCGTGCCAGACAAACACCTTACTTGCTGGGCTATCACTCTGGCTCCGACCTCATTTTATTATTTGGTTTGGGGGCTACACCTGGCGGTGCTGCAGCTCAGGGATGCCAGGGCTTGCTCTGGGGGCACTTGCACGCAGGCAAATGCTTGACCCCTTGAACCATCTCTCCCGCCTCTGCGATCCTCTTTTCTTGCCAAGGGAGGTGGGAAGTGCTTTGGGCAACCCCCAGTTGTGACCTGGGGCTCTTCCTGTCTCAGTGCCCAGAAGTGAGCCCTGCCAGTGGTGCCCAAGATCACACTGGCACGTGCAGAGCAAGCGCCTTTAGCCCTGTCCGCTCTCTCTGCCCCGGGTTCAGGTTTTGTTTTGTTTGGGGGCCCTACCAGCTTGTGCTCAGTTAATGCTCCTGGTTCTGTGCTCAGGGGTCCCTCCTGGTGGGGCTTAGTGGGGGAACCTCTTTAGTGCTGGGGATCAACACGGGTTGGCTGTGTGCAAGGCAAATGCTCTCCCCGCTGTGCTATCTTCCCAGCCCCAACTCACCTTTTTTTTTTTTTTTTGTGACGGGGGCAGGGGGGAAGGGGACCACACCCGGTGGTGCTCAGGAGCTTGTGGAGTGTGGGAGACAGAACCCGGGTTAGTTGCATGCAAGGCGAGTTTTCTCCCCATTGCCCTGTGGCCCCGGTCCCGTCGCCGTCTTTCTCACGATCAGGTTTGTCATCGGTTATCACTGGCACTGCAGCTGGTTGATCACTTCAAAATCGCCCTTTTTTTGCATTTGCATCTGGTTATAGATTCACAGAGAAGTTACCAAAATAGCGCAGAGCCCCTGCACGGCGGCACCTCCCAGCCGGCGTCTTACATAACTGCAGCGTAGGCCCGACGCTGAGAAAGGAACTTCACTCGCCAGTTGGGACGCGGCTCTCCCGTGAGCTGTTTGGTGTCTCCTGTCCTTGTGCTGGCCCAGAACCCAAGCCTGGGTCCATGGCAGCCCCCGCCACCATCACGGCCACTGACTCCAGCCTAGAATGAGTCCTTCTCCTCCTTCTCCTTCTCTCCATCTCTTTTCGATCCTTCCTCTTTCTTCTTTTATTGGGTTCAGGGCCACTTCCAGCATTGCTCAGGGCTTATGTCTGGCTCTGAGCTCAAGGATCACTCCTGGCAGTGCTCAGGGGATCCCGTGCAGTGCCAGGGATTAAACCGAGGCTGGCCACAGGCAAGGCCAGCACCTGAACCCTCTGCTATCCCTCTGACCCCCATAGGCCATTCTTCAGCTATCCTTTTTTTTTTCTTTTTGAGTCACACCCAGCAATGCTGAGGGGTTACTCCTGGCTCTGCATTCAGGAATTACTCCTAGCGGTGCTGGGGGACCATACGGGATGCCAGGGATCGAATCCAGGTCGGCTGCGTGCAAGGCAAATGCCCTACCTGCTGTGCTATCTCTCTGGCCCTTTCCTAGTCTTTGTTTGCTTTTTTGGCTTTGATTTTGGGGCCACACCTGGTGATGCTCAGGGGTTACTCCTGGCTTTGCACTCAGGGATCACTCCTGGTGGGCTTGGGGGGCCAGAGAGGATACCGAGGATTGAACCTGGGTCCCCTGTGTGCAAGGCCAGCTGCCCTCCCTCCCTCTTGTGTGATCACTCCAGTCCCTGGTATGTGGATTTGTGAGTCCTTCAACTTTAGTTTTCATTTTCTGGTGTTTTTTTTTTTTTGGGGGGGGGTGTATTGGCACTGTTGAGCCACATCTGGCGGGGCTCAGGGAACCATATGTTGCTGCCGGGAGTCCGAGACGTGTTGTTGAGGTATTGACCCGGGATTGTGTAGAATCTGCCAAGGGGGTGGGGGATGGGCAGCCCTCTGGGTGAGTACTTATGAATTTGCCTCTGGGATCTTTATCCCTAACACAGATTGCCTTTATAGGTTTGCGTTTACTTACTGGGGCTTGGGGCACCTCTGGCAGTGCTCCGTAGTGACCCTGGTGGTGCGAGGCCGGGTTTGGGAGAGACACCGGATGTGGTGCTGGGATGCAGCTGGGGTCAGCAGCGTGCAGAGCTCCACGTGCCGTTTCCCGGACCCTCCCAGCTCCTTTATATGCTCTTTTTCTTTTTGGGACACACCCAGCAATGCTTAGGGGTCACTCCTGGCTCTGCACTCAGGAATTACTCCTGGCGGTGCTCGGGGGACCATATGGGATGCCGGGGATCAAACCCGGGTCGGCCTTGTGCAAGGCAAACGCCCTACCCGCTGTGCTATTGCTCCAGCCTCCCCCTTTTTTTAAAAGGGGGGGCAGGGTCATATGAGGTGCTGGGATCAAACCCAGGTTGACCATGTGCCAGGCAAGCGTTCGGTTTGTTGGTTTGTTGTAACATCGCTCCAGCCTCCTTTTAAATCTCTAGTTTTGTTTCTGGGTGGTCACATCTGGTGGGGCTCTGGGGGACCCTTTGGGATGTCAGGGATCGAACCTGGGTCCGCCACATGCAGGGTCAGCGCCCTCCCCGCGGTCCTGTCTCTCCTCTGGCCCCTTTCCTGCGTTTTTTAACATTCTGTGATGTGATGTTAAGCGTCTCTCTCTGGTCTGTCTACTCAACAGAGTGGATTCATTCCTGCTGCTCTAACAAGTTCTTTCTTTTATTATTTTGCTTTTTGGGTCACACCCAGTGATGCTCTAGTTACTCCTGGCTCTGCACTCGGGGAATCCTCCTGGTGGTGCTTGGGGGACCACCGGGGATGCCGGGGATCGAACCCAGGTCGTCCACGTGCAAGGCAAAAGCCCTACTTACGGCATCATCGCTCCGGACCCTGCCATTCTGAGTTCTAATTAGGGTGGGTACTGAAATGGGTTCCTGGGATCTCTCCCGGCGGGTGGGGGCTCACAAGGTCATCGGATCGCAGCCCCCCTCCCACGCTAGTCCCTTGCACCCCACAGCAGAGACTCCAGGCAGGCGGTGCAGTCGGACCATCTGCTTTTAATACAAAGTCGATATCTACATACACAGAGTGGGGACCCCCCCGCCGCTGCTCCACTGCAGAGCGACCCCAGATTTACTCTGGGAGAAAGAGGAAAAACTCACTTGCTCAGGGTGAGGGTCTGGGAGGGGGGGTCCCCGTCTTTTACTCCAGAGTCCCAGGGGAACAGGATCCCTGATACGGGGCGCAGCACTTGCCCCTCTCGCCCGCCGAGGTGGGGGGCAGAGGAAGGGCTCTCCCCTTTGGGGTCTGTCCTCCTGGAGGGGCCGGGGAGGGGAGGGGGGTTTAGGCTGGTGGCAGCGCTCCCTCAGTGGGCGCAGACTCACGCTGGTGGGCCTGAGACCCTCCACCCCGCCCCATGGTCTCACCCTCACATCGTTTCCTTGATATGTCTGAAGATACTTAAAACGCAAAAGGCAAAAAAATAAAAATAAAAAACTCGGGGAGCAATGGGGTGTCCTTTTGTTGAGCAAGGCACAACTTCCGAAGATGGGCGGGGGTGGGGGAAAGAAAATAAAAGCCAGGCCCCAGGACAGCTGTCGGGGGAGGCCCCCCTCAACAATACCCCAAGGGGCAAGCGGAAGAAGCAGTTTGCAAATACGCCCTGGGACCCAGCAAATTTCTTCTCTTTTTTTCTGTAATTTTTTTTCTTTGTTTCTTTAAAAAAAAAATACTTTTTATTAAAAAAAAAAAGGTTGGGGGTAATGAATGATCACTGGATACAGTTACACCGAGTTTGGAAGGAGGGGGGTTCTGTTCACAGATCCCCAGCCGGAGAGGGTGCAGGGCTGAGCCCCTGCCACCCGCATTTGCTTACCCCCGCCCCCCCAAATTGGAAGGAAATGAGGAATGTGCCGAATGTCTGAAGGTGGCGTGGGGAGCTGGTTTGGGGGGCTTGGTGGGGCTGCCCGCGTCCTTCCCCGAGACCGTGTAGCTCCTGCCTTGGCTGCCGGGGGGGTCCGGGGGCCCGGCTGGCGTGGGCATGGCGTCCGCTGGGTCGGGGCGATGGCTTACGTTGCATAGTGATCGAAGCTGCCCAGGTACTCCAATGCCGCCTGGTAGCAGAACTGGTACTCGTCCTGGTGGGGGGGGAGCAGGGCGTTGGGCTCTCTCCGGTGCCCCCCAACCCTGCCCGCGTGCTGACCCTGATAACATCCCTTGATTCCCCTATGGCCCAGCCCTGCCCACACTCCCTTCCCCTAATCCCTTTCCTCATCATGTTTTTTTTTTTTTGGGGGGTGGGAAAGGGGGGCCACACCCAGTGGCGCTCATGTCTTACTCCTGCCTCTGCACTCAGGGGACCCAAAATCGTGCCAGGAACGGAGCCTTGTAAAAGACAAGCGTCCTTCCTGCTCTCCGCTCTCCAACCCCCATTCTTTTTTCTTCAAGTTACTCACCGTGAAATTACAAAGCTAGACATAGCTGGGCTCCAGGCATACGCTGCTTCAACACCCCCCTTGCCCCCGCGCCATCTCGTCTGCAGTGGTTTTTACTGCACTTGCCCATAGGGTCTCCGACTTACTCCCTTTCAGCACCCGCTCCTCCCCCACTCCACCCACCCTCCTGGCCTGACCACCAGCTCTGACTCCATTGGCTTTGCCGCCCCCCTTCTCTAGGTCTGAGCTGTGGGTGGTCCTTCCCAGGGTCTGGACTGAGTTCGGAGCAGGCCGGGGCCCGGGGGCCGTGCCCACTGTGGGGTGGGGGCGGGGGACCCCTGGCCTCACCTCCGTCTGCACCATGGCAGGCCGCTGGGTGCGCAGCATCTTCACCGTCTGGAAGATGTCCACCACGCCCTCGTACCGCATCCGCTCCAGCACGATGCTGAGCGTGATGAAGACTCCGGTCCTGCCCACGCCGGCACTGGGGGGGAGGGCAGGGAGCGGTTCAGCAGGGCTGCCTCTCTCGGTTACTTTAGTTGGGGGGGGGGCTTCCCCCGTCTGTCCCCGAGCGCTCACCTGCAGTGCACCGAGATGGGGCCGTCCTGGCCAAACTGCTCCTTGGTCTTGTGCACCTGGCCGATGAAGTCGATGAAGCCCTCCCCTGACTTTGGCACGCCCTGCTCCGGCCAGTCCGTGAACTGGAACTGCCGGACAGTCCGGGACTGGCCGTCCTGCAGGGGCGGGATGCGCGGGCTCTTGCTTGGCCATTGCCCAGCCAGCAGCCCCGCGCTGGTTTTCAACATCCCTGGCGACCACCTACCCCCGCCCCCGCCCCAACACTTGCCACGTCTCACTGGGACCTCCCAACGTCCTCCTGCCCACTCACCCGGGCGTCGGTGACCTTGAACTCCCGCAGGATATACTGAGGCATGTTGTATTCAGCCATGGGATCCACCACGAAGTACTGGTAGCGGGCAGAGCGCTCGGCCGGCCAGTACTGGTGACATTTCTCCTGTAGGGAGGGAGCCGGGCAGTTAGCCTTGAGGCCCCGCCCCCGGCTAGGCCCCGCCCCGCCTAGGCTCTGCCCCTCGATCAGGCCCCGCCCTGCCTCCACCTCCAGATCAGGCCCCGCCCTGCCTAGACTCCACCCAGACCAGGTCCCACCCACCCAGTCTCCACCCCCAGATCAGGCCTCGCTCACCCGGCCCATCTCCCGCAGTTTGGTGAGCATGACCACGATGGTGGAATTGTTCTCCCACAGCATTCTCCAGAAGTCTTCCGTGGTCTCGGCCAGGGGCCCTTGCGTCGCGATGTACGCCTTCTGCTGCCTGTGAGGTGGGGGGTGTGTCTAAGCCCAGGCTAAATGGGGCACCATTCTCACCATTTTCCTTCCCAACCCCCCCTTTAAAAACAGCACTGTCGGGGCTGGTGCAATAGCACAGTGGGTAGGGTGTTTGCCTTGCACGCGGCCCACCCGGGTTCGATTCCCAGCATCCCATATGGTCTCCTGAGCACTGCCAGGGGTAATTCCTGAGTGCAGAGCCAGGAGTAACCCCTGAGCATTGCCGGGTGTGACCCAAAAAGCAAAAAAAAAAACAACCCAAAAAAAACCCAAAAAACCCCCCAAAAAACCAGCACTGTCACTGCAGCACTGTCATCCCGTTGTTCACTGATTTGCTCAAGCGGGCACCAGTAATGTCTCCATTGTGAGACACGTTACTGTTTTTGGCATATCAAATACGCCATGGGGAGCTTTCCAGACTCTGCTGTGCAGGCGGGATACCCTGAGTAGCTTGCCGGGCTCTCTGAGAGGGACAGAGGAATTGAACCTGGGTCAGTCGTGTACAAGGCAAATGCTCTACCTGCTGTGCTATCGCTCCAGTCCATATATATATATATATACATATATACATATGTATATATATATATTCCATATATATATTTTTTGGGGGGTCACACCCAGCAGTGTTTAGGACTCACTCCTGGCAGGCTCAGGGGACCCTATGGAATGCCTGGGTTCGAATCTGGGTCAGACGTGTGCAAGGTAAGCGCTCTACCTGCTGTACTATGGCTCCCGCATGGGGGGGAGTGGTGATTTAAGAAAATGAAAAAGAAAGGGGGGTGGGGAGCCTGGGGAGATGGCTCAAAGCTGGAGCTCATAGTTTGCATGGAGAGCCTGGGGACTGATCGCCAGCACTGCAGCCCTAGAGCGCTCAGCATGCTGTCAATGTGTGGTTCCCCTATAACCCATCCCCACCAAAATAGGAAAAGAAAAATTGAAAAAGGGCGTTTGGTGGCCGGCAGCACGGGGCGAGGTACCTGTAACCGTCGATGAAGCTGGCGTTGATGTAGTCAGAGCCCTCCACGCCCCGGATGGGCTGCAGACACACCCGCGTGCTCTCGTAGGGCATGATGTTGACGAGGCGGTTCTTGAACTTGTTACAAGGCAGATTGGCACTGATGAAGCGGGAGGTGTGGGCTTTGGAATTGGCCAGCCGCTGTGGGGTAAGGAACGGAGGGAGCGCGGGCCAGGGGTTAGAACTGACTCCCCACGCCACCGTGTGCGCCGGGCGCAATCCCCGAGCCCCGAGCCCCAGCCGCTTGGCCCACCTTAAACTCGAGCTCCATGCCCGTGACGTGCTCGCCGGGCTCCACCTGGGCCAGCTTCTGGATGTAGGCGTAGAGGCTGCGGGCCGGCACCTCCGTGTTGCCGCAGCCCACGGCCTCCAGCAGCGCCTCGTGGATGAAGCTGTACTGGTCCTCTGTCTGCACCATGTAGTTGCGCTGCGAGCGCATGAGCGTCACGTGGCCGTACACGTCCACCGTCTTCTCGGGCTTGATGCGCTCCAGCATGGCGTCGATGACGATGAAGCAGCCCGTGCGGCCCACGCCAGCACTGTGGAAGGCGGGGGGAGGCTGGTATCTGAGCCCCTGGACTGACAGTGAGGCCAGCAGAGGCCCACTAGGGCCCCTGCAAGGAAGCCTCCAGTATATATAGTACAGGGTGGTTAAGAAGAGCAAGGAGTGGGCGTGGCCCAGAGGCGTGGCCGGATGTGGGGCTTAGGCAGGGGCCTCAAATGACTGTGGGCGTGGCCCGATGTGGGGCGTTGGCAGTGCCCTCATCTGATGGCGGGCGTGGCCATATAGTGGGCGTGGCCAGGCAGTGGGCGGGGCCGGTTACCTGCAGTGGACCACGATGGGGCCCGCATCTGGGGGATTGCAAGTCTTGACTCTCCGCAAGAAAGCTAGGAACGGCGTTGGGTACTCGGGCACCCCGTGGTCTGGCCACGCTGTAAACTGGAACTGGCGGACCTCCCGCTTCTCACTGGAGCCGTTCTGGGGACCAAGGAGGCACTGTCGGTCACTGAGGCCACGCCCCATCTATTGTGCCACCGGTTCCCCAGGTTGCCCCTATCCCCCCACCTTCCGGACGCAGGTGGCAGTGGCCTTTACCGGGGTCCAGCCCTGTTCACCATGGACAATTCGGAGCCTGCATTTTGTCGCTTTAAATTCACCCAGTGGCCCCATCTTCCCCACACAGCGCCAGAGGTTAGGAGGCATTCTCCACACCCTGGCCCTGGTCAGGGCTCAGGGCTGACTCCTGGCTCTGCGCTCAGGGAACCATATGGGATGCTGGGGATCGAGCCTGGGTTGAAGCCAGGCTCAAATGCCCTCCCCAATGTCCTATCTTTCACTCTGGCCCAGGACTGCCAGCTTGGCATCTCTCCCTGCTCTCCTTTCAACACCTGGGGTCACCCGCCCCTGCAGGGGGCTCTAGAGAGCCCTTACTCAGGTCTGCTGTCCTCTGTCCATAGCCTGAGGAAGGTCCTCCCTACATCCAGCAACTCTGCAAGCTGTGTCCCATCCTGCCCCAGGGCCTTTGCATGCCCATGCCTCCAACATACACCTCCTGGCCCTAACCTTGTGCAGAGAAAATGTCCGCACGCAGAACGTAGCCAGCTCGATGGTGTCCAGCAGTGTGACCTGGATGAAGCCATAGGTCTCGGCACCCCTGTTGGGCCAGTACTGGTCACACTTGATCTGTTTGAGGAGAGAATGGATTTGTGTGTGTTTTTATTTTGGTTTGGGTGCCACATCAGGCTGTGCTTAGGGGACCCTATGGGGTGCCGGGGATGGAACCTGGGTTGGCTGCATGTAAGGCAAACACCCTCCTTGGTGTCCTATTGCTCTGGCCCCCAGAGGGATAGATTTGAGCCTGCGTGTGGGGGGGTGGGGGGGCACAGGGACACCGGCCTCACCCGCGACTTCTCCTCCAGCCGCGTCATCATCACCACAGTGGCCGAGCGCTGCTCCCACACCATGCGCCAGAAGTCCCCGAAGGTCTCCGGGAGCGGGCCCTGCGTGGCGATGTATGCATTCTGCCGCCGGTAGCCGTCCACGTAGTTGGCGTTGATGTAATCGCTGCCCACGATGCCTGTGGGAGGGGAATCGCCGGGGGGGGGGGGGGGCTGTGCCGTGTGCTGCTGACCAGCACGCCTGTCTTCTCCCCCAAATCAAGAGCCTCCCCAGCCCTTGGGGTGTCTGATTGGGGGGGTAGGGGTGGGACTGCCTTGGCACAGAGGGACAGTGGGCAGAGGTTATCAGTTCAACATTAGTGGCTGGCACCTATATGCCAACACATGGCAGTGGGGCCTCCGTCCAGAGGTGGACCCCTGTTTCCCTGAGCCACCTCTGAGCATGTCTACGTGGCAGCCGGGATAGGGTGATAGGGCGGGGAACTTGGGCTTTCTCTTGTGGTTTTTTTTTTCCTTTTTGGGGTCACACCCGGTGATGCTCAGGGGACCCTATGGGATGCTGGGAATCGAAGCTGGGTGGGCCGCTTGCAAGGCAAACGCCCTACTCGCTGTGCTATCATTCCAGCCCCTGGGCTTTCTCTTGGTTTTGATTTGGGGGGAACCCTTGCCAGGGGTCTAACGGGGGCGGGGCTCCATGCGACAAGGCCAGCGCCTTTACTCCTGGACTCCGGGGGGCCCCCCGAGCTTCCTCTGCAGCAGCCGCCGCGGGTACCTTCAATGGGCTGGAGGATGACGCGCGAGTGGTCGTAGGCAATGACGTTGGCGTAGCGGTTCTTGGGCTTGTTCACCTCCAGGTTGGAGTGTTCCCACGTGAACTGCTGGCCCGGGTCAATGGACTGTGGGGGCGGGGGCGGGGAGAGAGGCGGAGTCAGGAGGGGGCGGGGCCGCGAGGGGCGGGCCTCGGCGGGCTCCGGCGCCGCGGCCGCTCACCTCATACTCCTGGGACAGTTTGAGGCTGTCGTTGGCCTTGAGGCGGTCAGTGTGCTCGGCCATGTCCGCGATGGGGATGGGCGGGTGGCTGAGCATGCCTGCAGGGAGAGCACATTCACCCCCCACGAGGGCCGGTCACACAGCGGTGGGTGGGGAGGGGGCGCCAGCGGGGAGCCCCCGGGGGGGTGCACGGGACAGTGTGAGTCTGCGATGGACCAGCTGGGATTAGAAAGGACTGTGGGGAAGGGGGTGTTCGGGGCGACCCCCGCTGTGGACCGGCGGCGAGGTGGGCGCGCCCGCGGCTGCAGAGCCCCCCGCCAGGCTCGACACCCCTGTGGATTCCTGGTGTCCGGCCGCCGCCCCCCCCACCCCAGGACACCACCAAGCTCCTAGTGGCCCAGGAGGACGGGTGGGCAGGAAGCAGACACAGGATGAAGCAGCGGATGGAGCCGGCAGAAACCCCCGCTGTGCCCTGTTCGGCCCCCAGGGAGGACCAAGGGCGGGTCCCCCCTCTCACCCTGTAGCTGCAGTGAGGACCCTCCTCTTTGACCTCTGAAGCCTGCCCCTGGGGGTGCTGTGGGGGGCCTGGTTCGCGGTCCTCCTCCCCTCTGCACCTCACAAGCTTCCCCGCACCCCTGCCCCTCTGCCAGCTGCAGTCCTGCTGCTCCATTGTTGAAAACCCACCAGCTGTCGCTGAGGACCCCCCAGAGCCTGATTTTAGGGACCCGAGGGTCAGTCTGCTCGCCCCTTGTCACATGTGTGTTGGAGGGGAGGGAGAGCTGTGTCCCTAGCGCACCGGGGTCCTGTCTAGGTCCCCCCCACCAGCCGCCTGAGAGTCTGCCGCCACCCCCCTGCACCCCTCCCAGAGACCAGCAGGGTGGAGGCTGGGCGGGGGGCGGACATGTGGACAGAGATGGAAACAGACGGGGAGGAAGTGGAGAACAGACACAGGAACTAACTTTCAAAGTGAAACCCCGGCTCCCTGAGGGGGCTGCTGAGGCCCGAATCTGCAGAAACAGCAAACAATAAATAAATGAAAACACGCAGGGCCCCGCCCCCCGCCCCCGCCTTGTGCGCACCGCCCCTCCCACTCCCCACGCCAGACCCCCGCCCCCGTGCTGGGTGTATGGACAAACGCACAGGGCGGCAGGACTTCAAACGATGCGGGACACAAGGCCGGACGCCCTCCCGCCCGCGCCGCGGCTCCGGACTCCCACCTGTCCTCCCAATAGCCTCGTCACCAGAGACTCACTGACAGCCACTGACACACCCCCCCCTGCCCAAGATCATCCTGGCCTTCAGGGTCCTGCTAGAGACCCGCCACCACCACCAGAAGGGAAGGGATTTTGGAGGATGTTGGACAGTGAGGAAGAAAGTTGAGGGTCGCTGAGGGGAAGCCCCGGTGGGTCACTCAGCACAGCCGGGAGGGCGCCCGCCTAGCACGCGTTCGACCCCCGGCACCCCACAGGGGCCCCCTGACTAGAGAGAAAAGGAATCCTCGGCACAAACCCTTCTCCTTTAGCCAAAATCAGAACCAGCACCGGCTGGCTCAGCCACAGAGAGCGCAAAGGAGCGGCCGGCGAGGCCCTCGGACCCCGGGGAGAAGCCCATGTGGGGCGGGGAAAGAGAACCGTGGCGTGAGCCCGCTGGCGGGGCGGCTCAGAGAACACCCGGAAGAACAGCCACCGAGGGCCAGGGAGGACAAAGCCCAGGGTATTTGCCCAGAGCACCTGGCGTGAGTCAGTGATGGGTGTGGGGGGGAGGGGGTGTGGCATCACCGGGCCAGGGAGACCCCCACAGGCCATGTGTCCTCGCTAGCTCCTGGGCCCCAACACAGGTGGGGCGGGGAGAGAGAAGGCAAACCCTCAAGCAGAAAGGAGGGGCTACACCCGGTGATGCTCAGGGGGTCATTCCTGGCAGGCATGGGGGGCCCTGCGCAGTGCTGTGGTCAGCAGCTCCCGAACGGGCGCCGTCTGTGGGGCTCAGGGTCAGTTCCTGTGCAAGGGCAGTGCCCTCCCCGCTGAGCTATGGCCCCAGCCTTTATAGTCTTTAAATCCCCGTCAGCTCAGAGCTGCGTGGCCCACCCCGCAGTGTCAAAGGAGGCTGGGGAAGGCTAGTGACCCGAGAGCCCCGATCCCCCCGCCCAGCCCTGCCCCGAGGGTCCCCCAGACTGGCCCCTCGGCCCCACAGCTGCTTCAGGGAAGCGGGAACCCAAGGGCGTGGACCTGTGCGCCCGCCCCTCCCTTGCCCGTTGCCCGGGTTGCGGGCCCCCACCTGGGGTCTGGAAGTTGATGCGTCTCATCTCCACGGGGTCCTTAGGGTGGTGGGGGGCGAGGTCGGCATTGTTCAGCAGGCATTTGGTGCGGGGCTCCGAGTCCTTGCGTTTGCTTTGCGGGAGGAGTAGGTGGGGGGGTTGGGCCAGTGAATCTCTGCACCCCCCCCATGCCACGCCGCCACCCCGTGGGGTGTCCTCCAGCACACCCTGTGTTCCCACCCCATGCAGCCCTGAGCCAGTGCTCACCTGTCGGGTTTGCTGCTTGCCAGCACAGAGACCCAGATGAGAGGCAGCAGGGAGGGGGGGAAGGGAGGGGGGAGAGGAACAGTGAGTTGGGGGGCGGGGCACTTTTAGCCCAGGACCCTCTAATCCCGTCCCCCTCAAACCACGCTGAACACAAGTCCAGCCACTGGCCGGCTCTAAAGCTCTGCTCGAGACTGTGACCTCTGGAACCTTTTCCGCCCCCCCTCCACTCCCCTTGCTGGGGGCAGCGCGGGGGGGCTCACTTCTTGTACAGCAGGATGGCGATGACGATGCAAATGATGAAGACCACAGCCAGCACGGGCCCAATCACCCAGATCAGCCCTTCCTCACCGTCCACAATGGGCTGCGGGTCCGGGTTGTCCAGCTGGAAGGGGTCTGAGAAGGGACTGGCCGCGAAGGTCTGCAGGGGCGGGTGGAGTGGGGTCCATCAGAGCCGCATGGATGCTCAGAGCTGGCACCCAGGGGTCTGTCCTCTGAGGTCTGAATGCTGAGCCCTCCCCGGGGGGTCTCCAAGAACCCAGACTCCAGCTAAGGCTCATTTTCTATCACCACCACCCCCCACCCACACACACACACACACAGGCTTTCCTCTCTGGAGCCCCCAAGCCCTGTTTGCATATGCAAACCAAGAGACCTCCTGGGCATGTTGATTTGCATATAAATTGCATCAATTTGCATGCTGCTGTGAATTTGCATACGGACACGCCTGCATTGGACTCCTACATATCCCTGAAAACCCAGTTCCAGCACCTGCCCCTGAGTCAGGGGCCCCCGCCTGAGACTCACAGGCTCATTCTTCGGCAGCACGGCCAGGACGAAGAGGACATAGCGGTGGCCGGGCTCCAGGCCCCTGTTGTCGAAGCCCCCATACTGCTTCTGGTCACCGGGGTGGAAAGTGGCTGGCAGTGCAGAGAAGCGGGCGGTGATGTAGGGCCGGGGCGCCTCCAACTGGCGTGAGTGGCGCAGGCTGCGCCTCTGCAGCCGGGCGATGTCCTGGATCAGCTGAGGGAACAGAGGGCGCAGGCGGCTCCGAGTCAGGTGGGGCTCCGGGAAGGCGGGCCCTGCCAGCCTGGGCGTGCCTGCCCGCGCCCTCACCTCCTCCAGGTCCATGTCCTCTGGGCTGCCGAGGGGGGTCAGGAACTGGCCACTGCGAGACTTCCGCAGCGGCACCATCACGATGAAGAAACTCCTGTCCAGGGATGGGGTGTCAGAGAGGAACGGGGCTGTGTGAGGGGGTTCCCCCCACCTCCCCCGCTCTTTGGCTCCTGCTTCTGCTCATGTCCCTCTGGGGTTTGTAAGTCAGGGCCCACCAGCCCCGCGAGTCTTTTTGTTTCTCTCTCTCTCTTTTTTTTTTTGGCAGTTTGGGTCACATTCAGCGATGTTCCAGGGTGACTCCTGGCTCTACACTCAGGAATTACTCCTGGTGGTGCTCGGGGGCCGCTATAGGATGCCGGGGATCGGACCTGGCAAGCACCCTCCCTGCTGGACTATTGCTCCAGCCCCCACTTTGCAATTCTTGCGTCTCAAACCGAACTCCTAAGCATCCCGCCAAGCCCCATCAGTGCCCAGTCTTGGAATTTTTACGGGCTAAACCCTCCTCCTGCACCCTGGTGACTGTTGGTGCCTGTGCGGGGGTGTCTTTCATGGCCCCCTCGGAGCCCAGGATGGGGAGTTGAGGAGGGGGGTGCGGAGCGTACTGGACGGGCACGGGGCTCTGGCCGTCGGGCAGGTACACCATGATGAAGCCGTCGGCGTCGGGCTTGGGTGCCACGCTGGGCTTGCCGCTGAGCAGGTTGAAGGCCGTGCGGGCCGTGACGGTCTGCTGCAGCCCCCCCAGGCTGCTGCCGCGGTTGGTGAGGACAAAGTTGTAGAAGGTGTTGGGCTTGAGGTGCGTGATGAGCTTCTTGGTGGAGCGGCCGTCCACGTCCAGCGTGAGCCCATTGTACTGGATCTGTGGGGCCAGGCGGGCTCAGTGCCCCCACCCCGGTCCCCACCCCCCAGGCCCAAGGGTCCCGCCACCGCCATGGAGTCCCAGCCCATGACGACCCTGCGTCCCCCCGCCCCCCACCTGCCCTCGACCCTGGGGGCGCTGGCTCTGCGCTTCCCTGACCGAGGTGGGGCTGTTGGACCCTGTGTGATGCCCGCGATGGGACCGGGGGCAGCCAGGTGCCAGGCAGCCCCTGCTCCTGGCCCTCAGGCTGTTGCTGCACATATTCCTTTTTTCTTTTTTTTTCTTTGCTTTTTGCGTCACACCGGGCGATGCACAGGGGTCACTCCTGGCTCTGCACTCAGGAATTACCCCTGATGGTTCTCAGGGAACCATATGGGATGCTGGGAATCAAACCTGGATCGGCCGCGTGCAAGGCAAACGCCCTACTCGCTGTGCTATCGCTCCAGCCCCTGCATGTATTAGACTCTTTTGGGGGTATGAGGAGTTGGAGTCACACCCGGTGATGCTCAGGACTTCTGAGGATGGTCAGGGAGGGTGTCAGGCACGTAAACCCCTGTGTATCTCTCCAGCCCCCATCTCCCTCCCTCAGTTTCTCCTTTTCTCTCTCTCTTTCCCTCTCTCTTTGGGGGGAGTGGTTCTTGGGTCACCTGGCAATGCTCAGGATCTGCATTGGGGGGCTGGAGTGACAGTCCAGTGACAGGCAGGGCATTTGCCTTGCACACGGCCAATGTGGGTTCAATCCCTGGCACCCCATATGCTCCCCCCAGCCCCGCCAGGTGTAAGCCCTGAGCACTACCTAAGTGTGGCTCGCCAGGTGGGGGGAATAATAAAAGAATCACTCTGACAGTACACAGGAGACTAAGGAAGGGCAGGGATGGAAGCTGGGTGGGCTGCATGCAAGGCCAAGGCCCGCCCCGCCACACTGGGGCCACCACGGGCGGGCGTTGTGGGGAGCAGGGACCCCCCTCACCTTATAGGGCGTGGGCGAGTTGTAGTTGTCGGGGAACTCCCAGCTGAGCAGCACCGACGTCTTCATGATCATCTTCACCTTGAAGTTCTTGGGCGAGACTGGCGCGCGCCGGGCAGCAGCGGGAGAGGAGAAAAGAGAGGGGGGCCCAGTGAGTGGCCGGCAGGGCCAGTGTGGGGCGGGGGCTGCGGGGGGGTGGGGGGCGGCCAGCCCAGGCGCTCTCTGCCGTCGGTGTCCCTGCCCCTGGCCTTCCTGCCTGGCCCTGCCTGGCCCTGCCCGGCTGCAGAGAGAGAAGGTGGAGAGAAGGAGGAGGAGGAGGGAGGAGGAGGAGGAGGGGGGAGAGGAGGAAGAGGGAGGAGAAGGGGGGCAGCAGCGGCGGCGCCGCCCCCCTGCCGGAAGCCCCACAGAGTGGGGGGAGCGGGGCGGCACGTCCCACCTTTGCCAGCGGAGCCGTCCGGGGTGGGGTTCCAGGACTGTGTGTGGCTTGCCGTGTCCAGGCGGAAAGAGAAAACTGGCCACTTACCTGGGCGGGGCCCCGGGGTGGGGGGGGGCGGGGCAGGGGCCGGGGCCGGGCCGGGGCGGCGGCCGCGCCTACCTGGGTCCCGCAGGAAGGTGCGGTAGCGGACCGGGGGGCTGTAGGGGCCGGGCCCCCGGCGCGTGTGCGCGCGCACTTGCAGGTCGTAGGTGGTGTCGGGCTGCAGCTCCCGCAGCGTGAGCGCCTGCTCGGCGCCCGGGCCGCCGGCGGCGGGGGGCAGCTCGGTCTCCAGCGCGGGCCCCGGACCGCCCACGCGCCGCACGGCCACCGTGTACTTGACGATGGCGCCGTTGCGCTCGGCGGGCGCGGGCGGCAGCCAGCGCAGCAGCACGGTGCGCGCCGCCGCGTCCCCGGCCGCGCCCAGCACGCGCGGGGGTCCCCGCGGCGCCGCCTCGGGCAGGCTCAGCGCGGCCGCCGCCTCGGGGCCCAGGCCGCCCGCGCCGCGCGCCGCCAGCCGGAACACGTACGTGGCCCCCAGGTGCACGCCGCGCGCCTCGTAGCGGTCCTCGGCCGCCGCCAAGTCCAGCGTGGCCGGCGGGGACGCGTCGTCCTCGCGGCCGAACCGCAGCCGGTAGCCCAGCACCTGGTCCCGGGCGGCGCCCGCGGGGGGCTCCCAGCGCGCCAGCAGGCTGCCCTCGGCGGTCTGCGTCACCGACAGGGTGGGGCGGCCCAGCACTGCAGAGAGGGGGGTGGGGGGAGAGGGGTGGGGGCGTCAGGGTGCGGCTGGGCTGGGGGGCTTCCCGGAGGAGGGGACTCGGAGCAGGTGTGTTCCAGGTGTGTTCCGTGCAGAGAAGGGGCAGGGCAGGGCACTGCAGGGGGCTGGGGACTGTGCAGGAAGTAGGGGAGTGGGGAGCAGGGGCTGATCGGGACGTGCCTTCCCCAGAACGCACACCACATCTCTTTAAAAAAATGGGGGGGAGGGGCACACCTGGCCGTGCTCGGGACTGGGGACCCTATGGGATGCCAGGGATTGAACTTGGGTGGGGTGCGTGCAAGACCAGTGCCCTCCCCACTGGACTGCCACTTCTGGCCGCTTTTAGCTCTGCTATGGTGGAAACTTGGAGGAGGAGGAGGATGGGCGTGGCTGGAAGGGGAAACTGAGGCAGGGTGAGGCGAGCACCCAGCACCACAGAATGCCCGAACCACCCAAGGGGAGGTATCGGGGCTCTGATGGAAAGCGCTGGCATATGGGGCCCGAGGGCTGGGGGCGGGGCCCCCCTCATACCTGCCCCCTTGGTGGTCACCACCTTGGGTTTGCTACGAGCGCCATCGCCTTTCATGGTGTAGGCGGCCACAGTGACAGAGTAAGCGGTCTCAGGCTGCAAGTCTGTGATCACCATCTCCTGCAGAGGGGGCACCGTGGGGCTCAGTGTCGTCAGCCAGGGGGCCCCCCAGTGCAGCCCCACCCTCCGTCCCCAGGCTGGGCTCAAGCAGGCGGGTGCGGTGCCCGGTCCTCCTCCTTGGGCCGTGCAACATGCACAGACACACGGATAACATGTCCAGGCGGAGGGGGGGCCCACACTCAGCCTGACGCCCCAAGCGCTTGCCTTAGCCAACCCAGTGGGGCAAACTGCAAGTCCTCCCTGCTCTGCTCTAGCCCTGGCCTGCCCCAGGACCTTTACACAAGCGGTGCTCCCCCCAAACCCTGGCTGTCACTGTCTAGTTCAGAGTGCTCCAGAGTTGCTGTACGGGCCCGTCAGCTCTGATCATTCTGTGCTGAGGGATTCAGGGAGTAACTAAGTAATTCAGGGCTGGCGGGTCTAGACCGTGACCCCTCCACCAGACAGCCCTTGTCCCGGGGTCTTGCCCCTGTCCCGGCACCAAAGAATTTCATGAAGGGCTTTGTCTTTTGACTGATGTTTACTCCCTGCCCTGGCTACAGAACCTGGTCGGTTTGCTGTGGTTCAGCCCTAAACAAAAAGTTTTTTTTTTTTTCCTTTTTGGGTCACACCCGGCAATGCACAGGGGTTACTCCTGGCTCATGCACTCAGGAATTACTCCTGGCGGTGCTCAGAGGACCATATGAGATGCTGGAAATCGAATCCGGGTTGGCCGCGTCCAAGGCAAACGCCCTACCCGCTGTGCTATTGCTTCAGTCCCCTAAAGTTTAATTTCTGTGTCTGGTGTTTGGGTCAGTCACCACCAGTGGTGCTGACGTGCTCCTGGCAGGGCTCAGGAGACTGCATAGGGTGCCAGGGGGTCAAACCTGGGCCAGCTTCGTGCAAGGCCAGCGCCCTCCCTGCTGTGCTACGGCTCCAGCCCCAAAGTTTAATTCCCCCTGGAAATGGGGCATGCTGTGACTCCACTACCCTCAGAGGCTGCCCCTTCCCGCTGTTCCGCCTTTGACCGTGATCATCCTCCCTTCCAGTCACACCTGTCCCCGGGTGTTTAGAAGCGAAGCAGAATCTGAGCCCAGTGTGCAATGGGGCAAGTTGATGCCCCAAATCAGGGCAGTCCAGCCTCACCCCAGTCCGCTCAGAGGCGAGTGGTGTCACCAGTGACGCCCTGCCCCTCCCCCTCCCCCGTGGTCACTGGACACGCAGTTGTGTCCTGTTTTAATTTTGTTTTGCTTTTTGTGGGTCACTCCTGGCTCTGCACTCAGGAATTACTCCTGGCGGTGCTCTGGGTCCATATGGGATGCTGGGAATCGAACTTGGGTTGGCCGCGTGCAAGGCAAACGCCCTGCCTGCTGTGCTATCGCTCCAGCCCCAGTTGTGTCCTCCTTTGGTATTTGGGCCACACCCAGCGGTGCTCTTAGCTCACTCTGGGCCCTGGCCCTACACTCAGGGATCCCTCCTGGTGGGGCTCAGGGGACCGTATGGGGTGCCAGGGATGGAGTTGGGACCGGCACCCTGCCCAGTGACCTACCACTCTGACACTGTGTCCTGTTCTATCTGCCCCTCGCCCCCTTGGCAGCGCTCCCTGCACCAGCTCCCACACTCAGTGCTCCTCCCCTCTACCACTGCGTGTTCGGAGGAGGACCGAGCATCCCAACTAGCAATCCCCCGAGCCCCCCTCACATGGCACATGTCCCCATGCCCACACACAGGGCGCATGCACACCCCACAGTCACAGGCATGCCTGGGAGCTGAGGAACGGGGCGGGGAGGGGAATGCATGGACAGGGGAGGGGGTCTCCTGCCCCTGAACCTCACTGGCAGTCCGCCCCCATCTCCCCTGGGTCTTGCTAGCAGAGACACCGAGCCCAGTGCATGTGGCACCCGAGAAGGGTCGGGCTTCACAACCAACTAGGGGTCCATCAGAAGAGCCTCAGAATCAGGGGTTGAAACAGCTCCGAGCAGGCGCACGGGGCTCGCCTCTGGTCACGGAGAGCTCCCCGCTCTGCTTCAAGCTGCTCTCCGGTGGGAGTGCCAGCCCCAGTCTAACCCAGCCCCTCACCAAGCGACCCTGCCAGGGCAGGGAGGGTCATGCCTGCCCCGGGCAGAGGGTTGGGCAAGACGGAAAAGCACCCTTCTTGGGGGAACGGCGGTGGGGGGCACTTAGGTGGGTTCAGGCTGTGGGACAAGCACGGGCAAGGGTACAGGTGGAGTCTGTAGGAGAGGGGTAACCCGCAGGCCCCCCAACCCATCTAGGGGCCACCTAGAAAAGAGGGAGCTGTCCGGTGGCCTCAGGGTCACTCGGCACTGCTTGGATGCAAAGGCTGAAGGGGTTTTTGTTTCATTCCTGGTTCCCCCCACCAATGCTTAGGATTTACTCCTGGCAGTGCCCGGGGAACCCTGGGAGATGCTGGGGATCAAGTCCCGGTGGAGAGGTTCTGGGCAGGTGCCGGTGGGAGGGAGGGGCACAGAAGCGGAGACCGGTCTGTAGGGGGCGTGCAAGGGGGCAGGGAGGACACAGCACCACATGGCAGAGGCCCGGGCAGGGGCGGGGGCACTACTTACATATTCGGCCGTGTCATCGGTCTCCCACTGAGTGCGGGAGGAGGCGGCGGGGAAGAGAGGAAGTGGTGAGCGGGGGCGAGAGAGCAGCAGCAGGGGCGAGGCGGAGGGGGCGGGCGCCCCGCCCGCAGACCACGCCCACCCACGGCCCCGCCCTCCCACCGAGCCCCGCCCACCTGGGCATCGGCCAACATGACGTCCTTGATGCGCGGCGGCCCGCGGGCCTCGGCGCCCTCCATGCGCACGTAGTGGACTTGGTAGCCGCGGATCTGGCCATGCTGCCGGCCGGGCGCGGGCGAGCGCCACAGCACGCGGATGGCCGTGGCATTGAGCGCCTCCGCCTCCACCTTCCGCGGCGGCGCGCTGGGCACTGGCGGGGGGGAGGGGGGAGAGGGAAGGGGAGGCAGGGGAGGGGAGGGGAGGGGAGGGGCGGGTGGGATCGTTACTCCGGCGTCCGGCCTTGCTCCCGGGCAGCAGTGCCACTGCCCGATGCCAGGGTGTCCGAGCTCTCACCACTGGTCCAGAGGGTATGCCGCCTCCTCCACGCTGTCCTCCCGATCCCAGGAAGGGGGTGGGGGCTTTCATGGGGCACTGAGGTTCCTGCTCCCCTCCCCTGGGGCCCCTCGAGTCTAAGCCAGAATTGACATGGCTCCATTTCAGGATTTTGTTATATATATATATTTTTTGCAGGAGGGGGTCACACCCAGAGATGCTCTGGGTTTACTCCTGGCTCTGTGCTCAGGGGACCCAATGGTATGCCAGGGATTGGACCCCAGTTGGTGGCCAGCAAGGCCAGTGCCCTCCCTGCTGTCCTGGCTCTCTAGCCCTGGCTTCATTCATAAGAGCTTTGCCCACACTCGTCCTTCCTCAGCCTCATGTCCAAGTTGTGGGGAAGATGAGGGAGGGGTGCTTTCACACTTGGGGAAACTGAGGCCCTTGAGTGGTGCTGTCCAGCTGCACGACCCTGTGCACCCCAAGAAGCCGCTTGCCCACTCGGCGTGGGGGAGCACCCTCACAGGGCCCCTCCATGGGAGGCAGGCCATGAACGATTGGTTTCATTGCATTTATTTTTTGGGGGGAGGCCACATTTGGTGGTGCTCAGGGCTGACTCCTGTCTCTGTGCTCAGGGATTTCTCCTGACGGTGCTTGGGGGGATCCTGTGGGGTGCCGGGAATCAAACTCAAGCCGGCCATGTGCAAGGCAAGCGCCCTGCCCACTGTCCTATGGCTCAGGCCTCGTTTTGGTTTTGAGGACAGTGCCAGGGAAATTTGTGATATGTGGGGGGGGGAGGGGGCGTCCGTTGACCAAGCCCACCACACCGGTGGTTCCTAAAAATAAACTGGTCCCCAACACCAAAAGGCTGAGATTTAGAGGGCGAGGGGCCCAGGATCTGGGGAGGCTAGCACGGGGCTCCAGCCCCGACCTCGTTTGGTGATCTAGAGCTTTCTAACTCTGCTCCCAGCCCCTTGGGGATACCGCCACTGTGGCAACGGGGTGGCCCTCTGATACCACGGCCGCTTTGCAGGGACAGTGGCTCCGGGTGAGGGGGCCGAGACTGTCCATCTGCTTGCAGGAGCTCACTGGTCACCTCCATTCCCCCACTCAATGCCAGGGACGGAGCCCAGGCCTCACGCATGCCAGGCGGGCTTGCTTCAGGAAAGCTGTGTTTTCATTTTGTTCCTTTTGGGGTCAGGGTTTGGGCTACACCTGGCGATGCTCGGGGCTGACTCCTGGCAGTGCTCGGGAGGACCCTGGGGGATGCTGAAGATCGAGCCCCGGCCAGCCACGTGCAAGGCAAATGCCCTCCCTGCTGGACTATTACTCTGGCCCCATTTGTAAATTTTATTTTAAAGATGGGGGCCGCTCCTAGAAGTATGGCGGGGGCTCTCCTGGCCCTAGTGGCTGAGTTCAGAGCAGGGCATGACGTGCACAGGGGCCCATGAGGTCACGCCCAAGGGCGCTTGGCAGAAGCAGGCAGCTGCAGAGACTAAATTCACGGCCTCGCACACCCAAGGCACGTGCCCTCACTGGCACGGCCTCCCTGATGGTGATCTTGTTTTGGGGGGGGCCATGCCCAACAGTGCGCAGGGGTTACTCCTGGCTCTGGTGCACTCAGGAGTTACTCCTGGTGGTTGGTGCTTGGGGCATCCTATGGGATGCCAGGGATTGAACCCTGGTCAGCCGTGTGCAAGGCAAGTGCCCTCCCCACTGTCCTATTGCTCTGGCCCTGTTAATTTCATTTTGGAGGGGGCATGAGCTTGAGACTGTGTGCGGTGACGGGGACTAAACTAGGTCAGCCGCATGCCACACCGGCACCGTGGCCCCTGGACTCTCTTGCCAGCCCCCCCCCCAACCATGGCCCCAAAGAGTGGTTTTCAGCCAAGCTCTGAGAAGAGCAGAGATGCAGTTGGCCCAGATATCTGGCAGCCAGAGAATTCCAGGATACAGGAGCCTGGGGGTCTGAGTGTCGGGCCAGGGAAGCACTTTGGTTCCAAACTCCTACACCCTTCTTTTTTGGCGCTGGGGGGAGGGGGAGCTGTGGCACACTTGGCCACGCCCAGAGCTTACTCCTGGCTCTGTGCTCAGGGCTGACTCCTTGCTCTGTGCTCAGGGTTGACTCCTGGTTCTGTGCTCAGGGATCACTTCTGGCTCTGCGCTTAGTTATCAACCTCGGTTCTGTGCTCCGGGCTTACTTCCGGCTCTGTACTCAGGGCTTACTCCTGGTGGTGCTCAGGGCGGACTCCTGTCTCTGCACTCGGTGGGGGGTCACTCCTGGCAGGTTCAGGGGACCCCACGGGATGCCAGGGATCGAACCTGGGTGGGCCATGTGCAAGCCAGCGCTGTCCCTGCTGTGCTACCTGCTCCCTTCCACTCGCAGCCAGCCCAGCCTGTCACAGGAGTGGGCGGGCGGCAGGGAGGGGCACAGCACGGCCTGGGGGGGGGTCCCGGGGCTCACCGTCCTCGTCGGTGCGGACGACCACGGGCGAGCTCTCGGGCCCAGGTCCCACCTCGGTGTGAGCCACGGTCGTGATGCGGTACTCGGTCCACTTGTCCAGCGCCTCCAGCAGGATCTGGGTGGTGGTCGGGGGGATGCCGTTCACCTCCTTGGCGTGCGGGTCGTCCGAGCCCAGCGGTCGGTAGCGGACGCTATAGCTCACCAGGGCCCCGTTGTGCGTGTCCGGCGGCGGCGGGCGCCAACTTACCAAAATGGCCGTGGAGCGTGTGCTGACACATTTAACATCTTGAGGGGGGGCTGACGGTTCTATGGGGGGGGAGGGGGAGAACGTGGGGGGCGGGGAAGGGGCAAGGCAGGACGGGGCAGGGCAGGGCAGGGGGAGGGCGGGGAAACAAAAGATGGGAAAGAGAAAATAAAAAAGAAGATGATAACGAACAAAACAGAACCAAAACCAAAAGAGAAGGCGAGCGAACCCAAAAGAAGTGGGTGGTGGTAACCAAAGGTGAAGATGGGATGGGGTGGGGGGTGGGCGTCGGGGGGGCTGGCCAAGACACTGTGCTATGGGGGCTGCACCTACTGGCACACAGGGGGACAGTCTTTGGGGACCTACATGATGAGCAGGTTCCGTGCTGCAGTCTTTTGGGGCATGGGAGGGCCCACACAGGCAGTGCTCAGGGCTTGCTTCTAGTTTTGTGCTCAGGGTTTACTCCAGGCAGAGCTCAAGGCACCCGATAGGGTGTCAGGGATCGAGCCCGGGTGGGCTGCGTGCAAGGCAAATGCCCTCCCATCTTGTTACACTACTGTCCGATCCCGAGAGTGCTTCTTGGTTTTGGGTTTGTTTTGCGTTGGGACCATAGGGGGCGATGCTCAGGGGTTACTCCTGGCTCTGCACTCAGGAATCCTCCTTGCAGTGCTCAAAGGACCATGTGGGATGCCGGGGATGGAACCCAGGTCAGCTGTGTGCAAGGCAAACGCCCTCCTCTCTATTACTCTGGCCCTGCCACGCATCTTGTAGAGCAATAAAGGCATCTGGTAAATCAAACACTGCTCCGCGGTTCCAGGGGGGAGCGATCAATAATTCTTTTTCGGGGGTGGGCAGGCAGCCAGCCACAGCCAATAGTGCCCAGGGCTGACTCCTGGCTCTGCTCACGGATCATTGAGGTGGGACTCAGGGGATTATATATATATAGTATCAGGGATTGAACCCGGGTCAGCTGCGAGGCCAGCACCCTCCCCACTGTTGCTCTCTCCGGTCCCAGGAACTTTTTTTTTTTTTGCTTTTTGGGTCACGCCTGGCGATGCACAGGTGTTACTCCTGGCTCTGCACTCAGGAATTACTCCTGGCGGTGCTCAGGGGACCATACGGGATGCCGGAAATTGAACCCGGGTCGCCCTACCCGCTGTGCTATTACTCCAGACCCCCCCTGGAACTTTTGTGGCCTTATTTACTAAACTCTGGCTGAGGGAGGGGAGGGGCTGCGCCTCTCCTGGTGCCAGTGGGTGAGCAGGAAAAGTTCTTCACTGGGAGCCAGGGAGTGAGATAAAAGCCCCCTTTACTGGGAACCTGCTGTGCGTGGGTGCCGTGGCTGTGCCTGCCACATCGGTCTGGGGTACAGACTTGCAGGGAACCTCAGGCTGGCCCCTGTGTGCCAGGCATGGTGCCAAGGGCTCGAGCAGGGCCCTGCCATGGCCCCCATACAATATCTCCTCCACGCTGGTGAGCACTGTGTCAGGAGCTTTCCAGGGAAAGTCTCTGTATGGGAAACAGCTACAGAGTGCCCAGAACTGTGCCCAGGACCTTACCAGGGAGCAGCAGCCCAGGCCAAAATGCCTACTGTGTGCTGGGCACTTGCGGGGGAGGTGAATCCCCATATACTGAGCACATACTGTGCTCCGAGCACTTTATGCACAGGCTTTTCTGAACGGGGAAAGGCCCCATATATTAAGCACCTACTGTGTGCCAGGCATGGCTCTGAATGAATAACAGGCCACCTGTGCAGTCTGCACCTACTGTAAGTATCCTGGCACCTGCTCAGGACCTTAAGGGCTTGGTAATCACCCACACACTGTGAGCACCTACTGTGCATGACATGGCTTTTAGTGGGTGCACCTGTACGCATTAAGTGCCTACTGTGTGCAGGCACCACCCAGAGGGCCATGTGGAACATTACTGGCCCGCCCCCAGAAAGCACCTACTGTGCACGAGCCATTTACGGTGCGTAAGTGCACACATTAAGCACCAACTGTGTGCAGACACTGCACTACAGGGCTTGTGTGGAATGTTACTGGCTCCTCCCCAAAGGCTCTCTCCCTGCCTAGCAGGCCCAGCCCCCTTCAGAGCACCTACTGTTGAAAGTGCATTTCGTACCTACTGTGTGCAGGCACTGCACGGAGCGCTGTGTGGAGTATTACTGGTTGGTGCTCTCCCGGGGGCTAGCGGTGCCCCCATCACACACACGTCCACAAGGACTCCACACCGAGCACTCCAAGCCCACCTCCCACGCCCCGTCCTGAGGGCGCTACGGGAGAACAGGGACGCCGTGGGGTGGCAGTGTCAACGTCCCAGGGGATGGCTGTGGCAGCAGCTGGCTGGTGTCGGGGGCAGTACTGACCCAGCCTGGCCGGCCCAGTCGCCGACAGCCCCTAGGCTGGAGGGGACACCTGCTGGGGTCACGTGGACACACGGATATTTATGAAGTGCCCCAGCGGGTCTCAGCAGGCCCCAGGGCCATGCTCCAGGATGTCACAGGCCTGACACATGCTTCCTGGCGGTGCTCAGGATCAAACTCAGGCTGGCCGACTGCCCTGCCCGCTGCACCATCACTCTCGCCCCACATGTCTCTGCTTTTTGCTTTGGGTCACACCAAGGGATGTGTGCGGTGGCTCCTGGCTCTGCACATGGGAATCACTCCCGGCGGTGCTCAGGGGCCCCTACGGGATGCCAGGGATTGAATCCATCTGCGTGCAAGGCAAACGCCTCCCCGCTGTACTACTGCTCTAGCCTCCAGGAACCCCCTCTTTTTTTTTTGGGGGGGGGGGAACGGGCACGGCCAACTGTGCTCATAGCTAACTCCTGACTCTGCACTCAGGAACTACTCCTGGCAGTGTCCGGGGAAGCCTATGGGGTGGGCCGCGGATCGAGCCCAGATCTGCCTTGTGTAGCACCAACGCCCTCCCTGACAGCTCTGGTTCTAACGCCCACAGCCACAGCAGAGGGAGAACTCCAGGTTTAAGCAGAGTAAGCCCCCAGGTACCCCAACCTTTCAGGGCAGGCATACCCCACCGCCTGCATCACGGCTGTGCTGGGCCCTCGCCCCCAGCTCTGCCCCACACCTCACTCCAGCTGGAGCCGAGAGGGCGCAGACAGCAGCCCCCCCGCCAGCTGCTGCCGTGCTCACTTATTTTTTGGGGTCACACCCAGCAGTGCTCAGGGCTGACTTCTGGCACTGCACTCACAGATCTCTCCTGGTGGCACTCGGGGGGCCTGGCGGGGCCGGGGATTGAACCCTGTGTGTGGGGGGGCATTCAGACCCGGGCCTTTAGCCATTCAGGGCTCTATGGGGCTCCCTATAAGGACCCCTGCAGCAGCCAGAGCGCCTCCTCCTCCAGCAGGTGGGGCAAGAGGGACCCTAGTCCGGCTTCTGGCGTGTCTGCTCCTACATTCTACATTTGGGGGGGATCAGAGCCCCTGCTGAACGATTTCACATCAAATGTCTACCCCTCGCCAGATACCAGGACCCCAAGATAAATCTAAGACACCATCCCTCCTCCTCAAAGATCTTTTTCTTTGGAGGGCACACCTGTTGATGCTCAGGGGTCACTCCTGGCAGTGCTCACTCAGGGGACTCTACGGGATGCTGGGGGTCAACCCCAGTTGGCCACGACAAGGCCATCGCCCTCCCTGCCGTGCTATCGCTCCGGCCCCCTAGACAGCCTTATCCAGCCACGAGTGGCTGCGCCCCGACTCTTCCTACAAAGGGCTTTAACAGGGTGCCTGCCTCGGGGGCTAGCCATGGGGGTCCCCGATCTCTTGACCAGCCACCCCACCCAAAAAGCCTCTGGAGGGGGAGCAGGGAACTGGGCAAGAGGGAGAGGAGGGTTGGAGAAAAATGAAAAAAGCAACAACAAAAACCAAAATGGGAGGCGGGGGGGGGTGGTGGAAAAAGAATTTAAAAAAAAAAACCAAAAACCTGAAAACAACCAAGGAAGGTCCTGGAAGCAACGTGCTGGACTGTCAAAAAAAAAAAAAAAACAACCAAAAACCGTGATCCGAGAAGACAGGACAGCGAATGGTGGCGGCAGTGACGATGAGAAAAAACCATGATAAAAGAAAGAAAGACGCTTTCCAGAACGCCCCAGGCCGGGTACCTACCTTCCACTGCTCAACCGCTAACTGACAGGGGAAGGGGTGGCAGAGGTGGGGCCGGGCCCGGCTGGGCCGGGGTCTGTGGGGGGCCCCGCCCCGCTGCGGCTGTCGGTCGAGGCAGGAAGGGGGGGCGCGGTGCATGGGGAAAAGCCCGCTGGCTGAGTGCTCTGAACCCCACCTACCCTTGAGATGCGCCTGGGAAGCCCCGAGCCCCCCACCCTGGGGTGCGGGGAGAGGTACGCCCCGGATGGCTGAGGCCACCGGCAGGGGCTACTCCCTGTCCCTCGACACCCCCCCTCCCGCCCAGAACCCCCGAGCTTTGCGTGTCTGAGCCAAAGGCGCTGTCCCGGATGACCAGGGGGACGCGGCCCCGTTTCACCGTCCTTCACGGTCCGGCCCAACCTGCGTGATAGCTGGAGGCGGGGGTGGACACAGCGAGGCCTGCCCAGGCCCATCTGCGGAGCAGCGGGTGTGTGGGGGCAGGTGCTGTTTGGGTTTTTCTTTTGGGGGCTACAACCAGCCATGCTCAGGGCTGATTCCTGGCGGGGCACAGAGAACCCTAGGGGGTGCCGGGATCGAACCCAGGTCGGCCGCACACAAGGCCAGCACTCTCTGTGCTGTCCTATCGCTAGACTCCTGGGTGCTTTTTCTTTTCTTTTCTTTTCTTTTCTTTTCTTTTCTTTTCTTTTCTTTTCTTTTTGCCTCTTCCTCTCGGAATGAGGAAACTGAGGCCTGGACATATCCATTTGTATAATCTTAGCGGGGGAGGCCCAAGGTGGGCCCCCGCGGGGCAGCTGGTGGTGGATGAGGTGGGCACGCAGGTTGGGCCATCTGTGACTCTGCCTGAGACTGGTGTGTACTCACCTTGGCGGCCCCGTGCCGGGCCCTGCCGTGGCCGCCCCGGCCCCCAGGACACCCTCACTGACCTCCCGCTCACGCACGGACCCCCGATGCCTTTGCGTGCCCCGGCAGCAGGGGGGTTGGGGGGAGCGCCGGGCCTGGCAGTGTGGGGGATCAGGCAGGGGGCCCGGGGAGGGAAGGATGTCTGTGTCTCCGAGGCCCCTGTGTCACAGCGGCGCACCCCGAGATTGACCCCCCCGGGTGTGCACGCACCGAGGCTGCTTCCGGAACATGGCTGACTGAAGAGTTGGGGGTCGGGGGGATCCAGGGCACTGGGCTGGGTGGAGCAGGGAAGGAGTAGGAGGGGGAGGCAGGGAGACAGAGGGAGAAAGGGGGGCTGCCTGGGTGTGGGGAGCAGGCAGAGGAGAACGGTGGGGGTGGGGGCAGCGACGGGGGCAGCAGAGGAATCCCCGAGCCTGCTGCCAGCCCAGAGGACATTTCTCAGTGGCAGGGCGGCCAGGCGGGCACAGCAAAGAAGTCCAGAAAGGCGAGAGCCCCCTCCAACACCTGGCACTGGCTCCCACTTTCCTGCCTGGCGGTAGGGAGCCTTGCGTCTCTTTGGGGGCACCTGGGGAGCTAGATCTCGTGCTGTGCTCTCTTGGGGGGGTCTTGGGGTACATAAGCTGGGACGGCCTCAAGCGCCCCTACAATGTCTGTAAAATGGGTACCACACAGCACAGCCCCAAAGCTCCTCCATGGCAGGAGGTGGCAAACCAGCCACATCTCCTCCTCGTGGGAACCCAACAGGGGAGCCCCTTGCAGTCTGGGGAAACTGAGGCACGGCACGGGCCGAGGCGTCCGAGGTCAAGGAGCCAGGTGAGGTCGGGCCGGAGGCGCCCCCCCTACCCCTGCGGTGGGCTCCGTCTGCGCTGTGCAGGGGTCCCCCCCGCAGAGAAGGGCGGGTCCGAGAGACACCTACTGGACTGCAGCGTGCGCTGCCGGACCACTGAGGTGAAGGCGCCCAGGCCCTGCGGGGAGCGCGCCGCCAGGCGGAAGGCGTACTCCGTGTTGGGCTTGAGGTCGTCCACCACGAAGGCCGTGGCCGGGTCAAAGGTGCGTCCCACCTGGGGGCAGGGGAGAGGGGAGACGGAGATGGAGACGGCAGAGACCCAGACGCACGCCGGGAAGAGGCAGAGGAGATGCCGGGGGTCAGGGAGAGAAGGGACGCGGGAGGAGCAGACACAGGCACGGGGAGAGGGGAGGCGCAGAGAGGACCCGGGGAGCACGGAGACAGCGGGGCAGTGCGGGGAGGGGGGGTACCAGAAGGACAGACAGGGGTTGTGGGGAGAACATTCTGGCGGAATGGGCAGTCAGGGCGGAGAGAAGCAAGAACCTGCTAGGGGCAAGCGCCCCCAACCCAACACTGCCGCCCCCCTGCCTGGAACCCGCCCCCGTGGCTGGAACCCACATTCCCCTGGGCCCTGCACAGAAGCCCGCAGCTCCCCCATTCCATCCACCCAGTCACGTCCCCACACCCTGTCCAGAGCCCCACCCCTTACAGCTCCACCCCAGAGCCCCGCCCCCTTACAGTTCCATCCCCAGAGCCCCGCCCACCTTCAACCCACCACCTGTGGCCCCGCCCCAGGGCCCCGCCCCCTTACAGCTCCACCTCCCCATAGCACCGCCCAGCACTGCCGCTGGAACCCCACCTTCCCGCAGACACAAGCCCAGTGGCTTGTCCCCCCCCCCACTCCCCAGCAAATCCCACCCACAGCCCCGCCCCTGGTACCTCTCTGCCGTGGTCCCCCTCTCTGAATAGCAGCTCATACTTGATGATGTTCTCCAGCCGCGGGGGGCTCCACGAGAGCCCAATGCTGGTCTCGGACTTGGCCTCAGCCCGGAAATTCATGGGCTGTCCAGGCACTGGGGGGGAAGAGGAGGAGGAACGGAAATCGGGGAGAGGCCGGGGGGAGCGGGGGTAGGGGGGGCACTACCTTAGGGAGCATGGCCACGTACCCCCTCCCCCCTTCTCCCTCTTAGAGCCCCAGGAACCTCAGCGGTGTCTGCAAAAGAATGGCCGACATGGGGATGCTTCTAGAACATCCTCCAGCGCATGTGTCCTTCTGCCTTCTCTTCCCCAGGGGCGGCCGCTAGGGCCAGGGACTGAAAGCAGACCATCCCAGTGGTCCCTTACCTTCTCTGCTTCCGGTGGAAAAAAGCATTTTGGGAATAGTTCCAAATGCCCTCCCCAGCACCGCCCCCCAGTGAAATGGAGCAGAGGGTGAGGGGCAGGGGGACAATTTGAAATGTGGCTCTGCAGTGAATGCCGGGCCCTGTGGTCCCGGATCCCGACCCTGCTGGGCTGTCCCTTTGCTCCAGCAGCTGCTGCTGTCTCCCTGGATTGAAGGGTCTTCTTGATGGATGCTTTTTTCTTTGGGGGTGGGGGTGGGGGTGGGAGGCACACTCAGCGCTGCTCGGGGCTTCCTCCAGGCTCAGCGCCCAGGGATCGCTCCTGCTGGTGCTTGGGGAACCCTACGGGGCATGAGGCAATGCCCCCCCGCTGGACTGTGCTCCTGCCCCCAAGGATGGAGTTCCCAAGAGTTATCTCAAAGCAGCCCCGCCAGTGTGATTAGCGAGCCGGGGCTCAGAAACTCAGGCACGGCAGGGACAGGCGGTGGGGGGGTGGTCACGGCTGCCCCGTCCTCATCCGGGGGCCTCATCTGGGGACAGGACTTTACGAGGGCGGCAGAGACGTGCGTTTCCTTCTTGCCTTCTGGGCAGCGGGGAGGGGGGCGGGGAGGGAGGGGCGGGGATGACGAGCTACACCCAGCTGGTGCTCAAGGCCCACTCCTGGTGGGGTTCTATGTAGCCTATGGGGTGCCTTGGGCTCGAACCCGGGGCAGACGGCTTGCAATGCCCGCACCCTCCCCAGTCCCCGCCCTGGCCCCATCCTGAAGAGTCATCACGGGGCCTGGGCAGTGCATCCCTGGTGGTTGTGTGTGTGTGTGTGTGTGTGTGTGGCGGGGGGGGGTGGGGGGGGGTGGGGGAGGGCTGCACCCCTGCCGACCCCGCCGCTCACCTCCCTGTTGCGTCTTGACCTGGATGGGCTCCGAGAGGGGCCCGTCGCCCACAGATGTGAAGGCCAGCACGCGCACCGTGTAGGTCTCGTCCTCCAGCAGGCTGCCCACCGTGGTCAGCAGGCTGTCGTCCACGTTGTGCTTCTGCCAGTTGCCCACGGGGTGCTCGGGCTCCATGGTGTAGTAGACGCGGTAGCCGCGGATGAGCCCGTTGGGCTCCACGGGCTCCTCCCACTGCACGATCATGGTGGCGGCGCTGAGCATGCGCGCCTGCACGTTGCGGGGGGCGCTGGCCGGCGCCTGCTCGCCCGTGCGCGTCACCACCGCCTCGCTGGGCGGGCCCTGGCCGATGGAGTTGACCGCCGACACCCAGATCTCGTACTCGGAGTTGGGGCTCAGGCCGCCGATGCTGTAGCGCGTGGTGGTGATGTCCTCCTTGATCTGGTACGGCCCATCCTGGCTCTTGGACTTGTACTCGATGACGTAGTAGGACACGGGATCGGGGTTGCCCGAGTCCCACGTGATGGTGATGCTGGTGGCCGTGTTCTCCGTCACCACGGGCGTCCCGGGGGCCTTGGGGAGCGCTGTGGGTGGGAGAGGGGCACTGGCTGCCGGCTGTGGGCCCCCCGCTGCCCCAGCGCCCTCTCTGAGCCAGGGCGGACCTCAGACGTGATGCCCCTGGCCATCCATTTGAGTCGGAGGACTACAGTCAAAGGGCCAGTATTTGGGTTTGGGTTTTGATTTTTTTTTTTTGGGGGGGCAGTGAGTTTGAGTCACACCCGGCAGTGCTCCAGGGACCTTATGCAGGGCCAGGAATCAAATCAGGGTCAGCCACATGTGGGGAAGCTACCTTCACCGCTATACTATCTCTCTGGATCTATCGATTATTACTTTATTACAGGGGGGAGTCTCCCAGATAGTGTTCAGGAGATCCAGGGTTCAATATGCAGGCCCAAGGGATTGCAGATTACCCAGGGCACACTGGCAGTGCCAAGGAGCCCCCAAGTCCACACCCGGGTGGTGTTTGTGCCACCGTATATAGGTGTATAGTGCCAGGGATCAAACTGGGGTTGGCTGCCCTCCAGGACCAGGTATGAACAAATGGACATGAGTCAATAAAACTTTATTCGTAAATACAAGTGGAGGGCCAGATTCAACCCTGAGGGCAGGAATCTTCTGACCTCTGTCCTATAGCCTGAGAACATCTTTGGGGGCACTTTCCTTTGATGCTTAACACATGTCTGAGACGTGAGGAAGAGTTCTTACTGCTCAGGCTCGATCCTACACCCCTCCTCCCTCCCCACCCTTTGCACAGGCAGGTCCTGTAGCTTTCCTGGAACCATTCCCATCTTCTGCGGCTCACTTTTCTGTTCAACATTTAGACCTGCCCCAGCCAGGCTTTCTGGGAAGATGAGACCTTTTGGCTGGGTAGGAGGGGAGGGGGCGGAGGGGGGGCATCGGAAGCACAGGACAGCCCCATCCACCCCATCCCTCGAGTCCAGGCCCAGGAGACTTAGGGAGGAGGGCATGAACCACACCCAGGGGGAGCTCGGGGCTGACTCCTGGCTCTGTGCTCAGAGGTCACTCCTGGCAGTGCTGGGGGCACCAAAGAGGGATATCAGGGATTGAACCCGGGTCGGCAAGCCCCCTTAGACACTGTCCAAGTGCTCTGGCCCTTCGGGGAGAAATTCTTTTGGTCAGATATGGTGATGCTCAGGGCTTACTCCTGGCAGGGCTCGGAGGGTTCTCTGGGGTGCCGGGGATTGAGCCTGGGTCGGCCTCATGCAAGGCAAATGCCTTAACCGCTGTCTTACAGCTCCGGCCCGCCCATTCCCCAGGAAGAATGTATCAGTAACCAATGCCAGCTTGACCACGGAAGGACTGAAGGCCACCCCGGGAACTGGCCTGCCCCTCCTGTGTTGGGGGAAACCAGAACTGGACAAGAGCCCCCTCCCCTCCCCACCATTTACATTTTTTGGGGGGGGGGTGAGGGTCACACTGGCAATGCTCAGGGCTGACTCCTGGCTCTGCACTCAGGAATCGCTCCTGGCGGTGCTCAGGGGGGCCCATTTGGGGTGCCGGGAAATGGAACCCGGGGTGGGTGCACGCGTGCCAGGCAGGCGCCCTCCCCCCAACCCAACCCTCCACACTTACATTTCACGGTGATCTGTGCCACGGCCTCGATGACCCCCAGACTGGACATGGCCACGCATGTGTAGTTGGCAGAGTCCTTGACGTCCGTGAGCTCCAGCACGTTCCTGCCCACGGGCATGTCGTCTTCGGGGGTCAGGTCCTCCGAGCCCTGCATCCACTTGACGTAGGGCATGGGCGAGCCCACGGCCACGCAAGTGATGTTCACGTTGCCCCCCGGCATGATCTCATGGCTCATGGGCAAGATGGAAAATCGAGGGGCCACGCGGCGGACTGGGGGGGCGGACAAGAGGCGGGGGCGGGGGGTCGAATGCGCAGGGCGACGAGGGAACGCAGGAGACAAGCAAGAAAAACGGGGGGGGATGGCGAAGGAGAAAGAAAAGGGGGGGAGGGAGAAAAAAAAGGGGGGAAACAATTTAAATATAAACTGGGCTCTGGCTCCCCCCCACCACATAATTTATTCTTTGTTTGTTCTTCCAAATGAAAAAGGAAACCAAAAGAAGAAACAAACCAAAAAATAATAATAATAGAGAAGAGCAAATTCCAACACAAAAGAAACCAAAAACTCCAAAGGAAGGTTACTTTCACAAACAAGAGAGAGAGAGAGATCGAGAGAGAATAATAATAATCATAATCATAATAATACTTAAAAATAAAAGAAACATGAATTTCTCCATATAGCAACAGGCTCCAGCAACCACAGGTCCTGGCCCCAGCACAGAGACAGACACAAAAATTTATCAGCTGTTTCTCATCTTTGACAGTTGTGGCTTTGGGGCGCAGCCCCCACCCCGCCCTCCCCGGGTACAGCCTCCCCGCTGCACAGGTCTGTGGGGGGGACTGTGTGGGGACCCTACAGGAGATCGGGGGTCCGGAGGCCGAGGGGGCGCCCCGGGACAAGGGACCCCCCTCCACCCAGCGCCCCGCCCACCCAGGGGCGACTCTCGTCCTCCCCCTGCCCCCCCCCACCAGCTTTGCCCTCGGCCCTCGAGGAAAAAAGATGAGAAACTCTAATGAAATTTTTGTGGTTTGGGGGTATAGAAACCCTTCTAAAGCTTCTGTCGGATCGGACAATTTCCATTGATAGTGCAGCTTCCAGAGTCACAAACAGCATGCAGAACGGGCTGGGGGTCGGGGGAGAGAGAGAGTGAGAGAGAGTGAGCGAGAGCTGGGGAGGAGAGGGAGACACTGGAAGGAGGAGGGAGGGAGAGGGTGGGAGAGGGCGCATGGAAAGGTGGGTCAGGGCTCCGGAAGGGCCCTGAGTGGGTCTGTAGGGCGGGGAGGGGAGAGGAGGGAGAGAGAGGAGAGAGAAGAAAGGAGAGAGAGACAGAGACAGAGAGAGAGGAGAGAGCGGGAGGGGGAGGGGGGCCACCTCAGTGCTGAGGACCGAGTCCAGCAAATGTGACACAGTGCGACCCGTCACATTGGCACATCCCCACCCTGGCAGAACCGTCCCGAGGATATTGATCATCATCAGAACAGGAAGAAGAAACGGGTGGGGTGGGGGAGGGGGCGGGGTTCGGGCATGTTCTGTGCGTTTGTGGGGGGCGCGGGTGCAGCCTTCCAGCCCGGCCTCGCAGGCGCAAAGGCAGCAGGATGCGTTTCGGGGGGCTCCATTTTCGGAAGTTTTGGCGGGGGGGGGGGGAGAGGAGGGGTGTCCCGGACTTGCCAGGAGACGCCCGTTTCTCACAGAGCCCAGGGCTGGGCAGGCGAGTTCTTGCCTAGAAGGGGTTCCCCACTTGCTGGCTCAGGTCTCGGGGCGCTGGCGGGGCGCAGGGGTCCCTCGCTGGGGAGTGTGGGCTCAAGTGGGCGTGGAGTCTTGTCTTGAGCACTGGAGACGAGGGGCCGGGGGAGCTCAGCGAGGCTCTAGAGGGGCCTTGACAGCTCATCTCTAAGTGGCGACTGGCGGTGATGCCCGCTGCTCCCTGCGGGGGGGAGGCTGCCTAGGTCCGCCCCCCAGTCTCATTTTCAGCTGGAAGCCCCACCTGCTGGCACCCCAATCCTGGGGGGTGGGGAGCATTACTGGGGGGGCACTGTGGGGGGACACTCTCAGCGGGGCTGATCACAGGAGAAGGGGCTGGTGGCCCTTCGGAAAAGGAGGCCCCACGAAAAGTCCAAATTCAAGCTGGAAACAGGATGGAACGGGGGAGGGGCAGGAGTGGCCCGACAAAAGGATGTGGGGTGAGGGGAGGCGGGGCAGGGAGAAACGAAGGCGGGGTGGGAGTGTCCATGCAGACAGGCAGACAGAGTGGGGGGTGAGAGTGAGATGGGGGGGCTTTCTGGCAGGGCTGGGTGGGAGGTGGGGGGCTTGGGGAGATCGGGGTGCAGCCAGCCAGTGGACACGGTCCAGGCTCGCTGCGGGCCGGCCATATCCATAGCAAGGCCCAGACCAGCTGGCTGCTGCGTTGTCATGGAAACGGAACAGGATGGTGAAGGTGGGGGGCGGGGGGGGTGCTAATCAATCAAGGCCATGAGTCCAAACCAGGAGAAATAAATGGGGGGGAGGGAAGAAGGAAAGAAAAAAAAAAGCGGCATGGAAAGGGGTGGGGTGGGGTGTAAAAAAAATACCAAAAACAAACAAAAAAACAAAACCAAAAATAAAAGGCCAATCCTCGGCGACAGAACGGAAGGTCCCACACGGAACGAGAACAAAAAGGAAAGGAACGCAAAAGACATGGGCGGGCGTCGGGCTGAAATCGGGGTCTGAAAGGAGGGGGCTGTGGCTTCCCCGGAGAGCTACCCCCCACCCCTGCCCTGGCAGAACACAGGGTCCAGCCCCCACCCCCCCTCGGGGTGAGCCAGCTCCCGGGGGGCGCCCTGATCTTCATGGAGGTCAGACACCCCCAAATGCTCCTCCGTGCAGGCAGGCCAAGTCCTCTGAGGGCGGGGAGGGTGGTCCCTGGTCTTCCTGGGGCCTCTGACCTGGGCTCAGGGCGGGCATGTGCTGGACACATCAGCAGACCAGCATCCCCACGCCTCGGATTCTCTCCCTGATGGGGTCTGGGCGCCCCACGGGCTGGGAGGCTCTCAGGACAGTGGGGCTGAAGGATGCGGGGGCTGGGGGAGGGCTGGGATCACAGCTCCGTGCCTTCTCAGGTTTTTCCTTTCCTCTTTGGGTCACACCCAGCGATGCTCCGGGGTAACCCCTGGCTCTGCACTCAGGAATCACTCCTGGAGGTACTGGGGGACCCTATGGGATGCCGGGGATTGAACCCAGGTCGGCCACGTGCAAGGCACATGCCCTCCCCGCTGTCCTATCGCTCCGGTCCCTGCTCGGCTTTTCAAAGTGGTGCCTCTACCCTCTGGGGGGCAGAGCCCCCACCTCCACGCCCAGCCTCATGCCCCCTGTGGGTCTGGCCTGGCGCCTGCCCCCACCCAGGGGCTTAGGAAATCTGAAACCACAGCGACAGCCCCTTCTAGAAGGTGCCCCATGCCGGGCGGGGCGCTGCATTGAGAACTCGCTTCATACTGCTCTAAGGGGGCCACACCTGGCGGGGCTGGGGGGGCCCCAAGGGGTGCCGGGGATCAAACCCAGGTAGGCAGCGTGAGAGGCAACAGCCTGGCCCGCTGGCCCCCCAATGTCTGTTCTGAGAGAGAGTCAGGCACGTGTCCGGCACCCTGGTGCGGGCTGGCCCCTGGGTCAGAGGCGCCTGCCGGCAGGCCCCCACACTCCTTAGGGCCCGCCCCACCTCGCTCTCTTCGGGGGTGCACTGGAGTCTGGGGCGTTTCCCGTCCGTGAGGCCCTGAGCCCAGGGGGGCTGGGGAGTCGGAGGGTCTCAGAAGATACCCCTGAGCCCCCAAGCCCCCCACTCCGCGCCCTCCCGGTGGCCCCGGGTGGGCGGCTGACACTGTGTTCTGCCCTGCCGGGCGTGCGGGGCCCCCCACCCCGCCCCCCCCTTCCCCATTCCACTCCCGGCTGCAAGCTTGAGGTACAGGTTAGAGTCAGGCGGGCACGGGGCCCTGGGGACGGAGCGGCCCCCCCGCGGGACCCCCGCCCCCAATTACCGACCTGAATGGCGGTTCCAGGCGGGTTATAGGGGGGACCGCACCCGCCTCGGTCGTCCGGGCGCTGCAGCTGGTTCGGCCTTTCCGGCTCTTCTCGCCACCGAGTGGCCGGAGGGGGGGGTGTCCCAGCATGGGGGGGGGGTGTCCCAGCATGGGGGTGGGGTGGGGGATTGGGAGGGGGGTGGTGGTGGTTGGGGGTTGTGGCAGGTTGGGGAGGGGGTGGGTCTCTTCAAACCCCGATTCACATGGAAAAACAACTCAAATAATAATAATAATAATAATAATAATAATAATAATTAAAAAAAAACAAAACCGGTCAAAGGAACAGGGGTGGGGGAGGATGGGGCCCGCCCCACCCCGCCAGCAGAAACTTAAAAAAAAAAAAATTAGAAAAGAAAAGAGGAGGAGGAGGAGGAGAGGGGGCTGGGAGGTGGAGGGTGGAGAAGGGGTGGGGGGGACAGCAGGGACGGGGGAACTCAAAAGTGGAGTGATCTGGTCGGAAGCGCGAGGTCAGGGGTCACGCAGCCCATGTGCCCGCCGCTCCCAGGTTCAGCAGAGCCGCAGCTCGGGGGAGGGGGGTGCGAGGCGGGGAGGGGGGCGGCTGGACATTTGGGGGTCAGAGAAGCGGCTGGCGGCTTCTCTGAACTCCAAAATGGGGAGGTGGATGGGGGGGGCGGGGGATCGGGAGAGACGCCCCCCACACCCCGCGGGCTGGGTTCCGCTTAGATTACACCTGTGTGAGGAGCACGGGAGGGGCGGCCAGGAGGCTAGGGCTGGGGCCAGCCTGGCCCGGGGGGACAGAGGGTCTCCCTCCCCCAGCAGGCCCCCTCGCTGCATCCTCCCTCCGCCCCGCTTCCGGGGGGCCCTAGGAGGCCCTGCACCTCATCTCAAGGGCTGTCCAGCTTCCCGGACACTCACGGATTCTTTTGAGCTGGACACTAAGGCTGCTCAGAGGCCACTCCTGGCTCTGCACTCAGGAATTACTCCTGGCGGGGCTCGGGGGACCCTCTGGGGTGCCAGGGATCGAACCCAGGGCGGCTGCGTGCCAGGCAACCGCCCTCCCCACTGTGCTATCGTCCCGCCTCTTTATTATTATTATTATTATTATTATTATTATTGTTATTATTTTTGGTTCTGGCAGAAACAGGGTGACAGATTGTGCCAGATCGAGTGCACCCCCTTGCCCCTCCATCTCTCTCCAGAGAGAGGTGCTGTTTTGTTTTGTTATTTTTTTTTCCTCCCTTCTTCCAGATGACAAGGTGTAATCTAATATTCTCCACACACGCACCCCTGCTCCCCCACCCGCCCCCCGCCCCGGGAACAGAGGAAGGAGTGATGCAGGGGTGAGGCAGGCAGCAGATGCGGGGTGTCGAGAGCTCAGTGTTCCTACAGACCCAGAGCCCCCCATACTGTCCCCGCCCCCCCCTCTCCCCTGGGGTGGAGGGTGGGATGAAGGGAGAGTTGGGACACGCCCCCTCACATCTTCCAGGGCCCTGTCAGCGGGGTGTGGGGGCAAGGGGGCAGGGGAGGCGGGGGAGGGATCAGCATACTGTAGGGACAGCGCCCCCAGCCCCCCATCTTTCCAGAGATGCCGTGACAGACCCGGTCCCTGGACCTAGCCCTGTTTGCTCGGGGCGGGGGGCCCTAATGGGGTGCCGGGGATCAAGCCCGGGTCGCCTGAGCACCAGGCCAGCGCCTTCCCCACTCCTGCCCAGGTTGGATTCTTTTTTTTTTTTTTTCTGAGGGGGGGAGGTGGGCGTGTGGTAAGCAAAGGGGGACACGGCAATCACACGCAACGTGGTTGGAGCAGCTTGGGTGGCTGCAGGTGGAGTCAGTGAGGCGAGGGGGGGGGTCCTAGAAATGGGGTGGGGGCATTTAAGACGCCCCCGCCCGACATCAGGTGCGGGGGGTCCTGGCTGCCTGTCGCAGCAGCCTTGGAACCTGTCACTGTTCGCTGACCCGTGCCCCCGAGCCCCGGGAGACCCCCACCTAGCGTGGCTTCCTCCCCGCTTGCTCCGGACCCCAGGACACAGCACGGACCCTGCAGGTGTGGGGGGCCAGTTCCTACTGGACTGGGTTCTGGGCACGGCGTGGCTGGACCTGGCGGGAAAGACCCTACCCCCACTTCGCCTACACCTTAAAGGCGCCACGTAGAAAAGGACCAGACAGGAATGGGGGGGGGGCGGCAGAGGGGCGATAAAACCGGGGAGCGGCTCCCCGAGATGCCTCCCGTGAGCCACACCGGGCAGTGTCCGCCCCCCGAGAGCAGAGGTAGCGATGGAGGAACCAGCGGCATTCAAAAAAAGGGGGGCCCTTCTTGCCCTGTCTCTCTCTTTTTATTCTTTCAATCGGGTCCTGTGGGCGTCACTGCAGGATCGGTCCCTGCCCAGGCCTCTCCGGACTCAGTTTGCGACACTCAGCCCAGCACCCAGGCTGGTTTTTTTTTTTTTTTTTTTTAAACATTGAAGCTCCCCTCTGACACAGGGGCCATGGAACTGCCCCCTGAGGACTGTCAGGGGAGACAATGGGAGAGATGGGGGGCTGCAGAGCTCAGGAGCCCCCCCAGAAATCGGAGGGAAGGGCCTCTCTGCCTCTTCCTGCTTGGACATTGCTTTCTCCTTGGTGCCAGACGGCCACGGAGGGCCACGGGGGGGCCACTGTCTCGGCTCTGTTCCCCATTCACGGGCCCCCACTAAGTTGGAGACGGTCGGGACAGACAGACACCCCCCTCATCTCAGGGGTGGATAATGGAACATCTCTCACGCCCCGTTACAAAGCATGGCGGGTGGGGGAGCCTGCTCGCTTGCTCGCTCGTAGACGCATGTGGCCTTGCGCTGAGCCACTGGGGTCACGGAGGAGGCAGAGGGGGGGGTCGCCCACCCCCCACCCTAGGCAGGCCGGACTGCCCTCAGCCGAATCTTGGCCAGAGAATGAGTAGGGAAAGCAAAGTAGATTTTCTTAGGGGTGTGTGTGTTTTTTTTCTATCTGGAGCAAGAATTGGGGGGGGCTCTCAAGGGATCAAGCTGCCTTTCCTGGGGGTGTGGGAGGGAGAGAGAAAATGGAAGGATGAATTTCTGAAGGTTTGCAGAGGAGAGGGAAGAGGGAAAGGGGGGTAGAGAGAGAGAGAGAGAGAGAGAGAGAGAGAGAGAGAGAGAGAGAGAGAGAGAGAGAGAGAGAGGTGGGGAGAGGGAGAGAGGGAGGGGGAGAGAGGGAGGGGGAGAGAGGGGGAGAGAGTGGGGTCCAAGGCCCTCCTGATTGTTTTATTCCCACAGTTCTGATGCTCAGGTTCACAGAGAGTGACCGGACGGTGACGCCTGGGATGGGACAGGGTGTGTGTGGGGGGCACAGCCAGCATCACCCCCAAGGCAGAGGTGGGGGCTGTGTGGCCTCCCCAGGCAGTGCCACACGTGGGCCCGGCCACAGAACCTCACCGGGCCAGCTATCAGCACCAGGCGTGGTCCAGACGCCCAGCACCCACCCTTTGAGGGCGGGGGGGACACCACGTGGTTCATTCTAAGGGGCGGGGGTCACTTTCCGTCCCCGCTGGGGCCGCTCTCAATGGATAAGACCTGGCCGTCCTGGGGCCGACAGCACAGCAGGGAGGGTATTTGCCTTGCACGCGGCCCCGGGTTCGATCCCTGCCATCCTGCAGAGTCCCCGAGCACCACCAGGAGGAATTCCTGCAGGCAGAGCCAAGAGGAACCCCTGAGCATCGCTGGGAATGCCCCTTCCGCGGGGCCGAGGGGTCAGGAGGATGGACACAGGCTCCCTCGGGTTCCCTTCCGGGGAGGCCCCAGCTCTGGATTAAAGGGGGTGGGTTGCTCCCCATGAGGGTGGAAAGATGAGGGGGGCTCTCCCTGCAGCCCCCGCCCTATCTCCTGGAGTCCGGCAGTCACTTTCTGCTCCCCTGCACCCCAGCTGTGGCCCCCCCGCTCCCTCTCCTGGGAGGGCGGCTGAGACAGGAACACTGGCTTGGAAATCACAGAGGCGCCCGAGCAGCAGCACGAAGCTCAGGCCGGGAAGGAGCAGACGGCAAGCGCAGAGACAAAGCACGGACGCCAACACGCAGGGGCGGCCGGGACAGAGAAGGGGTGCTGGGGGGCAGGGGCGGGTGGGGGGGGCCAGGGGAGAAAAAGGAAATAAAACCCCACAGCTCCCAGTCCTGAGGGCTGGGGGGTTTGGTTTTTTTTTCCTTCCCTTCCCCCCCACCGAAAACCAAATCAAAATGGTCATAATCATCAAATCATAAGGAAAAGAAAAGAAAGAAAGCAAAGAAAACGAACAGGGGTAGGAGGAGGAGGCGGAGCTGGGGGGAGGGGAGGCGGGAGGTGGGGGGACGACACACGCTCCAACAGAAGGCGCCGGGGAGCCACCAACACCAGACAAAAAGTGGCATGCAGGGAAGCGGGCACATTCCCCCAGCATGCACCAGGCCGAGTCACCATGACGACGAGAGCAAAACCTCAGCAACACCATCCACGGGATGCAGGAGCGAGCACCGTGCAAGCATCACAAGTGCGGCCGGCCCTGGGCTGGGCGCGGCTCACAGAGATTCGTGTCTGTCTGGGTTTCTGTATCGGGTTTTTTTTGGGGGGGTTGGGGAGCTTTGGTTTTTCGTGGCTCGCGCTTGGGTGTGTGTGTGTCTGTGTGCGTGCGAGTGCGTGCGTGTGTGTGTCTGTGTGTTTTGGGATGTTGCTCATTCGTCCCATTTTCCATGGACTCATAGGGGTTTGGGCCCCATTTATTCAAATTTTTTAAATTCCTTTTTGGGGGGGTGGACCGGGGCCGTGTGTGCGAGTGTGTGTGTGTGTGCATATGTGTGTGTGTGTGTGTGTGTGTGTGCTCGCGCGCATGTGTTCCACCTCTCAGAATGTAAAAATGTGGGTCAAGAAAGTAAAAAAGAAAAAAAACACACCAACCTTCTCGAAGCTCTGAGGGATGTAAAGGGGGTTGATGCAGAACACAATGACATGGGGAAGAGAGAAAAAATAGGGGAGATAGAGAGTAAAAAGAGGCCTTCCCACGGGCGCACGCTACGATCGTCTTTTTTTTTTTTCCTTTAAATTTTTTTCCTTTTTTTTCCTCCTTTTTCTCCTTTCCTTTCCGCTTATACCGAAAACAACAAGAAGAACAACAACAACGAAAAAAAAAAATCGGGAAATTAAAAAACTCGAAAAAAAACCAACAGCAACCGGCACCGTCTCCCGGACCGCGAAAGCTTCCCGCGCTTCTGTCTCAATCCTCCGCCTTCAAAACGGAACACATGGGAGCCGCCAGGGCCCCCCACTTTCCCCGCACCCTCTCCCTCCCCCCACCCCGGCCAGGGCTGGGAGGCTGGACATGACCCCAGCCACTCACAAAAAAAAAAAAGGTTCATGCCAGGGGGCATGGCAGCAGGGGTGGAAGGCCCCCCTCACACCTGTTAAAATGTGAGGCACATAAGGACCCCCCAACTCCCAGGTGCGCCCCCTACTTTGCTCTGAGCCCCGCCCCTGGTATCTAGGCCCTGCCCCTTAGTCACTATGCCCCGCCCCTGGCCTCTAGGCCCCACCTCTGGCCTCCAGGCCCCGCCCCTGGCCTCTAGACCCCGCCCCTGGCTTCTAGGCCCCGCCCCTGGCCTCTAGGCTGGATTCACAAACCACCAGCCCGGCCGGAGACAGAGAAAGGGCAGTTTCCAGGGGACCCCGTTGATGGGGTCTCGGGGACTAACCAGGAGTGCCGGGGCGGCCACGGCAGGATGGGTGACCCCTACCCACCCCGCACCCCGTCTCCCTGGGGGGCCCCCTACCCCCCACCCCCCACGCCTCCTTCCCTTCTTCCTCCTTGGAGCTGAGATGCCAATGGCCAGGTGCCCATTGGGGAATCTGGGGGAAATGTGAGGAAACACTCTGCCCTCCCACCAGGGTTGGGGAGGGGTGTCGAAGAGGGAAACCGAGGCCCAGAGACAGCGCTGGGGGGGGCACCACAGCCCATGTGCAGGGGGAGGGGATATCTCGGCCATAGGTGGGCTCGGAGGCCCCGTGGGGGACCTGAGGGACTCCTGGCAGGGGATCCCCAGAACCATGGCGGGGTGCAGGGTGCCAGGACATGGATCCAGCACGGCCCCTGCGGCCTGAGGGGCAACCAAGGGGGCATGGAGCCCCGGGGCCCCGCGTCTGCTCTGTCGCCCGCCCCCAACAGCCCCGCACCCTGGCGACGTCTAGCCAAGTCCCGTTCTGGGGGTACACAAGGAGCAGCCAGCCAGCGCCGGGCTCGGGGCAGCCCCGGGGGGAGTGCCCAAAGTCTTACAGAGAGAGGGTGGCCAGAAGGGCGGGCAGGGGAGTGGGGGGAGCTACAAGGCCACAGAATCCGGAGGCAGCAAAGGGAGGACGGAACACCGGGGGGGGGGCAGGGGGGTGGAAGGGGGGCGGCACGGCACAAACACAGCACAGAAGCTGACGATGGGCGGGCGCAGGGGGCCGAGGCCTGCAGGCTCCCCCAGCCCTGGCAGCCCTGCCCCAGCCCCTCCCCCACGCCCCATCTCCAGCTCCCCTTGTCCTATGGCCTTGGGGGGGTGGTCAGGCTAAGCTGCCCCATTGCAAACAGGCAGGAAAACTGAGGTCCAAAGAGGGACCTGGCCCCGGGTCTGCACCCCCCCTCCCTACTGCCCTCCCTACTGGGGTCCCCAGCAGATGGGGGAGCCGGGAGGCCGGGGTTGAGAGCGGGGAGGGGCCGGGCGGGATCCCTGCCGACCGTCCGTCTGTCCGTCCGGGGCCGCCGGTCCCTACCTCGCACGTAGAGGTTGGCGGGCGAGGAGTAGCGGACGCCGGCGCTGTTGGTGGCCACACACTCATACTTGCCCTGGTCCGTCTCCTCGCTGCTCTCAATCTGCAGGGCCCCTGCGGGGGACAGGGGTGGGGGAGAGTGAGGGGCGGCCCCGGCTCCCACCTCTGCCGCCGGGCGGAGGAGCGAACGGGCCCAGAAGCCCCTGCGCGGCTCACTGAACGCCCCCCGGGCCGCACCCCTGCCCTGGGCTGGCCCGAGCTGGCCCGCATCCACGCGCCCTGCCCACAGCGGGGTGCCCTGCCCGAGGCGGGACCGGCCCTTCTGCGTGAGCCAATCTGGGGGCACTGAGGTGGGGGGAGTCGGTCTGCAGGGATGCGTGCCCAGCCCCCCTCCACCCACCCCCAGGCAGCTGGGCGCGATGTAGGAGGGCGGCCCAGAGACGCTGGGGCCTCGGGAGCCACAGCCGGTCACTCACGGGCCACTCAGCCCAGGCCTGGGCCCGTCTGGGCGGGCTGCGGGGATGGGGCGCGGGCGCGCAGGGCCTCAACCAGACGGGATTCACCGTCCTGTTCCCATTACTGATTTTTGCTGTTTTCCGTGTTTGTGTTTGTTTGCGGCCCACGCCCGGCGGCGCTCGGGGACCCTCTGGGATGGCAGGGATCGAACCCGGGGCGGCCGCGTGCCAGGCCAGATGCCCTCCCCGCTGCCCTGGCACCCCCGCCTGCTTGTTTTCAAAACCCCAGTCCTGGATCCAGCCCCCATGCCCAGGAGCCCTCTGGCAAGACCCCATCAGCGAGGCTGCCAGGAGATGCCAGGTGAAGAACCCCCGATGTCCGCGGGCAAAGCTCAGACGCCCACATGAGATGGCTCTCGCGGGGTCGGGGCAGCGAGCAGAAACTAAATCAAAGGGTCCTGCAGCCGATGCTCCCCAAAACCCCGGCATCGAATCCCGGAGCTCGGGGCCCAGAAGCAAATACAGATGATGGGTGGCCCCGCCCGGCCCTGGCAACTGGGCGCTTCCAGGGCGGACGCGTGAAGGGCACCTCCCAGGAACCTGGGGGCCCTCGAGCTGCGATCGTCCCCCTCGGGACGGCTGAGCAACCTCCCCTCCGCCCCGTCGGCAGGGAGCCCCTTTCTGGTACAGGCGTCTTGGGTCCCGGCTCGCGGTTCTCAGGGGAGAGAGCAGAGTGAAGACAAACCGGGCCCAGATGGGGCACGGCCGGGCCAAGGCACGGGTGAGGAGCCCCAGCACCTGGCGGGACGGGAGTCCCCAAGCAGGCCCTCGGGCCAGCTGGCCACCCACCTTATGAGGGATGGGGAAGGCGCTGGCCTAGCACGCGGCCCACCGGACCCGGGCTTGATTGCTGGCATCCCCCAGGGTCCCCTGGGCCCGCCAGGAGTAATTCCTGAGCACAGAGCTGGGAGGAAGCCCGGAGCACTGCTGCGTGTGGCTCAAAATGGTCAAAAAACAAAACAGAAGATAAGGACCAAATTCAAGTAGGTTTGAATCCCATGCCAGCTCCCCCGGCCCCTCCCAGCCTCCTGCAGGATGTGAGGGACAGGGGTCCTCGGCACCACGGCAGCTGGTCCCTGGGCTCCAGGCTTCTGGAGATGTAGGCAGGCCGGCATTACCATGGAGGCTCAGAGACGGTAGGCAAAGCACCACACGTCACACAGCATTTCCAGGTAAAGTCAAGAGAAAACTAGCTCCCCCCACCTGTTACCTCCAAAGCTTATCCTATTGTGTTTTGTTTTTTGGGGGAGACACCCCCAGCAATGCTCAGGGCTTACTCCTGGCTCTACAATCAGGAATCACTCCTGGTGGTGCTTGGGGAACCTATGGAGTGCCAGGGATCGAACCAGGCCCACCCGAGTGCAAGGAAGTGCCCTCCCCACTGTCCTATCGCTCCATCCCCTGGCTTACTCTATTGTATCTCCAGGGAGGAGAGCTGGCTTTTGAGTCTCTCTTCCGTTCCCTGTCTGTCTCTGACTGACTCTGTCTCCCTCTCTGTTCCTCTCTTTCCCCTTTGACTGATCTTTCTCATAAAGATCTAGTGAGCTCGGCGCGCCCATTTTACAGACGGAAAAACTGAGACTGTGGGCTCTGCAGCCTCAGCTGAAGATCAGACACGTAACCCTGCCCCATCCCCAAAGAGGCATGAAATCAAGGCGCGTCCCCTCCCTGCAAACAGGAAACCTGGGAACGGCCCCCACCCCCAACCATGGACAGCAACATGGACAGAGACTGGACAGACACTGGGTGGGAGGCGTGTGGGCGGGGCTGGGGCTGTGGGTGCGGGGGGCCGTGGGCATCGAGACAGCGCCCAGTGGGTGGCGGGGCAGGAAGCGCGCCTCTTACCTCGGATCGGAGTGCTTTCTGCAAGAGAAGCAGAGAAAATGAGGTGAACGTCAGGAGGCAAGCCGGGGGGCCGGGGGGCCCCAAGGAGGCATGGATCAGGCCCATCCACTCTGCCCCCGATGCGTGCGTGTGTGCGGGTCCTGGGGGGGCGTGGCTAAGCCAGCCCTGGACCCCCCACCAGCAGCTCTCAGCCGTTGGGAGATGGGGGAGGCTCTGCGGAGCCAGGTGCAGCGGGGGGACGTGCCAGTCAGGAGGGCTTCCTGTAGGAGGTGGCACTAGGAGTCCAGGTGCCCCAGGGAGCTGGAAGGCCTGGCCTGGCCCTGTAGGCTGCTGGCCTTTTGGGTTGAGGGACAGAGGGAAGGACAGAGGGGGGGGCAGAGGGACAGAGGAGTGGAGGGACAGAGGGAGGGAGGTCCGTCCACCCTGGGCTCTCGTGCATCTTTCCAACTGTGGAGGGACCAGGAGGGACCCGGAGTCTTGTTAGAGGCGGGGGGAGAGGTTAGTGCCCGGGCTGGGGTGGGGGGGTGGGCATTAATGAAGCCACAGGGGAGGCGTCACAGACAGGCCAGGGGCGGGGAACAGGGAGGGGCCGAGACAGGACCCAGTGTCGCTGCCCCTCTGGGGCTTCCAAATGGGAACGAGGAAAGAGCTACGGGGGTGCCTGGCCCTGGAGGAGACGGGCGGCATCCGGGGACCCCTCCTGGCTGGGCAGGGCAAGGCTGAGAGGAGCGGCTCGGCGTCCCTGTGCCCCTTTGGTCTGGGGGCTGCACCTGGCAGTGCTCAGGCTCACTCCTGCGGGGCTCGGGGGACCCTGTGGGGCGCTGGGGCTCGAGCCTGGTCAGCCGCGTGCAAGGCGGACGCCCTCCCCTCTGTGCTGTCGCTCCGGCCTCTCTGTGTCCATTTGATTGCGGGACACAGTGAGGCCCATGGCTGGTCCCCTACAGAGCCAGAGCGGGGAAGTCCCAACCCCCACGTTCCGGCCCCACGTAGGGGCCCACACCTACATGGGTGAACTCTGGGGAGACTGGCACCGTGCAGCCCGCTCAGCCTGACAGACCGAAGGAGCCAGGAGTTGGGTGTCTCTGGCTGTGCCATGCGGGCCTTGGATACACTGGGCGTGGCGGGCCTGAAGTGGGGGCACCTGATTTGGGGGTTTTGTTTTGGGCTCACACCTGGCAGTGCCCAGGAATCACTCCTGGCGGGGCTTGGGGGACCCTATGGGATGCCGGGGTTCGAACCCAGGTCAGCGGCAGCTAAGGAGCCCTCCCCACTGCGCTATGACTCGGGCCCCTGGGGCAGGAGGCTGGGCCTCGGGTCACCCCCACTCTGGGCTCTGGCCTGCCAGGGACCTGGGAGCTGCCTGATTTTTTTTCCTCTTTCCCGTTTGGGTCCCTCGCTGCAGACCCTGGCCCAGTGCCCGGCGGGGGATGGGCGGGCAGGTGGGCGGGTGGGTGGGGCATTAGTAAACATGCCCCGTGGTCAGGTCTGAGTTACATCATGGAGCCTGTTAGTGTGCAGGGAAGGAACCGGGGAGGGGGTGGCTGTGGCGGGGAGGCGGGAACAGACCAGACGGGGCGTTAGTCGTGGACGTGGTGAAGAAATGAGACTTACCAAAGGTTTCTGAGCGTTTACGACAAAGGGAGGGCCAAGAAAAGAGAAGAAGGAGCATTAACATGGGGGGGGTCACCCCTGGGGGCGGGGCCAGATCGGCCTGGGGTATCGGGGAGAGGGGACCCCACAGTCGTGGGCCGGGACTGCCCGCAGTGGGTCCTCCTGAGGGAGAGGCGACGGAGCAGCCACACTTTATGGGGGCCGCGAGTGTTCCCCAGCTGAGGCCCCCGAACCCGGGGCAAGGCGGAAGGGGCGGGGCTCACTGCTTCTCCCACTGGAGGGTCTTTCTCCAGACAGGGGGCCAGGGCCTTCTGCTGAGGGGGCAGAGAAATCAGAGGAAGGTTTCAACCACATGTTGTGCACATACATGTGTGTCTGTGTGTGCACGTGACTATGTACATGCATGTAGGTGTCATGTGTCCAGGTATGCACGCACACATGTGCTGCGTGTACTCTGTGTGCGTGCGTGTGTACTCAGCCCTGGCATGTGTATCTGACCTGAGGATTTGGGGTGTGGGTGGGGGGACATGCTTTGCCTGGGGAGAGGGGCCCGCGGGGGTGGAGGGCAGCGCAGCCCGGACACACGAAGAGGACATGACAAGGGACAGCCGACACGAGGCACACACAGACAGCCCCCCGCCCCGTACGGACCCTCACCAGCCCCAACTCGGCGAGCAAACCCGGCCCCCCGCCGCACCGCCCCTCGAGCGCTCTACACCTCCAGGCGCGCAGCTCCGCCTCGCCCCCAAAAACCTCCATCGGAGACCCCTCCCGAGCCTCCCCTCTCCCCAGCCCGTCCCCCGCCCCGCCCGGTCGCACCCCTCCGCCCCGCCCCAGCGCACGCCTGGCACGTTGGGGCCCACGTGGGGGCGCACGCCAGCCGCCCCGCCCCGCCCTCACCTGACCGCAGCTGCTTGATGCGGCCGTTGCTGGCCCCCGGGTCCACGGGCAGGAAGTCCTTGAACCAGGTGATCTCGGGGTCGGGGTTGCCGCTGGCCGCGCAGAGCATGGTGGCCGTGCGCGTGCGCTCCACCACCTTCAGCTGCGGGCCCATGTCGATGTTGGGGAAGCCAGCGGGCAGCTGGTCCTCTGCGGAGGGGGGCCGGCGAGGGCTTAGGTCTCCCCCAGGGCCGAGGGACCCCCCACCGTCCTGAGCTCCGGGGGAGTGAGCTGCTCTCAGGGCAGGGCCCGACTTCTCACGGGGGGGAGGGGGGATTCTGCTGCCAGGGACACGGGGGGGGGGGGGATATTTGTGGTGATCAGCACTGGGTGGGGGTCTTGGGGAATTCCACTTATTGCAGAGGTGGGGGGCCCCCTCCGCCCCCCTCATAGCAGAGGTGACCGAGGGCCTAACCACCCACGGCTGTACCCAGCGTTGCCTGCAGGCGGCGTAGTCCCAGCTCTGTCGGAGGGCCCACCCCCACTCCCACCCTGGTGTAAGTGGGTTTGTTTTTTTTTTTTTCTTTTTGGGTCACACCCGGCGATGCTCAGGGGTTACTCCTGGCTCTGCACTCAGAAATCACTCCTGGCGGTGCTCAGGGGACCCTATGGGATGGTAGGGATTGAACCCACGTCGGCTGCGTGCAAATGCCCTACCGGCTGTGTTATCGCTCAGGCCTGTGTTTGCTTTTTGTTTTGGGGGCCACACTCGGCCGGTGCTCCGGGCTTGCTCCTGCCTCTGGGCTCAGCGATCATGCCTGGTGGGCCCTATGGGGTGCGACCCTGGGGGTACGCCGGGGACGGCACACGCCTGCTGCGCCTCTGTCCCCTCTCTGCTTCTCCAGTGCAGGCTCCAGCTCCCCAGGCTGAGCCAGCCCTCGGCTTGTTTCAGTCAATAAAGTTTTATTGGCACACGGCCCACTGCCTCCCCTGGGGGCTGCCGAGGCCAGAGCAGAGAAGCCACCCCCCAGACACCTGGCTTTGAAGGCACATATGCGCTCTGGTGTTTCAGAGAAGGGGGCGCTTGTGGGCCTCCTCCAAACCAGACTGGGGAGGGAGTGCACTGCGGGGACCAGTCTGGGATGGTTCTCAGTCTCTGGTGGGGGGCTGGCTAGCGCCAGCAGACAAACACACAGACAGACAAACCCCAGGGGCCCCAGCAGGCAGGGCCGGGGTGGTCCCTGGGGCTGACGCAGGTGTCGGCCTGCAGGGGGCGCTCGCTCGAACCTCTGCCGCCCGCCCAACCACAGGGGCCACATGTCCACGCGGGAACGCATCCTGCGTGTCCCCAGCCCTCCCGGCGTCCCTGTGGGCGCGCGTGGGTGGCGAGCAGGCTGGCAGGCGCGAGAGCTCCTAATTAAACAAAAATGTTCCTGGCGGTTCCACATTGTGCCGGATTCCTCGGGAGTTTAATTAAAACAACAGCCAGGGAGGCGTGAGCGGGGAGCACAATCAGATGGCGGAGGGGGGCAGGGAGGGAGGGAGGGAGGCGGGGAGCACGGTGGCAGCCGGGAGAGGGGGCAGGAAGGGGCAGGGGCGACACTCCCTGCTCCAGGGTGGGCTGGCCGCCCAGCTCCTGCCCCTAGGCCCCCCTGAGACCAAGGCAGCCGAGGGAGCCGGGTGGGGGGCTGGGCCGTTCCGGAGGCCAGCGCAGGGGGGCTAATAGATTCACAGTTTTTCCTTTTAAGTCTCTGCGCTGGCAGAGGCGGCTGAGAGGGGGCAGCACCCAGCCGGCCGGTCTGTACCCCGCGGGGAAACGTCAGGCCAAAATATCTGCAGCCCTGGGAGGCTGGGTGGGCCTGGCCTGAGAGACCCCCCCAATCCTGCCCTGGCCCCGGCCCCGCCCCAAGAGGCTGACCACTAGGAGAAGCCACGGGCTGGAGAGCTCAGAGGGACGGAGAGAGCAGAGCGGGGAGGGCACTGGCCTTGCAGGAGGCACCCCGTCAGGTCCCCAGAGCACTGCCCACCAGGCGTGATCCCTGAGCACAGAGCCCGGAGTAAGCCCTGGGCATCACCAAGTGTGACCCCCCCCTACACCAAAAATAAATAAATTTAAAAAACACATAAAACCGAAAGCCATGGTTGTAGGCACCAGCCTCTCCCGTGCAGGCGTGAGGCCCGGGGCTGGATCCCCACGGCCACCCACACGCACCAGCCCCAGCCCCGGCTGCTCTTCGGGGCCCAGCGCACGGCCAGGCACGAGCACGCACTGCGACTCAAGGGCCCAGTTCCCAGTGGGGCTGGGACAAATAAGGCACCTAAGGCCAGAGACACCCCCACCCCCGCACGGTGGGCACCAGGACCAACAGCATGTGAAGCCACACGAGAAGAGCAGCGGGGCTGGAGCGACAGGACAGCGGGGAGGGCGTTTGCCTTGCACGTGGCCAACCCGGGTTCAATTCCCAGCCTCCCATAGGGTCCCCTGAGCACCGCCAGGGTAATTCCTGAGCGAAGAGCCAGGAGTGACCCCTGTGCATCACCGGGTGTGACCCAAAAAGCAAATAAAAAAGCAGCGAGCAAAGTCTTGAGAATTTCTCAGGTGATGGGGGGGCAGGAGGTTAGTGCAGTGGTTAGTGCACGTCGCCGAGCACAGGCCTGGCTGGGTATCACTGGGGTGGGCCCCTGGGCCCCCCTCAGCACCGGGCATCACCCTCCCCCCAAAGTGAGCATTACAAAGGAGCATTCTGAGCTTGCCCCTGGGTGAGTCACAGACCAAGATCCTTGAGCCAAGAGCCCCCGCGTGACCTGACCAGAGTTTGCCCGTGGAGGGTGGGGGCGGGGGCGGGAGACCAATGCGCAGGAGCCACTGCTGGCGGCCGGCTGCGGCTCGCATGTCAGAATGGATCGCAGTGAGGAGTGGGTGGGGAGGGGAGCGCAGGGGCCGGCCTGGGCGGACTCCCAGCCTGGCACATGGCTGCCCCCTTGCTACCCTGCTTCCCCTAGTGACCTCCAGAGCTGGAGAGCAGCAGGGGGCAGCTCAGAGAGGCTGGTTCACTTGCCCAAGGTCAGACAGCATGGCAGTGGGCACTGAACGTGCTGCCACTTAACATCCTCTCTGGGGGCAGGATGGGTGGGGGGGATCAGGAGCAAGGAGCTGACAGGGAGGGGTGGGGGGCGGGGGCAGGGGGGACACATAATCCCTCTGGTAATCTGAGACAGGAAGAGAATTCCTATGGAAGGAAACAAATGCAGAGGCAGGAGAACCAGCCCCAGCACCCCCCACCCCCACAAAAGCTCCTGGATCCAGCTGGACCTGAAGCTGTCTGCCAGGATTATTTTCATCCTGCTCATGTGCAGCTTAACGACACGTCCCTTCACAAGGAGGGGCGCCCCAACAGTCTTTCCCGCTCCAGCCCGGGTGTGGGGTGCGTGGGATTATCCAGGGCCAAGGGCCACGGGGGCGGGGAGGCGAGTACCTCGCAGCACGGTGAGCTTGGCGTGCACGGTGATCTCCCCGACCGCGTTCTGGGCCACACACTCGTACACGTTCTCATCCCGAGGCGTGCGGAGCGGCTGGATCCGCAGCACGGCCCCCGCACTCTCGTCGAACTCGATGGTCTGCCAGGGGGCGGGGGGCAGAGGGTGAGGCTGGGGTCCCTGGGAGTGGAGCTGGGGGGCAGGGCAGGCTGGAGGGGTGAGTTCAAGGGGAGCAGGTGCATGTGTGTGTGGGGATATAGTGACTCATTTGCACACCTGGGGTGTGGGGGCATGTGTAGGCTTGGGGGTCGAGGACATGGGCAGAGCTGATCATCTGCATAAGCCCCCGAGGGGAGGGGAGGGAAAGGGAGACACCCCCCCTCAGGTGACAGTGTCGAGCAGGGCAGAGCTCAGAGAGGGCAAGAGTTGACCTGCGGCCACACAGCACAGAGGTGCGTGGGCCTGGGGCCAGGGCACGGGCCCGGCTGTCCCTTTCTGCCACGACGCGTCGGGGCTGCATGGCTGGGCGGGCCCCGTGGTGGGCGCGGATGGCCCTGACTTACCTCGAAGCGCTGAGAGTTGACCTTCTTGCCCTTCTTGTTCCAGGTCACCCGTGGCTTGGGCTCACCTGTGGCCTGACACACAAAGGAGGCCACGCCCCCCGACACCCCGATCTGGTCCCTGGGCTCCTTCACAAACCTGGGGGGCTCTGGGGACAGAGGCAGGAAGAGGGGGAGAGCTGGGGGGTGGGCAGAACCCCCTGAGGGCCACATAAGCCAGAAGGCAGCATTCACACATGTGAGCACACACACATACACACGCACACAAATGAGTACACACACACGCTCCCTTGGGGACGGGCCCCAGCCCAGGCCTCTAATGGGACGCGGGCGTCACCCGCAGTGCCAAACCCAAAAGTCTCTGGTCTGGCTTGCTTGGGGGCCATATCTGGCAGTGCTCACAGATCACTCCATGCGGTGCGGCTCAGGGGACCCTGTGGGGTGCTGGGGACCGAGTCCCGGTCAGTTCTGAGGCTCCAGTCCCAGGCTCTGATTGGGAGTGCACGGAGATGAGGATCATTGGGACAGAGCGACAGGACCACAGGGAGGGTGCGTGCCTTGCATGCAGCTGACCCGGGTTCGATCTCCGGCACCCCAGAGGATCCCCTGACCCCGCTAGGTGTGACACAAAACCAAAAAAAAAAATTTAAAAAGGGAACCGATTGCTCTAGTTTGCTGGTGTACCAGGGAGGGAAACCGAGGCAGCACTAGGGAGCCGGGTCTGGCCTGACAGCCCTTGAACCTGAAGCTCACGTCTCAAGGTCTAGAGGGAGGTGACGGGGGTTCCCAGGGCCCCAAAGGCTCCGGCCGAGGCACTTCCTGGGCACCCGAAGTGTAGGTGGCATCCGGGCAGAACAGCTGACGGCCCCAGCCTCGGGAGAATCTCGGCCGGGCAGCGTGGCCACACCTGCCCCAGCCCACGCGGCCGGCCAGCAGCGGCCCCGGGCAGCCTCTGCGCCCACATCCTCTGCCCAGCACAGATGCCCTGTGACGGTGCCCCCCGGAACTGTCGGAGAGATGGCACAGCGGGGAGGGCGTTTGCCTTGCACACTGCCGACCTGGGTTCGAGGCCCAGCACCCCATAGGGTCCCCTGAGCACTGCTGGGAGTAAGTCCTGAACATCGCCGGGTGTGACCCAACACCAAAAAGAAATAAAAAAAAGTCTGCGGTGTTGGAGATATCCCCTCAACACCCCGCCACCCCCACCCTGCCCCCACGAACTAGCCCGGCAGCTCCACTGCGGGATTCCCCGAGACCTTCACCGACCCCCCCTTCCTCTTTAGGAGGGCTCCGCAGGGGGCCCTGTATCGGGGCTCGCCCCTGGCCGGGATGGGGGACCCTATGGGGTGCCAGGGAGCAAACTGCCCTCCCAGCTGTGCAGCCCCCTCCACAAGTACTTCTGAAATGTTTGACACCTTTGCCACAGGACTCACAGGTTGCAACTTACTTACAAGGTGTTGGGAGGGGAGAGAGAACAAACTAGCTACTGCTGAAAAGGCCCCACGGTACAAGAGGGGGAGGCTCCTGGGTGGAATACTATGTAGCTGCAAAAAAGACAAGGCCGGGCGGAAGCCACCGCACAGAGGGAAGGGCACTGGCCTTGCTGCAGCCTACCCGGGTTTGCTCCCTGCACCTCACAGGGTCCTCCAAGCCCCTTCAGGAGGGATCCGCGAGTCAGCCTGGGCACCGCCAGGTGTGGCCCCAAGGGCTGCTTTCTTGGTGGAACTGGTCACCATTCAGGGCCCGGTGGGTCCAGGGAGTCCTCAGTGCACTCCCGGCCAGCCCGGGGCTGCATCCATCAGGCCTGTCAGGAGGTTCTTCTCTGACTCTAAAAGGTGCATAAGGGTCACAGGTCTGAATGTCCCTGCCAGAAAAGGGGGCGGACCTGTGGCCAGCTTTATGGCTGTGTTTTGTGTTGCTTTGTGGGGAAGGGGACACACCAGGCTCAGGTTTTACCCCCCCCCCCCGTGATGTGCTCATCGAGCACTCCTGACGGGACTGGGGGGGGTGAGATGTGCATGGAACCTGCAAGCTGTGCTCACGGAGCCCAGGGCTGGGCCTGTCCCTCCCCCTTCTCCCCCTCCACGGGTCACGTGCTGGGTCCCTGGCCAAGGACACAGAGAAAAGTCCCAGTGGCCGGTCAGGAATGTGGCTTCTGGGAAATTGTCCACGCCGCCCTCTGGGGAAACTGCCGAAAGGGGACGCCCCCTCCCGCCTGCCCACCCACTGTCAGGGCCAGGGCCAGGCGCAGAGCCTCCTTGTAGGGGCGGCCCCTGTCCCCCCTCCCCAGCCAGCACCCCCCAGGCTGGCCCTCAGGGCATCCCCGAAGGGACTGAATATGGGGGGGTAATGCATGAGCCCTGGGGCTGCCTGCAAACCCACTGCCCCCACTTCCTGCCTCTCCAGGTCCAGTGAGAAAGAGAGAAAAGAGAGGAAGGGAGGGAGGGAGGGAAGAAAGGGGGGGAGAGAAAGACAGAGAAGGAAAGAGAGAGGGAGGGGGAGGGAAAGAGTGAGGGCGAGAGAGACAGAGATGGAGAGAGACCATCTCTTTAAGGGTCCCTCCTGGGGGGGCTCGTGTGCCCCCTCCCTGCATAAAATGATGCGTAACTGTGTTGAGATCTCTTGTTTTTTCCCCTTTTCTAGCCCTTCCCAGCCTATTTTTCCCTTCTCTTCTGAAATTTTCTTCAGGTCCCAGAAGCCCCCCCGCCCCTCAGCCCCCCCCCTCGCCCTGTCCATCTCTCTGGCCCGAGAGAGCCACAGAATCTTTTGTGGGGAACAGGCCACACCCAGCAGTGCTCAGGGCTGGCGGGGCTTGGGGACCCTATGGGATGCGGGACGGAACCCAGGCTGGCCGTGTGTAAGGCCATGGGGGGGTGGAGGTAAGGGGGGGCCCTCGACTGGGAAGTGGTTCTCCAGCCTCGCCACACCCTGCACGGCAGCGGGGGGGCACTTCCCCCAGCTATCTGCCTCCCTCCCCTCTTCTCGGCCACCACAGGGACCCCCGTCCAAGACAGACGGCAGGAGAGAGAGAGACAGGGTCCTGCCGCTGGGGGGGCCGGGGGAGCCCCCCTTTCTGGAAAGAGACCAACGGTCAGAAGGGGCCAAGCCGTGTGAAGGGCCGGGCAGGATTCCAGCCCTCTTCCCGGCCAGAGACACGGTCCCGCCCCGGCCCCCTTGGCTACCCCCCCCCAGGTCCTGGGGAAGCACCAGCTGTTTTTGAGCACGGTCAGACAGGGCTGCCCGAGGGAGCAGTGCTCAGCGGGGGCTGGGGAGTTCGGGGTTCGAGTCCAGCCCAGGAACCACAGGACAAGTGACACCAAGCGATTGAGGCTCTGGAGGGAGCGAACCTGCCCCTTCCCCCTCCCCCACGGGGGAGCCATGGAACAGCGGGGAGGGCGCTGGCCTTGTATGTGACTGACCCGATCCCCAGCATCCCATCCGGTCCCTGGAGCACCACCAGGAATGATCCCTGAGCACAGAGCCAGGAGTCAGCCCTGAGCATCGCTGCAGGTGGCCCCCAAGCCAACACCAAAATAAACAAATGCCAGGTGCTGACAAGGGGGGCGTCTCATGGCTTCGTTGCCCACCCAAACTGCCAGTCGGCCCTGCCCACAGTGGACACCAGAGGGCGCCACGAGCTGAGTCAGAGCCTTCTCTACCTCAGCTCACAGCCCCGCCTCCCGGTTCCAGCCCTCATCCACATCCTGAGAGCCCCCCTACCTGCTCCGTGTCCTCCCTGACCTGCCTCCTTCCTCGGATCCAGCCCTACAGGCCCCCCTTCCTGTTCGGCCCACATCCAGTCCTGCCCCAGGACCTTTGCACAGGCTGAACCCACTGACCTGGGACACAGCTCTGTCCCCAGACTCCCACGGAATGCTCTTGGCAACTCAAGGTCTCTGCTCAGAGGCCATCTCCACACAGGGACATCGGATTCCAGCAGCCCCACCCCCCACCTCGGCCCTCACGTGGCCAACTCCCCTTCCTCCCTCCCTCTCTCTCTTCCATTTTTTTGTTTGCGGCCATGCCCAGCATTGCTCAAGGCTGATTCCTGGCTCTGTGCTCTCAGGGGACCCTGTGGGATGCTGGGGATCGAACCCAGGTCAGACATGTGCAGGGCCAGTGTCCTCCCTGCTGTCCTGTCGCTCCAGCCCCCTGTTCCACCAACTCCTGACAGGCTTGACCCGCACACTAAGCATCTCACATTCTCGCAGTAGATTAACAGCTCTGGGGGTGTGTCCGTGTGTCTGTGTGTGTCCGCGTGTCTGTGTTGTTTCTGTGCGTGTCTATGTGTGTCTATGTGTGTTTCTGTTTATCTGTGTCTGTCCATGTGTGTATATGTGTATGTCTGCCCATGTGTGAATGTGTGTCTGTGTGTCTGTGTGTGTATGTGTCTGTGTGTCTGTGCTGTTTCTGTGCGTGTCTATATGTGTCTGTGTGTGCTTCTGTTTGTGTGTATTTCCATGTGTGTGTGTCTGTGTATGTTTGTGTCTGTGTGTGTCTGTGTGTCAGTGTGTCGTGTGTCCATGTGTCTGTGTTGTTTCTGTGTGTCTGTGTGTGTTTATCTGTGTGTCTGTCCATATGCGTGCGTCTGCGTATGTCTGCCCGTGTCTGTGTGCGTGTTTCAGCCCCCACTGTCCCTCGGACACGTGTGCAGACCGTAGGGACTGCACACGGACGCAGGAGGTGCGTGGCGGGCCTGAGCCCCCCGCAGACCCCACGGGCAGGGCCGAGCTCTGATTGGGACTCACTGCACTGGCCACTGGGCCCTGGCTGGAGGGGGCCGCTCAGGAGGGGCGGCCAGGGCAGGGGAGTGAGGGAGAGAGCAGGGCCGGGCGTGGGCACGGCGGGGAGGGTGCCGGCCTTGCACCCCCTCGCCCCCGGAGCTGTCTCTCCAGCACCCACGGGCGCTGACACTCAGCAAGTCGAGGCCTTCTTAGGGAGGGAGCGGCCTTCGCGGGGCGAGTGACCGGGCTGAGCCTCACCCCCCCACGGGACAGGCCCTTAGTGCCGCCCCTGCCATGTCCCTCGGCACCCCGAGGCCCAGGTGCCCCCTCTCACACCACACGCCTCCACGCACACCTGGGCCCCCTCCCCCACCCAGCCTCTTACCTTCTGCCGTGCAGCCTCCAACCAGCAGGACCATGAGGAGGCCCACGGGGCCGACCACAGAGGCCGTGCCCGTGCCCCAGACAGGCGCCATCCTGGGCAGCGGCCTGTCGCCTCCTCCCTGGAGGGGGGGCGGACCCCCCCGGTCCCTTCCCAAGAGGCCTGGCGCCGAGTGTCAAACAGGGCAGCGTCTGCAGAACAAGAGAAGGGGGCGGGAGGGGGAGCCCTCTGTGAGTTGAGAAACCTAGGAGGACTGCCTGGAGAAGGTGGCAAGGAGGAGGGGCGGAAGCGAGATGGGCACGTGGCAGACAGAGGGGACGGGAAGAAAGGGTGGGTGCCTTGTGCGGGTGGGCAGCAAGACAGCACTCCGGGGGGGCGGGAAGTGGGCCCTGCCCTGACACCAACCCCAGCCTTGATCTTCCATTTCCCGAAGGGGCTGGGCGAAGCAGTTGAGAGCCCCTAAGGGAAGCTGAGCCCCCGCCAGGCCCAACCCTCGGCTCCCTGGGCGCCGGCACCCCCGGCTGTCCCCTCTGTGACCAGCTCCCAGCTCACTGCGGCTGGACCCCACGGCCCAGCGCCACCCAGAGGCGGGCCTCTCTGCTCTCAGGGCGTCCCCAAGGGGCGGCCGCCCAGCCCAGTGGGTGTTGGAATGCCGGGGAGGGCCGGGGGAGGAGGGGGCGGGGGGGGGTGGGGAGGCAGAGAGGACTCTGGTTATTTGCTTGAAGATTTCCAGGGCTGGAGCAATGAGACAGCGGGGAGGGCGTTTGCCGTGCACGCGGCCAACCCAGGTTCGATCCCCGGCATCCCACAGGGTCCCCTGAGCACCATCGCCAGGAGTGATTCCTGAGTGCAGAGCCAGGAGGAACCCCCAAGCACTGCTGGAAGGGGCTCACACCCCAAAATAGAGTCAAAGGGAAAAAGAGCTGGGGGGGCCCTTCTCCAGTCTCCACTGGCCCTGGAGCCGGGAGGGGGACCCCTGCCCCCAGGTCATGCCCTGGGCGGCGTCCGGGCGTGGCCAGAGACAGAGGGAACATAATGACGGGGCAGCCCCTATGATTCCAGCGCCCAGAATACCCGCTGTGGTCACCGCGCCCAGCCCAGCGTGGCCCCGAGGGATGGCAGGGCGCAGAGAGGTCAGGCCGGGTCACGGCCTGGGTGGGGGCCAGGGAAGCCGGAAGGGGGGGCGGTGCAGAGCCCCTCCTGCAACATGCGACTGGACCGGACCCAGCGCTGGCCGGCACGTAATTGGGTCCAGATGCGCGGCCCGGCAGACAGGACCCAGCAAACCCAGACCCTCAGATGGCCGGAGCAGCGGCCACCCTGGGCAGGGGACTAAAATGCACATCCACCGGCCCGGGGACAGTAGTGCAGCAGGGAGGGCGCTTGCCCCGCATGCGGCTGACTCAGGCTCGATCCCCGGCACCCCAGGGGCCCCCCACCGCCCCCTCCCACCCCAGCCCACCAGATCCCTGAGTGCAGAGCCAGGAGCCCGCCCTGAGCAGCGCCGGGCGGGGCCGAAAACACAAACCTCAGGACTGGGCCGGCCAGGCGAACGCTGCAGGCCAAGCCCAGGCCTGGCGTGCGGGTTCAGGGTCCCCTGGCACCTCCCAGGGCAACCAAGCATCAGCCGTGACCCCCAAGCCACGACCCCCAGGAGCTCCCAGCTCAGCCCTCACACCCGCTCACAGTCAACACAGTCAGACACGGAGACGCACCGCGACACCCCACGTGGGGCCCCGGGGGCCGGGCGGGACCCTCCAGCATGGAGGCTCATAACCAACCAGCGGGCATGTCGGGTCCTGACGGGGCCCCCGACGGCCCCCCCAGTGTCCCACGGCGCCGGCGGGGGGGGGGGGAGAGACAGCAGCTCCCAGGGGGTCGGCGGCTGCACACGTACACCCACCCAGACCACGGCAGGGCCGCCGGCAACGTGTCACGAGGCGTCCGAGAGGGAAGTTTCGTGGGGGCCGGGGGTGGCCTGGCCATGCATGTGACAAGGGCGCGCGGTCAGGCCACGGGGCCCAGCTGCAGCGCCGGCCACCCCTCCCGCGGGCGGCCTGACAGAGAATACAGGTTCCCCATGGTCACTCACACCGGGGCAGCCACAGGCCACACGGCCACGGCACAGGCTGCCACTCGCAGACACAGCCACAGAGCAGAGGCACAAGCACAGCCTGCCACGGGAGGGACCGTCACACACAGCCATGGAGCCACGGGAGCAGCGGGGCCCGCGGCCTCGGGGCCGCCACAGGGCAGAGGTCATGGGGTGGGGGGTTGGGCTGCTGACCCTCGGGCAGGGAACCCCTGCAGAAGTTTGTGGCCCCTTCCGCAGCTCCCGGGCCAGCGTGGCAGTGAAAGCAGTGAAAGGTCATGTACGGAGGGTCCTGGCCGCTGCACGCACCCCACATCCTAGGGGCATTCGAAGGTGGGTGGCCCCTGACTGCCCCCTCCTCGCCGATGCGTGGGCCCCACACTGGTGCTGTACCACATTCCCTGCCCTGCTCACCTCCCCTCTGCTCCGGAAACGTGACCGCTGCTCCCTTCCTGCCCCCCGGGCCTTTGCACGAGCTATTCCAGCTGCCAAGCCGCTCAGCCCCCAGACCGAATGTGGTTATTTGACTTGGAATGAAAAGGGGAATGACTAAAGGGGGGGGACCTGGGGTGTCTTGGCAGAAAACAAACAGAAAAATACAGCAGGCAAAAGGGGAAATGGCAGCCCCCAGAGACCCAGGAAGGGAGCAGGACTAGGTGAGGGGGCACAGGGTGGGACCGGGAGCAGGCCAGCCCCATAGCAGGTCACCCCTCCTCCCTCCCAGGCCCCTCTGATTTTGGGGGGAGGCCAACACCCAGCGATGCCCAAGGCTGACCCCTGACCCTGCACTCAGGGATCGCTCCTGGCAGTGCTCAGGGCCCCTGTGGAGTCCCGGGGAATAACCTGGGTCAGCTGCGTGCAAGGCCAGTGCCCTCCCCGGCCGTGTCTGTGGGAGCAGCCTGAGCCCCCAAGTTCCCAGGGGGACCGGCCGTGCAGGGGTCGCAGGAAGCAACAGTGGGAGTCTGTGGGGGGAGAGAAGGGAGAGGCCTCGGGGTCCCCCGCCCCAAACCCCAGGGCGGGTCCTGGCTGCCCCCCTCAGCGCGAGGGCAGGGATGGGGGACCACAGGACCCCCGCTGGGCGGGACCTGCCGTGGGGTGGGCACAGGGCGGGGCGGGGCGCTGGGCTATGGCGCGTCACGCGGTCCTGGGGCCGCCCGGGTACCCACGCGGAGCCGGGAGCATAAAGGGGCGATTATGTGGCGCACAGGCGGTGTCACCCGGCCGGGCAGGGCGCCCGGGGGCGCATGGCGCTCCCCCCACCCGCCTCACGCTCCCCGGCATCCCAGGGGCTGACGCAGAGGGCGAAAGGGAAAAGAAAGGCGCCCCCCACATCCCGGCCCCCACAGACCTTCTGCTGCCTTGAGCCCCCTCCCCGGCCCCCCAAGATCCCAAAGTCCCACCCCGCCCCCCCTGCAGTGACACAGCTCAGCTCCATTCGGGGGGGCCCTCAGGTCCCCCACCCCACGGTCTCAGGACGGGGCGGGGACAGACCCGGCTCCCCGACGAGGAAAGGCAGGGCTGGTCTCTAATGGACCATCGATCGGCCCTGGGTGCTGTCCCCGCAGGCCCCCACAGCCAGGCCGCACCCCAGCACCCCCCACCCCCACGCTCGCTGCTCTCTGAGGCGGGGCAGGAACCAGCAGCAGGTGTGGCTGGAGCGGGCTACGGCACCCCAGCCCCCACCCCATCCCATCCCACCCCCATCTTTGGCGGCAGTTTCCAGAATGCAATGCTCTCACAATTGAAAAACTAGATGTTGATTACGATTATCATTATTGGTCTTTTTTTTTTTTTAATTATTCTTTGTGGGTCACACTCGGCGATGCACAAGGTTTACGCCTGGCTCTGCACTCAGGAATTACTCCTGGTGGTGCCCAGGGGACCATGTGGGATGCTGGGAATTGAAACCCGGGTCGTTCGCGTGCAAGTCAAACGCCCTAACTGCTGTGCTATTGCTCCAGCCCCTATTATTGTTATTGTTAATATATAAATATATGCTTTGTTTGTTTGGTTTGCGGTTACACCCAGTGATACCTGGTGATTCCTGGCTCTGCACTCAGGGATCACTCCTGATGGTGCTCAGGAATCATACGGGATGCTGGGGATTGAACCTGGGTCAGCTACGCACAAGGCAAACACCTTCCCCCTGTGCTACTCCCGTTTCTGTTTTGTTGGCTTGTTTTGGGTGGAGTGATAGCACAGAGGGTAGGGCGTTTGCCTTCCACGCAGCCGACCCGGGTTCAATTCCTTCGTCCCTCTCGGAGAGCCCGGCAAGCTACCGAGAGTATCCTGCCTGCACGGCAGAGCCTGGCAAGCTACCTGTGGTGTATTCAGTATGCCAAAGACAGTAACAACAAGCCTCACAATGGAGACGTTACTGGTGCCCGCTTGAGCAAATCGATGAACAACGGGAGGACGTGCTACAGTGCTACAGTTTGGGGGGGCCACATCCTGCAAGTGCTCAGGGCTGACTCCTGGCTCTGCACTCGGGAAATACTCCTGGTGGTGGGGCTCAGGGGGCCCTATGGGGAGCAGGGGATCGAACCTGGGCTGGCTGCACGCAAGGGAAAAAGCCTTTCTTCCCCCAAGGCCCTTCCCGAGAGTTCTTTAATACGAAACCATATACCCTGGCCAGCACCCCCCCACCCCCACCCCACCCCCTTTCTGGGCTCTAAAACCTCCCAGTCTCCTGGCCACGTTTCCAAGAGTGGACGTGGAGGGGCAGGAGCGGTAGGACAGCGAGGAGGGCACTGGCCTTGCACACCGCCGACCCGGGTTCGAGCCCCCGCATCCTTTAGGGTCCCCACAAGCCCCACCAGGAGTGATTCCTGAGTGCAGAGCCAGGAGGAAGCCCCCGGCGCCACTGGGTGTGGGCCCAAAGTTGAGTGGACTTGGAACCTCGTGCCCAGGGCTGCTCACCTCATCGCCACACCTGCCCCCTCATCACCACCCTCTCTCCAGCCTGCCGGGGCACGCCAGGGGACTTGCGCACACAAACCTGTCCTTCCTCAATCCCCTCACACTCAGCCTCCTCCAGGAAGCCCCCCCACCCAATGCTCCAGGCAGATCAGGCGCCCTCTGGGCTTCCCTGGTATTCTCTCTGTTCATTGTGGTCCATCGGCGCTGCAGGACCTTTCCCTAGGAGGGGGCACAAAGCTGTGTCAGCACCCGGGGGGGGGGTGAGGAGGATGGATTGAGGTGGGGTGTGTGCTAGAGGCTCAGGAGAGCGACCTGAGTCTAAGGCGTTGGAGCCCCCCCAGACGCTAAGGACCCCTGAGCAGAGCTTGGTCGGCAACAACCGGGGCGCAGAGACCCAGGGGTCAGACGCCAGATGCTAAGTGGGAGGCGGTGGGCGACAGAGGGTCCCGACCCCCACCCCACACCATCCCAGAGTCACCTCGTAAACGTGGGGTGCCCCGGACCGAGGGGTACAAGGACAGGAGAAGCAAAAACTTTCTGAGGATTTTGATTGGCGGGGGGGGGGTGGCTCGGGGTGGAGATTTCTGAGCCCCCACGGTCTGTGGTGCCTTTCAGTTCCCCGGGCGGCGGCCAGGGAGCCGAGGCCCCTCACCCGCGCGCCGCCCCCCACCAGAGCCCCTGGCGCGGGCAGCTCCGGCAGGCCAGGGCCTGGCTCCGCCCCCGGGAGGTGGGGGAGGCGGCGGCGGGCTGGGGGCCAGCAGGGGAGGGGACCCCGCCGAGCATAACGGTCCAGCCTCGACCCCAGTGCAGCCGCGGCTTAAACGCAGGGGAGGTGCTGGACGAGAAGGCGGGGTGTGTCCACCCAAAGGTGCATCCGCAGGGACCCAGGAGGCCCGGGGCCGCCCCCACACTCCGTGCGCACGCGGGGAGGGCGCTGGGGGGAATGCGCTGGGGGTCGCCCCCTGCCCTCCCCGGCGGCAGCCGGCAGAAGGGCGAGGAGCGCGACAAAGCCCAGCAAAGCTGAGCCTCGCGGAGGACAGGGGTCCCGGGGCACTCACCCCGATGCGCGGAGACGGGGGCGCGGACCCCCGCGCTCAGCTGCAGTCGGCCGGGCTGCGTTCGCAGAGCGGAGCGTGGGGCGGCAGAGGCCCAGGCCCGTTGCGGCCCGGGGGCGTGCCCGGGGCGGGGCGGGGGCGCGGCCAGCGCCAGAGGGGCGTGTCCGGGGCAGGGCCCCGGCCGGAAGTGGGGCGGGGGCGTGAGCCCGGGGGGAGCCCCATCGGGGGACACTGGGAGCCAAGCAGGGCGGTGGGGGAGGCGCACTGTCCGGATCCCCGCCCCCACGAACCCTGGAAAGCACCCCTCCCTCCTCCGCCCCTTCCAGGCCCCCCCCATCCCCCCCGCTGTGGCTGTGACAATGGGCTGGGGGCAGGGTTTACGTTGCCGGACACAGAGAAGCAGAGCCACCCCCCGACACCCCCAAAAACAGGAGGCGGGAGAAGGCGCAGAACTATCCTCGGCCGGTCGCGTCCCCCTCGGGGACCCTCCGCACACACGCCCGGGCGGGGGGAAGTCCCCAAATGCTCCCCTCCGCGTGGAGAGGCTGCTTTGAGTGTGAAGGGCGGGTTGCGTGCAGGGGGGCCACCGTGGCAGATCCCCCCGCCCTGGCCACAGCCCGGCGCACGGGGGCGGAGCACGCAGGCCAGATTGGAAACAGATGGAGCGGCCGAGCGGGGCCCCAGACACCCGGGCGGGCGGGGCGGGGCGGGGCGGGGCCAGAGCGCGGGGCGGGGCCAGGGCGGCTGACAGTGCCAGGCCCCAGATACCTGATCTGGTAGGGAGGGGAGGGGCTAGAGCTCGGAGGGCGTGGCCAAGACCCAGACGCCCAATCCGGAAGAGGCCGGGACCAGACTCCAGATGCCCAATCCAGGGGAGGCGGAGCCAGATCCGAGACACCCAATCCGGAGAGGGCGTGGCCAGGCCCGAGACACTCAATCCGGAGGGGACGGGGCCAGGCCCCAGACACCCGATCCCGCGGGGAGGGGTGGAGCCAGGGCGCAGGGGGCGGGACGGACCCACCCCGGTACCCAATCCGGGCCGCGCTACTGCCCCGAGCGCGTTTGAAAAGTGTGGAAGCCACAGAGGCGGGTGCCACACGCAGGGGGAGGCCGGGACCCCCCTCACCCGCAGCCCCAAGGCAGGCGGCGGGGCGGAGGGCGCTTCTTTCCACTTTGCTGCCATCTCTGCCCTCTCCCCAAGCGCTCATGAGAGGGATGGGGAGAAGTGAGGGAGAGTGGGGGCTTCAGACCAGAGGGGGGGGGGGGAGGACACGGAGCGGGGAGGGCGTTCGCTCCCTCCCCAGCATCCAATAGGGTCCTTGGAGCACCGCCAGAAAAAATTCCTGAGTGCACTGCCAGGAGTACGCTGTGAGCTGTGAGCACTGCGGGGTGTGGTCCCAAAGCGAGAGGAGGTGGGGGGGGGAGTCTGGCAAGGCACCCCGGAACACAGCAGGTTCTTAGCAGAAAGCGGGCCTAGCTGGACAGCCCCCTCCACCCCTGCTCACTCCAGAGAAGCCCCCCCCCATCACACACACAATTGCCGGCATCCTCCCCTTGTACATTGGTGAGCTGGGTTGTCAGAGGGTGAGATAAAAACAGCAGGGTGGGGCTGACTCCCCAGCATCCACAAAAGTCTCCTTGAGCACTTCCAGGAGTAGTTTCTGAGCTCAGAGCCAGAGGAAGCCCTGACCATCACCGCTGTGACCCCCAAACTTAAGATGGACCAAGTGGGGTAGGGTGGGGTGGGGATACAAAGGATGGGACAGGAGCAGGGGAACCTGGAGGATGGAGGAGGTGACACGAGCTAAAATGGAAAGGTGGCGGCACTGTAGAGGACAGAGCGCATCCTGTGCAAAGGTCCTGGGGTAGGAAAGGTTGGGACCTGGCAAGGAGCAGAAGGGAGGGAGAGACAGAAAAGGTTATGCCAGATCTGCTGGGCACAGGAGGACTTAAGCTTTGTCCCCAGGGAGGCGGGAAATCCTGAGGGCTGTGGGCAGAGCAGAGCCAAAAAGTCAGGGCCAGGTGTGACTGAGGTGAGCCCTTAGGGAACAGAATCTGAGAAACTGGGCACACTGGATTCTCGGTGAGCTGTGGATGGAGGGGCAAAAGTCAAAGAGGGGATTCAGGGATGCCCTTGGGGACTAGGGGCCTGAGTCCTTAGAAGGTTAGAGCTGCCACCTCTAGGAAGCCTGCCCAGATTACTTCACCCACCTAGTGTCCTTGGCAGGACACTCTTGCATCCTCTGCACATGCCCAGGAGCAGCTGTCCTGGGGGAGGAGCCTGGGGTTCAATCTCGGCAGCTCCCTTCCGCAGCTGAGACTTTTGGGGCTAGTGGGGAGGGGAGGTGTTTTTTTTCTTCTTCAAAATAACTTTTCTGCTAATTATAACATTGTCGCATGCAGAAGAAATTTAGGGAAAATCAGCACAGAGAAGAACCGTTTTTAAAAGCCCCAGCGAGAAACTGAGCATGTGGTCATTTTCATTCATCCTCTCTGCAGACACGGTTTGCTGCTGGGCAGACCGGCGCCGGCCGCCTGCCCCGTGCTCAGAGTAGCTGCGGGCGCAGGGCTGATGCGAGAACACGAGGGGCTGGAGCGGAAACACGGGGCGGGGGCGGGGCGGGGCAGGTGCCCACCTGGCACAGACCGGCCCAGGTTCTAGGTCCAAGCACTGCAGATGGTTGCCCCAAGCACCACCAGGAGTGTCCCCTGAGCACTGAACCAAGAGTAAACCCTGAGCACCTCCGGGTGTGACCCCGGATCCACGCAACCCGAGGAGCGGGACAGGTGAAAGGGCAGGACAGGCACCTGCCTTTTGGGTCCCAGACGGGGTTTGATCCTCCCTGCCCTGCGTCGGGTCAGCCCCCACCCCCCACTCCCCACCCCCCTGCGCACAGAGCCAGGAGTGAGCCCTGAGCACCGCCATGTGTGGCCCCCAAAGCAAAACATTAAAAAACAAAGACCCCCAAAGCCACATGCCTGTACTGCAAAGTCACTGGCGGGAGGTGGGGGGGGGAGGAAGCGGGGGAGGGAAGGGGCCAAGGTCCTGGGTCCTCTGGACACACACAGGTCAGGCCACGCCCTGGGTCCTCCCCCTCCTCCCGGCTCACGGCATTCCTGACCCGGGGCAGGAGCGTGTGCAGACCAGCCGGCGGCCCGCCGCGCCCACGCGCTATCCACGCCCTGGGTTGGGGATCCCTGGCAGGCACCCCGCAGCCGGCACGCTGCCCACCGCAGGTATGCCCCGGGGTGCGGCAGCCTGGCCTTCCTTCCCGCCTGGCGCCTGCCCCACCTTGTCCCGCGGGCACGGCACCCTCCCACGTCTCAGGTACACAGATGCCTTCAGGCGCGGCTGGATCCAGCTCCCCCTCCGCAGAGGGCCGGCTCCTGTCTCCTAGAGGCTCGAGGGAACGTGGGGGAGGGAGGGCCTGCCCGGACGCCCCTTCTTCTCTGACCCCCACACCCACTCCGGAAGCCTCCCAGGTCTCTCTGCTAAAAGTCTCACAAATGTGCTCCTCTTTCCGGGGCTGGAGTGAGAGTCCCTCGGGGAGGGCACGTGGACTGCACACAGCCAACTCGGGTTCCAGGCCCAGCATCCCACAGGGTCCCCGAGCCAGGACTGATTCCTGAGTGCAAAGCCAGGAGTTAACTCCGGAGCATCGCCGGGTGGGACCCGCCCCCCAAAAAAAAACAAAACGGTGCTTCTCTTTCTCTACACCTTTCCCACCCTGTGAGGCGCCCCCCCCCACCCCCCATCAGGGCACATCTGAGCATGTGCAGTCCCCGGGGCCTTGTGCCCTGGAATGTCCGCCTCCCCAGTCTGTCCTTCCCACAGTGGCTACCAGAGGGTAGCCAGCCCCCCATCTCTCTGAGGGCACAGCCCACATACCCTCACTACACCCCGGGCCCCGCATGACCTGCCCTGTCCCCACACCCCTCCCCACTGCCTCCTCTCTCTGCTCCTGCCAATTGCCAGGCCCCTTCCTGCCCCAGGGCCTTTGTACAGACTCTGCCTGGCATTTTGTTTCCGGAGACTCTGTCCAACATATATCCTGGCTGGGACTCGGGCGTAGGGGTCATTCCACTCCCCTTTAGCAAACCTGCCTCAATTTTACAATGGAGCACCACCCCCCATAGCGAACCACGCAGAAGACAGGGGTCCCCACGGGCTGATTCCCGCCCCCCCCACACACACACCCGGCGTCCCCAGGACATTTGGCCGTACACTTCTAAACAGTGCTCCCTGTCAGCACATGACAATGGACCCTGTTAGATTTCCTGTCTCAGGATTTGCTGGCGGCCAGGAGCGACAGCACAGCAAGAGGCTCCTGCCCTGCACTGAGCCCGGTGCGATCCCTGGCACCCCCTTAGGGTCCCCCGGCCCCACTAGGAGTGATCTCTGAGCACAGAGCCAGGAGGAAGCCCTGAGCATCGCCGGGTGTGGCCCCAACCCACAAACAAACAAACAAACGTAACGCCAAAGGGTGAGAGCACCTGACTTCTCCACAGGAGACCCCGAGACCCATCCCCAGGGCCTCCCACCTGTGGCGAGTACCAGGGTCCCCCTCTCTGGCCAAGAGCAGGTGAGAGGCAGAGAGAGGCGCAAGCCCCACGGCCGCGAGGGCGCCCCCTGGCGAGCACTGTGACACTGCAGTGCCACCCGGGGTCACGGCGCCAGGGAGGGCGAGGGGAGGCCCGGGGAAGGTGGAGACGCGGGCGGAGAGGGGAGAGACGGCGTCGGGCCGATGTGCTGCCACCGCAATTATTTCTTTTCATTTTTTTAGATGGGGGTGCCCACCTGGAGGGGCTCGGGGGACCCCAGCGGGCATCGGCTGGCCGGGTGCAAGGCCGGTGCCCTTCCCGCTGCCCTATCACTCCGGCCCCTAAGACGATTCATTTCTAAAGACGTTTAGCAAAGCTCCAAGGGTCGGAACCCCACACCCTTTCCCAGAGGAGAACCGGCAGGCAGCCAGGAAGCGGACGATTCGGGCAAGGACAGGGCAGGAGGGGTCCTGGACACAGCCCCAGAGGCGGACTGGACACGCAGCCCCCTGCCAGCAAGGTGGGTGCCCTGGGAATCTCTCCTGTAGGACTCTAGGCCAGCGGAGTCGCCAGAGAGAAAAGAAAAGAAACAAAACAAACAAAAACCCCTGGAGCGACAGCACAGTGCAAGGCTGGAGGCCGTTTGCCTTGCACGCAGCCAACCCGGGTTGGATTCCCAGCATCCCATAGGGTCCCCCCAGCACCGCCAGGAGTAATTCCTGAGTACAGAGCCAGGAGTAACCCCTGTGCATGGCCAGGTGATCCCCCCACAGAAAAAGGGAAACAAAGAAATAAAACGCTCCAATGAACAGTCAGGCTCCCTGGGGCAGCCTTTCTGATACTGTTGCCAAACTGGCAGGGGCCTGAGCTCCCCACCCCCTCCACCCCTAGGTGCCTCCTGGTTGCCCGCCACCCTCCTCCTCTCCCCCTCCCCCCGCCCCCAACGCCCCTTCCTGCTGGTGGCCACATCATGTTCCCTGCAAACCCTGCACACACACAACCCCCAGACTCAACTACGGCGAGTTTCAAGGCCTTGGGAGAATGGGGAAACTGAGGCACAGACACAGGGCGGGGTCCCTTCTTGGGTTCAGCCACTGCAGCAATTGGCCTCAACCTGGGCTCTTGCCGCCCCTGCTGCAGGCACTGCCCCCTGGCAACAGCCCCGAACCCCATCTCTCCCCATCTGCACTCAAACCCAAGGCCCTCGGGGACCCCCTCGAGCCCCCACCACTTGGAAATGTCAGCCCCTGCCCCAAGGAGCCGGAGAGACAGCAGAGCAGACGAGGTGCTGGCTCTGACGCCACAGCCAAGGTCCGGTCCCCGGCACTGCACAGGGGCCCCCGAGGCCCGCCCAGAAGGACCCCTGAGCACAGAGCCAGGGGGAAGCCCCCAGCCCCACCAGGAGCAGCCCCCAGACCAATAAAATCACCGATTCCTGAGTTTTTCTTTCTCTGGATGTTTTGTGAATCCAGGCAGCCTCAGACCCCAGAACACTGCGTGATTTTGTTGCTGTTGGGGTGTGACACCGGGCGGTGCTCAGGGGTCACTCCCCGCTGAGCTGGGGGTGGGGGGTGGGATGCTGGGGACGGAACCGGGCGGCTGCGTGCAAGGCCAGCACCCTCCCTGCTGTCCTCTCTCTTTCGGCCCCAGGGGGACCTGGACTCCGGCCCCACCTCATTCCACTCACCCTACTTCCTGCCACCCCGAGAGACAGTTCCAGAAAATGACAAGGAAACATCCGGGGCCAAAGGGCCCAGAGCGCAGCGGGGAGGGTGCCTGCCTTGGGCTCCACCCACCTCAGCTTAATCCCCACACCCGAGAGGGTCACCCCAAAAGCACCACCAGCAGTGATCCCTGAGCACAGAGCTAGGAGTAAGCAAGCCCCGAGCACTGTTGGGCTTGGGGAAGGAAGGAGGGAGGGAGGGAGGAAGGGGAGGAGGGAGGGAGGGAGGGGGAAATTAGGAGAGAGCTGGGGCTAGGGAGCAGCTGATGGTTCCATCCCCCCTGCATCCCACAGGACTCCCCGAGCCCCGCCAGGAGCGATCCCTGAGTCAGCCCTGAGCACCGCCAGGTATGGCCCAAAACCCAACAACAAAGAGACCAAACCAAACGTCTGCCACCAAAGGGGCAGAAGAACAGGGTGTCAAAGATTTGACATCTGACGACACAACAAAAATCTCCTGGCTGCCTGGAATCTCTCCTGACAACTGCAGGGCCACACAGCAGCCGGGAGCCCCCTCAGAGGCTGCGGAATCGAGCAGCCCGGAACCAAAAGGTCTACTAATCCCCTTGGTTGCAGGACCCCCCCCCCCCCGCCACACACACACACACACACACACACGCACACGCGCAGGGCAATCCGGCCCCCAGGCTGTCTGTATGAATAAAACTTTATTGGCACCCAGCCAGGCGGCCCATTCATCCAAGCTGCTCTCCTAGCTGAGTGGCGATGACAAAAACCAGCAGTCACTGAGCTAGGAAGGACACACGGATTCTCCAGCCTTGACAACAACAATAACAATGATGAGAAAAAGCCCAGGCACCTCTATGGGAAGGGAGTTATTTCAGGAATGCGGGAGGGGGCGGGACAGGATCTGGGGGACAGGCCTGAGAGATCGCCCCAGTTTCTCCCGCGCCCCCTGCGCACAGACCCCCCCATCCGGCCAGAGTAATAAATGGAGAAGGACAGCATGGCCGCGCGCACGGCTGGGGGGACCCGGCCAAGCCTCGGGCATTTCACACCAAGGCCACAGGCCATCCATGCTGTGGGGGTGCGGGCAGGGGTGTCATTCCCGTGACAGTCTGGCCCCACCCCCCAGATTTGGGGAGAATTCTATCAGCGGGAGGGCCCTGTCAGCGCAGTGGGGCCTAAGAAAGGAGGGGTGGGTGGTGGGCAGGGGTTAAGGCGCTTGCCTGGCATGGGGCTGACCCGGGTTTGACCCCCGGCACCCCAGAGGGTGCCCCAAGTCCCACCGGGAGCGATCCCTGAGCACAGAGCCAGGGGTCAGCCCCGAGCACTGCACCCTGAGTGTGCGACCCCCTCCCCCAATAAAATCAATCAGCGAGTGAGTCTCGGTGCTGGCTGGGGGGGGCATCCTGAGGGGTGCCACCTTGGGGCGGGCCACGTTCACTGCCAATGCGGGGGACCCGCTGGGCAGACCCACCCCGCGACCCCCCTTCTGAGTGTGGATTTAAGCTTCGGGGTGGGGAGAGGTGAGGGCCGACAGGGACGGGGTCGTAGGGGGCAACAGAGGAGAAATCCATCAGAACCTCCCCGAGACGCTGTGGCTCCATTTCTGGCGATCCTCCAGCCCCCTCCAAATCCCCAACTGCAGGCTCCCCCCCCACCTCCAGCAAGTCCATCCCCTGGGGTGCCCACTGCAGACTCTACCCATAGGCTAACTCAGGAGCCACCACCTCCGGGAAGCCCGCCATGATACCTCCAGGAGAAAAATAAATAAAAAGCACATACAGTCTCTCGACCCCCTGAGAACTGTAGCAGGCAGACATCCTGTACCCAGGGGGTGCCCCTGCCTGTGCCCCCCTCCTGGCAGGAGATTCAGACGGGTGGGGCACCCCCAACGGGATTCCTCTCATCCCCACCTGCACCCCACGGGGCCAACCCCATCAGCTCTGGGAAAAGATCTTTCCAGATTCTGGCCTCCCCCGCCTCCATCTGCTACAGCCCCTGCCAGGGGCTCAGTGGACGACACTGGCTCCTCCCCCCCCCGCCCCTGCCTCACTGGCGGGCACGTGCAGAGCCTGGGCTTTCTGTAATAAAAATGGGGACCCCCCACCCCCGGCCAGTCCTGCCCTCTCCCCTCCCTCTGCTCCAGCACCACCCGCCCCCTACCTGCTCCTCACAGGCACGCAGCCCCATCCTGCCCCAGGACCTTTGCTCCTGCTGTTCCCTCTGCCTGGCACATCCCTCCTCCAATCCAAAATCACAAAAGGTGCCTCACCTTGAGCAGGTCTCTACAGAGACTCATGCCCTTGGTCAACACTCCATAGAAGAAACAGCCCCTCCACAGCCCCTGCCCCCAATCCAGTTTTTTTTTTTTTGGCTTTTCTTGGGGGAGGGGGGGAGGGGGGAAGAAGGGTTGGGTCCCAATCAGTGGTGCTGAGGGGTTACTCCAGGCTTTGCGCTCAGAAATCACTTCCGTTGGGGCTCAGGGGCCCCTATGGAGTGCTGGGGATCGAACCCAGGTCTGCCTTGCGAGGTGAGCACCTCCCCGCCTCGCCCCCCCTCGCCCTGGTTCAGTGGCGGGAAACGCCACTGAAAGGGCGTTTCCGGCAAGAAGAGAAACGCTTTCAGTCTCCAGCCTCCCAGCACAAGGGCGGCTAGGACACTCTCACCCTCCCTCTCCCGCCCAGCCCCGCCCCACAGCGGGGGTCCGGCCCTTGGCACACAGCAGGTGCTCACCAAATGCCCAGGGATGAGTGAGCACCGGCCCTGCACAACCCTGCGGGTTCAATCCCCGGCACTCCCCATCGGGTCCCCCAACCCCCACCGGGAGTCTGCCCTGAGCACTGCCAGGGGCTTGAATTAAACTGGGTCTGGAATAACTCTTAATTCCCAAACCAATGCATTTAAAAAACCTTACAGGTGGGGGGGGGGCAGGCGGGAGGGGACCTGGGGCTGTCGGGGGTGGGAGAGGGGCACCGGCAGGGGACGGGGGCGGGAACATAGGTGTGACTGAAGCGTGCCCATGGACAGCTCCGTAACCGCACCTCGCGGCGACTCAGTTCAAAACTAAATAAAATACAGGGTCGCCGGGGCTGCCGCTTCCGCCCACTCCGCTGTGTGCGGCGGGTCGGCCCGAGGCGCACGTGCAGGTCTGGCCTCACGACTCCTTTGCTGCGAAGCTCCGAGGGGCCTCTGAGCCGGGGCTGGGGAGAGCCGCAAGGACCATCCCAGGCCACGCCCCCAGGACTGTGTCTGGGCAGTGGGTGGACACGGAGCCAGCTGGTGGCGGACCCCAAAGCCTGCTCCGCCCGCCAGGTGTCCCAGACTGCCACAGGACGTGGGCAGAATCTGCCCCGCTCTTAGGGGTGAGAGACAGCACGGCAGGGCGGGCGCTGGGTTGGGCCCCCGGCACCCCCAGGGCCCCCTGAGCCCCGCCAGGAGTCATTCCTGAGTCAGCGCCGGGAGGAAGCCCTGAGCATCGCGGGTGTGACCCAAACAGCAAATAAAATAAAATAAAATAATAATAAAAATTTTTAAAAAGGAATCAGAAAGAAGGGGGGGGTCCCGGGGGAGGGCAGGGCACTGGATGGTGCCCGCTGGCCGGGCACACAGGGTGAGGGCTGCAGTGAACCAGGCAAAGGAGGCGAGCCAGGAGGAGACCGTGGCCATGGGGCAGGTCAGAGACTTGGCAGAGCCGCTGCCCGGGCAGGGGGGCCGCCCGCCTGTCACCCAGTGATGTGTTCATCAGACCCCCAGGGGCCGTCTGGGCCACAGAGGGCACTCAAGAGGCACAGATGGGGTGGGGGGAGGGGGAGCTGGTTTGGGTTTGATTTTTCTTTTGGGGGAGGGGTCCAGGGGTATGCTAGTCCCCGGTCTGTCCTCCCCAAAGCGGCCACCAGAGGGCACATGTGAGCCCAGTCAGCCCCCACCCCCCCTTTACCCAAGACCCTCCAGGGCTCCCCCCTCCTGCCAGACCCCATCTTGCCCAAGGGCCTTTGCACCTGCTGTGTGCCCCCCACCCCGGCACATCTATGAAAATAAAACTGAGCGCCCCCCAGTCCACTTCAAACCATCATCCCCCACCTCCTTTCCCCAGACCCTTCCACCCTTTTTCTCTTTCCCTTCTCACCACCCGAGACGGTGGTGGTACATGTCCCATTTTGCTGGGGGGGGGGCCGGGGACTCCTGATCCGAAGTGCACCCCAGGGCACTCAGAGACCCTATGGTATAATTCCCAAGACCTGGGTTCAATTCCTGGCACCCCCTCCCCCCAACAACGCACATCCCTCCAAGGGGGGAGCCGCAGTCGGGCATCCGGGCGGGCGGCCCTGGAGGTGACCCAGCTCCCGGGAGCCCGGGCTCTCCCCGGAGCCCTGCCCTGCCCCCTTTCCTGGGCCGGCACCTGCCGAGGCGGTGGGTGCAGGAAGCAGGGGGCGGTGGGACGCGTCTGATCCTCGCCCAGCGCGGGGCAGGGAAGCCTGACAGCTGGGCTGGTCAGGGCTGCAGGGAGGGCGGGCCTCCCCCGACACACAGCTCCCCAGGACCGTATCTCTCCTTGGGGCACTGGAGGGCACCCCAGGGATGCTCAGGGCGGGGGCGGGCAGAGAGCTAACACCGGGTTGGTTAAAGCATTTGCCTTGCACACAGCCCACCCCAGTTCGATCCCTGGTACTACCAGGACTGAGCACTGAGCCAGGAGTCAGGCCTGAGCACCACTGGGTGTGAGTCCCCCTCCCCCCTGGGAAAAGGTGATCGCTGGGGGTCGGGGCGACAGTACAGAGGGGAGGATGTTTGCCCGGCACGCAGCCAACCTGGGTTCGATCCCCGGCACGCCACGGGGTCCCCCGAGCCTGCCAGGAGTCAGCCCCCAGCATTGCCGGGTATGGCCCCCAGTTTGATGCCAAGAGGGGACCCGGGCTGACTCGGGCCGGGGGGGTTCAATGAGAGGGTCTGACGGCGAGGGGGCACCTAGGAGGTGAGAGTGGGGCCAGGCAGTGCCGGGGATGGGACGCAGGCCCTGAGGTGTGTCAGGCACAAACAGTACCCCAGTCCTAAGCATATGCAGGGCGGGGGGAGGGCTGGGCTCAGCCAGCAGTGCTCAGTCGGGCTCTTACCACTGAACCACACAGCCTCAAACCAAGGTGACGACATAAGCCCCGTGGCAGCAAAGACTCAGCTCTTGGCATGTGCTCAGGGTCGGGGCAGGGGGAGAGTGATGGGGTGGGCAGCAGGAATGCCCCCGGCCCAGAGGGGGAGGGGGCACCCCTCAGAAAGAAGGGGAGTCGGGACAAGGCTTTCCCATCCTGGGGGACCCCGGGTGCTCACGGCTGGGCCCAGGAGCAAACCCACAGTCTCTGTCTGGGGGAAACTGAAGCTTAAAGAAGCACCACAGAGGGGCTGGAGCGATAGCACAGTGGGTAGGGCGTTTGCCTTGCATGCGGCCGACCCGGGTTCGATCCCCAGCATCCCATATGGTCCCCTGAGCACTGCCAGGAGTAATTCCTGAGTGCAGAGCCAGGAGTAACCTCTGTGCATCGCCGGGTGTGACCCAAAAAGCAAAAAAAAAAGAAAAAAAAGCAGCACCACAGGGCCCTGAGCCATAGTACAGGGGGGAGGGCGTTTGCCTTGCACGCAGCCAACCCGGGTTCCATCCCTGGCATCCCAGAGGGTCCCCCGAGCACCGCCAGGAGTAATTCCTGAGCTCGGAGCCAGGAGTGAACCCTGAGCATTGCTGGGTGTGGCCCCAACACGCAAAATAAGCATTTTTAGTTTTTGTACTTTTCTAATTTTATCTATTCATTTAATTTTTGGCTTTTGGGGTCACACCCGGCGATGCTCAGGGGTTCCTCCTGGCTCTGCATTCAGGAATTATTCCTGGCAATGGTCGGGAGACCCTGTGGGATGCCGGGGCTCGAACCCGGGTCAGCTGAGTGCAAGGCAAACGCCCTCCCCGCTGTCCTATCGCTCAGGCCCCCATTTACACAGTTTTTAAAGTTCAATGACAAATGGGCTTCTTTGGGCACAGAGGGGGCGGGGGCTGTGTGAACTTTACCCATATTTTTACAGCTCCCCCCTCCCGAGGAGGCCAGCCCGGCGGCAGCGTCACGGGCCGTGGGCAGGCAGAGGCCCCGGATTGGGACACGGCTATTTTAAAGGGGCTATTTCTGGAGGCCGAGGTGAGAACACGGGGGCGAGAGGAAGGAGCAGGAGCAGGGGCGGGGGGGGGGGGGGTGGCAGGGAAGGGGGCAGGGAACTGGCTGGGCCGGGCTGGGGTGATGCGGGCGCCCTCAGTCACCAGCACGCAGACCCCCCTCCCGCCGCCCCCTGCCCCCTGTCCAGGCCTCACCTCGCGCCCTGGACCCGAGCTCAGCGGCATCCAGAGCATCAGCCTCGAGGGTCCGGGAACAAAGCGGGGAGAAGCAGTCCCCCCACACCCCCCACGCACACACACGCCCCTGGGAACCCCCCCACCCCAGTCTAGAGGGAGCCCAGGGCCCAGGGTGGGAGCAACAGAGGATCTGAGAGGGGCGAGGTCAGGGCGGGGGCAGGGGCCGGAACTGGGCGGGAGGTTTGTTATCTTCCTTGACTTATTCCCTGGGTCCTGGGGCTGCACCCAGCGATTGCTCAGGGCTTCCTCCTGGCTCTGCACTCAGGAATCACTCCTGGTGGGGCTCAGCAACCCTGTGAGATGCCGGGGATTGAACCCAGTGTCAGCCGTCCACAAGGCCAGCCCTCTCCCCGCTGGACCATCGAATGTTTTTTTTTGTGTGTGTGTGTGTGTGTGTGTGTTTTGCAAATGCTCATTTGCAAGCGCACTGCAGAGGAAGTGTGTGTGTGGGGGGAGGGGTTCCTCATTATGAAAGGAGAGGAGATCTGGAAGAGGGTGCCCAGAATCACCATCCCCCCAAATGGGCCATGCTCCCACCCAGGAATTGCTGCGGTGACCTCAGGAGACTTGGGGGGGTGGAGGGGGGAGTCAGGAGTAGGGGCTGTGGAGGGAATGTGTGTTTATATGTTCGCCTAAAGAAGGTCGATTTCCTGGAGCCAGAGCGATAGGACAGCGGGGAAGATACGTGTTTTTTGCTCACAGCCGACCGGGTTCGATCCCCGGCACCCCACAGGGTCCTCCAAGCACCGCCAGAAGTAATTCCTGAGCACAGAACCAGGAGTCAGCCCTGAGCATCACCAGGTGTGACCCAAGCCAAAACCAAAACAGGAAATTTCCAGGGGGTGGGGGGACGACTGGGTGACTTTTTTTTTTAAAACCAAAGAAGGGGCCGGGGCCAATCAGTTTGGATGTTTCTGCCTCAGATGTGAAAGCTCACAGACTCATTCTTTAGGATGAACTTCAGTGATGGATAAAAAGAAAAACCCTCCACAAAGGCCTGATTTCACACTTCATGTCTGTGAAGCAGCCCGAAGCAGCCAGGCAGGTGCTGGGGGGGGGAGGTGCTCTCTCTGGGTCACCCCCAATCCCAGCAGTCCCCACTCTCTCCAACTGCTGGCTCTCATTCCCAGGCACGCTGCACCCCTGGGGCCCAAGGTGGCTGCTGGAGCACCTGCCATCACCGCCACATCCCACCCGGGGCCAGCCTTGGTGAGGCCCATGGCTAGGAAATCTTGCTCCTTGATCCCAGCCTGGGAACTGAATGATTCAGAGAATTCCGTCCCCCCGCACCCCCCACTCCCCGGCAGCCACTGGCTGAAATGCAATGGTCGAATCCATTAAGGGCAAAGCACCCCATCACCCAGCCAAGGGGGGCCGGGTCCCAGGCTCTGAACCAGCCTGGCTCAGAGACCTAGACCCAGGGGGGTGCCAAGGCCAGCCCTTCCGCAAACATGCCAATGATGCCCCCTCATCCCAGAGCCCACTGCAATCCCCCCTCAAGCTATACCCATTAAGAGGAGGGGCCCAAGGCAGCCCCCACTAGAGACACACACACAAGCACACACACGTGCAGCACACACACGTGTTCGCACACACACATGCACACGCACAAACACATGCACACAAACACAAACACACATGCGCACACACACACAAACACACACGGGTGCGCACGCACACACGTGCACACATGCACGCACACACACAAACGCATGCACATGCACACAAACACACACAAACATACACGCGCACACACACAAACGTGCGCACACACACAAACACACACGGGCGCGCACGCACACACGTGCACTGACGCTTCAGACAGCCCCACGCTGCCTGGCCCGGAGCTGCCGGCTCATTCATCTCTCCTCCTCGGTAAACAACTGTCAGGGAAAATAAATGCTTTTTAATAGGCTCATTAATTGAATTCAGGGAGAAATAACCTCCCCCCCAGGCCATGGAAGCCGGAGCCGAGATCTCATGGGGGGACAAAGTCCGAGCCGCGGCCTGAAGGTGCAGGACAACCCCAATGGGATCGGAACCCCCAACAGTTCTCGTGACACTCGCGTCCCCCCCCCACGTGACCAGCAAGAGGGCAGAGGCGGGGTGGGGGCTCTGGCAGAGGCCAGCCTGGGGCGGGGGCCGCTGTGCAGCGTGTGGAGGCCCCTCCCGGTGTGCCCGGCCAATCCGGGTGCGGTGCAGAGCCGGGCACAGCGGCTGGCGGGCTCCGAGGCTTCACCCAGGGGTGCTCGGGGGACACGGCCCGGAGTCCACGTGTGGCCTCGGCCCTCCTGAAGGGTCTTTATTTTTTTTAGTTTTTTGTGTCTGCGGTGCTGGGGGCAGGGGGGCCTCGTGGGGTGCCAGGGGAGGGGCCCGGGTTGGCCCGGCGAGGCCAGGCCCTCCCACTGCACTGTGGCCCCAGGTGGGGGGCTGGGCCCCCCCCCCCCCCCCCGCTCGGCCTGTCCCGGGGCTCAGAGCGGGAGACAAGGTTTCCCTTTGAGGGTTACGAGAAGGACGGGGAGAAAAGCGCCAATTCTTGGCACTTCAGCTGCCACCCCAGGGAGGGGCACGGGCGGGGGAGGGGGACACTGACACAGGCCCAATGGGGGTGGGGGTAGCTGTGACCCCCCAGGGCTTGGAGGGGGCCCCCAAGGCTCAGGCTTTGCACGTGGGAGACTGGGCACCGCCTGCCCCCCCAGCAAGCAGGGGCACTGTGAGAGGTGGGCACCCCCCTAGGAAAGGACTGACCCACACACCTGTCCTGGTCAGCTGCTGCTGGTCACTGCTCCTTTGGCACCGCACCACGACGGGGCAGACCACACCCCTCAACCTGCCCCCAGCACACTCACACATGCGCATACACACACACTGCGCGCACACACACAGACAACCTGGGCAAACCACACCCCCCACACACACCACTACACACGCACCCACACACACCACTGCACACTACACACACAGCACACACACATACACACTAACACACAAGATGACCTGGGCAAACCACACCCCTCAACCTAGCCCCAGCACATACGCGTGCACACACACACAGACCCTGAGGCAGGCACACACACACACACCTGAGACACACACATAGACCACACACATCCTGAGGTGCGCGCGTGCACACACACACACACACACACACACACATACACACCCCACCCCCAGGCCCTGCACAAAGGCCTCCATCCTGGCCTGAAGTGCATTGCTTGGCCCTTACTAGGGGCCTGGGGGTAGCAACACACAGGGTGCCCTCAGCAGCCTGTTTTACAAGAACACAGCAGGGAGGGCACCTGCCTCGCACACAGCTGACCCAGGTCTGAGCCCGGCAGCCCCCAGGAGCCCCTGAGCCCCACCAGGACTCAGCCCTGAGCACTGCCGGGTGTGTCTCAAAAACCCTAAAAAAAAGAAATACTAAAATTCTAAAGTGCAACCATAGGGTATTCATCAAACCTTGCCCCCACCCAGACTCCCCTCTTCCCCTCCGGCCTGCTCCCCAACCCCTGAGGATGGGCCTTGGTGCCTCAGTTTCTCCATCTACAGAATAGGGGAAACATGTCCCCACTCTTAGGGCACGGGGCTATGGAGGGGAGGGCGGAAAGAAGAGCTTCAGGTCCAGGGCGGGGGAACAGAACGTCCCTCTGGTCGCCCCTTCCCGGGACAGGAGCTTGAGACCTTGTGGATTCGGGGTTCCAGCCTCGCCTCCCCAAACTGCTTGTGAGACAAGACAGCCGCGCACACACAGTTTCCGTTCCGAACCCTGGTGCCGACATTAGCCCCGAGCAGCAGGCGGAGGTGCCCGGTTTCACGGGAGAGGACTGCAGGCCGCGGGCAGCCCGGGGACAGCGCCTGCCTCAGGTCCGGCGTGATCAAGCTTCCAGAGGTGCTTCTCTGTCGCGGGCTCCCGAGACTGCGTCAGGACAGAGCCTCGTTCCCAGCCAGCACCCCAGGGCAGAGGAGGCACCCTGGACCCGGGTGCTGAGGGAACCCATTCGTGAGCTCCAGCATTCGACAGCCCCAGGGTGGCGCTCAGTGGTCAGAGCAGCTGCCGTGCGGGTGAGAGCCGGGCTGGATGGCCCACTCCGCACCCACACACAGACGCGGCCGCGGAGACGGCGCCAGGCACGCCAGCTTCGCCAACAGGGACCCCAGATTTGCTCCCCAAGCCCGCCTGGTCCCTGAGCACTGCCAGGAGGCACCACGTCCCCACCTCTCCCCAGGACTCTGTGCTCGGTACTCACTCCTGGTGGTGCGGGGGGGGGAAATGCAGCAGCAGGGATCAAACTGGGGGGGTCTACAGGTCAAGGGGAGAGCCCGACCACCTCTCCACCCACCTGCAATGCAATTGAAAGTTGATACTCCCATCTCAGTGCTCTAGTCTGAGCTGAGCACTGGAAAGAGGGTCACAGGCATACCCAGGGTCAAGGCAACCGCCTTGTTGGATTTCCTGTCGTTGTCTTTTTTTATTCCCTTTTTGGGTCACATCCAGTGATACACAGGGGTTACTCCTGGCTCTGCACTCAGGAATTACTCTTGGCGCTGCTCGGGGGACCCTATGGGATGCTGGGAATCGAACCCGGGTCAGCCACGTGCAAGGCAAACACCCTCCCCGCTGTGCTATCGCTCCAGCCCCTGCTGTCACTGTCTTAAGTTTCAGGGAGACTTGTTTGTTTCGGAGCCACACCTGGCCATGCTCAGGGCTCTGTGCTCAGGGATCACCCCTGGAGGGGCCAGGGCTAGCTCCCTCCCCGTGGCCCCGGTCACTGCAGGGTTCCCTGCCCGCCACCCTCTGGGTCCCGGGCACAGGGGTGCTCAGCACCTCCCCACCCCAGATCACCCCCCCCCCCAGACATCACAAGTCTCCGGGAGCCTCATCTCCCGCAGCTGCTAGGAGAGAAGCCACGAGAAACGACAAGCATCACCGGGGCACACCGGCCGGCCCAGCCCTGAGCACTCACTCCAGGAGCACCAAGCCACAGGACAAAGGTGGCCCCATCCGTGTCCGTCCCTCTCTCCGTCCCTCTGTTCATTCCGGCCAGATGCCGACGCCCCCCCCCCCGGGCCCGCGGCACTTTATTTCTGCCCAGTTTATCATCGTGACCGAGATTAATACGATCAGGGCCGGCAGCCACCGAGCACGCGGCCCTCCCCCTCCCCCGCCAGACGGGCACCGAGCACCCCTCGGGGAGCTGACGGGGTAGGGGGCTCGCACACGCTGGGGGGAGGTCTGAGGGCAGGCATGACCCGTGACCTGGGGAGGCAGGGCGAGAGCAGATCTGGGGGCGGGAGCACTAACTGCAGGGACAGCGTCAGTCTTGCACACGGCCCACCCGGGCCCCATCCCCGGCCTCCCACAGGGCCCCTGAGGACCGCCAGGAGGTCAGGAGTCAGCCCTGAGCACTGCTGGGTGTGACCCCGGGAGCCAACAATGAAAGGAGCGGGTGTGCCTGGCTCTGGGGCAGCCCCCCTTCCTGCCCGCGGCCACCCGGCCGCCCAGGTCCCTGCAGCCGGGGCAGGGCCCTCTCGGGGGAGGCTCAGCCTACCAGCCGGTCCACAGAGTTATTTCCGGGGGCCCACGAGGACGCACCAGACGCCGGGCTCCTGCCCACCACCCGCAAGGCCCCGAGTTCGATCCCTGGCCACGCTGGGCTGGACGCCGCGGAGGAGGGCAGAGCAGCCGCCGCATGGAGACGGGGCTCCCCCCCCCACCCCAGCTTCCAGAGGGAGGGGAAGAGAAAGAGGCGTCTTAGCTGCCAGAACTTTGGGGGTGCTGCCGCCGAGTTTGGGGACTCCAAGGGGGCCTTCAGCGAACCGCAGCGGCAGACAGCACCGCGGGGAGGCGTCTGCCTGCCCCACGCAGAGCTGACCCGGGTTCCATCCCCGCAGCCCACAGGGTCCCCCGAGCCCCAGTGCAGAGCCAGGAGCCAGCCCTGAGCACCGCCGGGTGTGACCCCCAAAACCGAATCAAAAAACCAACACTGCCAACCCCCGTGCCAGCACGTGCGCGGTTCAGGGACCACTGGAAAGACAGCACGGCCAGGGGCTCCGCACTGGCCGGACCCCAAAAGCCCCCCACCCCAAAGGGCCCGCGCTGAGAGAGGGGCCGTCCAGTCTCCCCAGACACCTCCTCCACCTCTGGCTCATTCCCGTCCTCTCTACCCCCCTCCCCTCAACGATGGGTCCAAGGGTCGCGGGGGTGGGGTGTCCCTGGCATACCACGCGTGTCACCTTGGGCTTCGGGTCGGCTGGACACCCAGACACCCAGGTCCCTCTCGGACCCTCCCTCATGAGTTACTCGATGGGGTGCTTTTGCCGTTTTCCACATGGGGAAACTGAGGCACCAAGCAGCACCCAGGACCCCCCAACCCCCCCACGTCCTGCCCACCCTCCTGAGCCCCGACCACTCCCCAGGGCAGGACTTGCCCAGACTTGGAGAGCTGGGGGGCGGGGGGTGAAGGAGTCACTGTGTGTGTGTTTCGGGGGTCTCAGGAATGCCAGGGGCCCCCCTGGGGCCCGGATCCCGCCAGCGCCTGGCCCGTCCCGCCGCTGCCCAAGTGGGGCGGCCTTGATTAGCGGCGGGGAACGCCCCACTTTCCCAGGGCTGAGTCATGCCCGCCTTTCTTGGGCCGGGAAAGGGGGGAAGAGGGGTGCCCCCCACCAGGCAGGCAGGCAGGACCCGGGACCCCACAACCCAATGGGCCCCTAACCCTACAACAGGGTGGGGGGATACCCCCCAGTTGTTACTCCCTGTGGGGTCCACGACACATAGCACAGCCAGAACGGTGGCCAAACTCGAACCCGCGCCCAGGCGCTCCCCTTCTCCCAAGAAGGCGGCTGGAAGCCCCCCAGGGCCCCACAGTGGCCCAGACTCCCAGGGAAGGGGGTACCGCCGGGACCCCGGCATGTGGGGGGCGGAGGGGGGTGTTCCGGGGTCTCCCCAGGCTATGCTCTGTGCCTCACTTGCCCTCTCTGCACGGATACACCAGCAGCGGGGGCAGGGGAGGGTCTCGGGCGCCTGTTCAGGAGAAGCTGGCACCACGGTGGCCGCGTCTGTCACCGCCGACACCCCCTCATTAGCCGATCACCGGGTTAATCATGAGCGAGTGAAATTACACACAGACACCCCGGCTGTCTGCACCCCCACCCGCACTGCAGCGGCTTCCAGGGGGTAGGAGGGGTCCCCAGCCAGGGGGCCAGAGGGTGGGGCGGGGGGCCCTGAGGGTCCTGGGAGCAAAGGCTTGGCCCACCCAGGTCCACCCAGGCCCACCCAGCAGCAAGCGAGCAGGGATATGGACAAGCTCCAGGGTGCCAGGCTGGGGACAGGGCAGGTGGGGGGGAGTGGGGCAGGGTCAGGGGCCCACCCAGAGACCAAGGTCAGAGGCAGAGAGAGAGGGAGGGAGAGGGAGGAGAGGGAGGGAGAGGGAGAGAGACGCAGCCAGGCATCAGAGGAAAAGTGAAATTTTCAATCCTGCAGCAGGAATATGGGGGGGATCGGGACAGGGGGGGGGGCTGCGGCTTCCTCGAAGGATCTAAGGCAGAGATGTCAGTCACAAAACAGGGGCTAGAGCACCGCGGGGAGCACTCTGCCCGGCAGGCAATCAGCCTGGGCTCAATCCCAGCACCCCACAGGGCCCCCCAAAGCCCTGCCAGGAGAGATCCCCTGAGCCCTGCAGGGCTGCCCCCCCAAAACCAAAATAAACACATAAAATCAAATCACAACACGCCCATGCAAGGCAGGCACGCGCGCACACACACACACACACACACACACACACACACACACACACACACACACACACACACACACACACACACACACACACACACACACACACACCCCGAATCAAAATAAAACAGCCACCACAGAAGTGGACGGGAAGGATGGGGGGGCTGGGACCCAGAAACCGGACCCAGAGATCCCCCTAATCTCAAGCGTTAAATTTATGGGCGTCCCTCAAAGACCGAGCAGGGGGCACAGCCCCCCGCCCCCCAAGTGTGTTTTATCTTCAAGGAAAAAAGTCCCATTGATCTCCAGAAGAACACAGAAGCTTTTGGAATTGGAGGGGTAGGGGTACAGGAGAGGAGACGCAGAGCAAGGGCGGAGGGGGGAGAGAAAGGGAGGGAGGGAGGGAGGGAGGGAGGGAGGGAGAGAGAGAGGGAGAGAGAAAAAAGAGGGAGAGAGAGGGAGAGAGAAAAAAGAGGGAGAGAGAGAAAAAAGAGAGAGAGGGAGAGAAAGAGAGGGAGAGAGAAAGAGGGGAAAAGAGAGAAAGAGAGAGAGAGGGAGAGAAAGAGAGAGGGAGGGAGAGAGAGGGAGAGAAAGAGAGGGAGAGAGGGAGAGAGAAAGGGAGAGAGGGAGAGAGAGAGGAAGAGAAAGAGAGGGAGAGAGGGAGGGACAGAAATAAAGCGCTGCGACTTCAGGCCTGGGGTGGGGTGCGCCATGAATCACATCCCGCCAGCCCCCCCTTTTCGCTCGTTAATTTTCGCCTTTGATTCCTCCCTCCTGACACGCGAGCCCGCCCCCTCCCTAGACAGAAACCTCAGGGCTGGGCGAGGCCTGCAGGCGGGCGGGATGTGGTGTTTGGGGCTTTTTTTTTTCTGTCCTTAAATCAAAGCCAGCAGGGGTGGTGCGGGGAGGGGGGTACCCACAAACTCTCCTCTCTGACCCTTGAACCTGGGGGGTGATCAGCAGGACACTCACAGCCTGTGACCCCCAGGAGACGCAGCCTTTTCTCCTGTGCCCGCCCCCTTACCACCCCCCCAGGCCCCCAGCCTCACGCAACCCAGGGCAGGGACAGAGCCGGCTGCAGTCCCCCCCACCTCATCCCTGTGGCTTCGCCCGAGGGGGCCCTTCTTCACCTTGCAAATCCTGGGGGGAGGGCTCCCCACCCGGGAGGATGGAGGGACCTGGGCGGTCGCCCCACCTCCTGTGAAAAGCCAGAGGCGGCCCCCCTCAGCACCCACCGACACCCCCTCCCCGCCGCCTCGAGAAAATCCAAGGCCTGCCTGGCCCACCACACCACCCGCCACCCCCTCCCCAGAACCTTCCAGCACCCTGAGAACCCACAGATGCAAAGAAATCACTCCCGCCTGAAAACACGAAGCGCTGTCAATTACCCCCAAACCTGCCGGGTTATAAATATCCGCCTTTATTTTTAGGGTTTTCCTCCCCACCCTCAACTCTCTCGACGACCCCCCCGCACCCCTGCACCTCGGCGCCACCCAGTGAAATCAGGGGCCGCAGGTGAACCTGGGGCCACGGGGCGGGGGGGGGGAAGTTGGGAGGGGGACCCACCCTTGGCCCCCATGTTTCTGCTGGACGGGAACAGCGGGCAGGGGTGGGGGGGCTTGGGGAGGGGATCTGAGTTCCCACCCCAGCAAAGAGCAGAAGGAGAAACCGTGACGGGAACAGGGGTGGAGGTCCTGGCAATCTAGGGCGCCTCTGACCCCCAACGTGTCTGGACAAAAAAACCTCCTTGGGCAGGTGGGTGGGTAGGTGGTCGCAGGGGCTGGGAGGGCAGGGATGGGGGAGCCCGGAGAGCGGTGCAGACCGATGTTCTGTGCCCACGGCCAGCAGGGCAGGACCCAGGCAAGACACAAGTGCCTGGCACTGAGGGATGGGACGGGGAAGGGGGGAGGAAAGGGAGCCCCCCCCCAGCATGGTCCAGCACGGAATCCACGGAGCACTCCGGGATGAAGGCATCAGCATCATGGAGGCGTGACAGGACCATGCCAGCCAGCCCCCCTCTCCGACCCCCACCCCCGCCCCTGGGGGGTGCAGATGTCATTGGCCCCAGGTGGAAGGAATTAAAAGTGGCGCATGAGCTCACCTCACCAGGTAGCCCGGGTCTCCCGCGACCGTTTTGTTTGCTCGGGGCCAATTAAGATCAACTCTCAGGGGGGGGGCAGGAATAAGGAGGGTGGCCGCCCCCTGGGGGGCGTGAGGGGGGCGACCCACCCCGTGCAGAAGTGCACCGTCATGATAAGCAGCCCCTCTGCCACACGCACAAGGGGTGGGGGTGGGGGGGCGCAGGGCCCGGGAAGGAGAGAATGGACAGAGCTCCAGATGCCGGGCGCCAGCCAACAGGGGTCCGGGATTTGGGGGTGAAAAGCAAACCGGCCCCCCAGCCGCGGCGGCCGGCCCGCCTTTCCCAGCCAAAGTATCAGCTGGCAGGAGAAGAAAGGGAAGGGACAGAAGGCAGGGGGAGGGGCCGCCAAGGAAGGGGGGCGCTGGGTGGGGGAGGGCTGCATGCAAGGGGAAAGATCCCCCGCGGCCCCCACCCCCTTGGCCCCCAATAAAGGCGCTGGCGCTGCAGCTGGTGTCCCGGTCCCTGCGTGCTCCAGGACTCCGGGAACCGGGCGCCCGGAACAAAGACGGGCCGGCCCAGGCCCCCCAGGGGCGCAGCGGGCGGGGGAGGGGCGCGCCTGAACCCCAACCCAGGCTAAGAGCAGGAAGGCCCCGGTTCTGGGAACCCGGAGGCCCCCTCCAGCTTTGTCAAGTCCTTTGGCTCTGCACGGACACCCCAAAGAGCCCCTTTTCCTCCTCTGCCACGGGCGGGGGGGGGGGGCCTGGATTCTTCTTCTTTGAGGGGCTGGATGGGAAGCAGAAAGGTCCCCTCCTGCTTCCTTTGAAGGGTGGGGGCGGCCGCCGGCAGCTTGAGGAGGGGCACGGGGCTGGCGGCGGAGTGCGAGAGGGAGGGGCGCCCCCAGACAGAGGCACTGGGGAGCCTGGAGAATGTGGGGCGCCCGGCGCGCGGCGGCCTGTTGCGGGCGCTGGACCGTCTGGCCCTCCCGGGGCAGGGTCGTGCAGGAAGAAGGGTCCAGATTTTGGGGGGGAGGGGGGCGGGGGAGGTGTGACTGAAAAATAATTGCACTTGGCAGGTGGGGTGTCCCCCCCCATCTGAGAATTTTGGAGAGAACGCGTTTCAAAGGACACTCCTTGATTTCGGGAGGGGGGTCGCTTCGGGAAGGCCGGTCATGTCCAGGGTTGGCGGGGAGCCGAAACGGGGAGGGGGGGACCCTAAATGTGCAGCGATGCCCATAAGGAGTAGTGAACTTGGCAGCAGCCCGGCCGAACCCGTGCGCCCAAGACACAGACGGGCAAAGTCCGGGGGGGGGGCGGCCCTCGGGGAACGCCCCCCCACCTCAACGGCTCCGCCCCGGATGACGTCACCGCCCCCTGCCCCCCCAAGGGGGGCTCCCAGGGCATGCAGAACCCGTGGGGCCCGGCGACTCCCGGGCTGGCATCCCCTCTCCCGGGATCCCCACGGGGCCCCTCACAAGTGCCGAGGCGGGGAGGTCGGGGAGCGGGTGCGCGCGCGCGCGTCCGCCCGAGTCCCAGGGGCTGGGGGCTGAGCCTGGCACCGCCATGGGGCTGGGAGGGGGTGGGGAAGCTGGAAACGGGGGCGCTGGGGCTTCGGAAGGGTGGGGCGAGGCCAGCGTGCTGGAGGGGCGACCCCCAAACACAGACACACACACCCCGCTCCGCATTCGCCCCCCAGAAATCCAGGCGCCTGCAGGAGACGGGGGTTCGCAGGGCCACGGCGCCCTGCGCGCACCGACGCGCTCCCCACACCCGGTGCAGCCGCTCGTCCAGGGCGGCTCTGCACTCCGGGGCGCCCCCCACCCACAGCACCCCCACTTTGCATGCACGAGCCAAGCCGGGGGTGGCAGGGGGTACCCTGGCCCGGGCGCCCACCCGGTCCGCGCCGCTGCCCGGCCCGCAGCAGCCCGGGGTGGTGCAGCCGGCGGCTGAGCTGGGCAGCTTCCAACGCCGCGCTCGGGGCCCCGCGCGCCCAGCCCCCCTCCCCGGGCTGCGCCCAAGCCCCCCGCACCCCACGCCGGGCTGCATTGTTCGGGCTCCAGCATGCAGCCGCGCACCCCCCGGGTGCACAAAAGGCGCTGCGTGCACAAAGCCGGCGCGCTGCCCACTCTGCCGGCCCCGAGACCCTCCCCCGCCTGGACACCGCCTCCGCGCGCACCCCCACCCCGGCCACCCCAGGGCTCGCGGAGGGAGCGTCGGGGGGCCCCGTACCTGCAGGCCGGCTGCTCTGGGTTCCCCCGGCTCGGCCCCGCTTCACACCCCGGCCGTGGCATGGGAGCGGCGCGGACCCGAGCGGCCGGGCAGCCGGGGCGCACGGGCGGGCGGCGCGGGGACACTCACTGCGGCGCGCGCGGCCCCCCGGCCGCTGACGTCACCTTTGCCGCCGCCGCCGCCGCCGCCGGGGGGCGGGGCCCGGCCGCGCACGCCACTGCGCAGCTGCCAGCGCGCCACGCCCCCCTCGACCAATGGGGCGGCGCCGCTGCGGCACGTGACCCGACGAGGGGCGTTTCAAGGGCCGCGGGAGCACGTGGGGCGGCCAGGGCGCCCGGGGAGCACGTGGGCGCGGCGCGAGGCCACGCTCTCCCCTCCCTTGTCCGCGCCGACCCAGGGGGCTCGGTGACCTTTGTGGGGGTGCTCCCAGAACTATTGAGTTATTTATCTTTGAGACAAAGACAATGAATTTTAAATAAAATACAAAACCATAAAACATACAAATTAATGTTTAAATAATATAAAAATTAACGTTTAAAGATAAAATATGAAAATTATTTTTAATTTGAACTAAAATATAAAAATAATTTTAACAATATACGTTTAATTAATGCGTTTTAAAATAAAAATATACAAATTTAAAATGTTGAAACGGGCTAGGGCGATAGTACAGTTGGTAGGGTGTTTGTCTTTCATGCGGCCGACCTGGGTTCAATCCCCAGCATCCCATCTGGTCCCCTGAGCACCGCCAGGAGTAACTCCTGAGTGTAGAGCTAGGGGTAACCCCTGAGCATCGCCGGGTGTGACCCCCCCCAAATAAGAGCAAAAAAATAAAATGTTGAATCATTTTAAAATAAAATAAAAAAGAAATATAAAGCAATATGAACGTGAATTTTTAATAAATATAAATAAAATGAAATATAAAATATTAAATTTTTTTTGCCTTTTGGGTCACACCCAGCCATGCACAGGGGTCACTCCTGGCTCTTCACTCAGGAATTACTCCTGGCGGTGCTCAGGGAACCATATGGGATGCTGGGAATCGAACCCAGGTCAGCTGCGTGTAAGGCAAACACCCTACCTGCTGTGCTATCACTTCAGCCCCATGAAATAAATTTTAAAATAAAATTAATTTTAAAATAATTTCTTTTAAGAGAAGCCTTTAATTTCTTTTGTGATTTGGTCATGCTCAGGGGTTACTCCTGGCTCTGCACTCCTGGACGTGCTCTGGGGATCCTATGAGATGCTGGAGTATCGAACCAGCCCCTACAATTCCATTTAAATCTGGGCACTAGAGAGATTATAAGTGGGCAGAGCTGACCTGGGTTTGATCCTGGGCACCCCATAGGGCCCTACCACCCCAGCACCTCGGGGAGTGGTCCCTGATGCAGAGGCAGGAGTCAGCCCTGAGCATGGCTGAGTGTGGCCCTCAAAACAATAAGAATAAGGGGCTGGAGTGATAGCACAGCGGGTAGGGCGTTTGCCTTGCATGCGGCTGAACCGGGTTTGAATCCCAGCATCCCATATGGTCCCCTGAGTACCGCCAGGGATGGTTCCTGAGTGCACAACCAGGAGTAATCCCTGTGCATCGCCAGGTGCCACCCAAAAAGCAAAAAAATTAAAAAATTAAAAATTTAAATAAAAAAATTAAAAAAACAATAAGAATAAGAGTAAATCCAGGGGCTGGAGCAATAGCACAGCGGGTAGGGCGTTTGCCTTGCATGAGGCCAACCCAGGTTCGATTCCCAGCATCCCATAGGGTCCCCCGAGCACCGCCAGGAGTAATTCCTGAGTGCAGAGCCAGGAGGGCATTGCACAACTGTGCATTGCCAGGTGTGACCCAAAAAGCAAAAAAAAAAAAGAGTAAATCCAGTCTGATCCAGGCGACCCAGCTTCCATGCTTCCGCCACCCCAGCTCCTCTTCGTTCGCTGCTTCTGTTCAGGCCTGACTCAGGGTCTGCTGGGTCCTGAAATAGTTTTCCCTGGAGACCTCTCTCTTCTTGGTTTTCCAGTGTTTGCTCAAACTTGTGGGATGAGCTCCCGATCATGGGGGCTGGCCCCCAGCCACTGCACGCGCTGCATGCTCTGCTCTGTGCCCCCCCCCAACCTTGTCGTTGCTCTGCTCACATCAGGTGTGGCCCAGATCACAAAACAAACTCCCCCCCAAGCCGAGAAGCCTGTCCACACGTTCCTACGCTCTGATTCCCAAAGACCCCAAACCAGCATGCCCGTTACCTAGAGGTGGTGTTTGCAAACTGTCATGAGCATTGTCTGTCTCCAAAGCAGCTAACCAGGGTGCCAAGGGCAGGGGCCCCCCTCGCAGAATTTCCAGTCAAGAATGTCGGTTTCCTGGGGAGAAGGAGGGGAGGGTTCCTTCTTGCAAAATTGTTGATTCATTTATCCCGAGCCAAGGATGCAGTCGTGAATAAGAGGCATTAACCGGGCCACAGCGCCAGGAGGAGGAAGTCATAAATAGGAGAGAGGATGAATAATTAAACAAGGTGCCTAAATTCAGCTCCGAGCTTCCCAGCGGCCAGTCAGGGGCCAGCTTTGCAGTACTGACTTCGTCCTGCCTCATCGCGCCCCTGACCTGGTCGGGGGCCATCTGGCCTTGGTGTTCTCATCCCAGCAATGGGTCGGCAGCCCCATCCAGAAGGCACAAATCGAGTCATCTCTGCCAAGTGGCTGAGCCTGGTTTCATGCACGCCATGCGCATCTCCTGCCCATGAAATGACTGTCTGAGCAGGAGTGGACATCACAGGAGCCTCAGTCCAGTCCCAGCCCCATTGACCAGAAAGAGCCCCCTGCCCCCTCTCCAGCCAGGAGTAAACCCCTCAGCATTGCCCCCAGTCAAGTCAAAATATAACTAGCCTGCTGCTTGCCACTGCAAAAATAAAATTGCCAGGGTAGGGGTCGGGGGTGGGGGGGCTGGAGTGATAGCATGGCGGGGAGGGCGTTTGCCTTGCACGCGGCTGACCCGAGTTCAATTTCCAGCATCCCATATGGTCCCCCAAGCACCGCCAGGAGTAATTTCTGACTGCAGAGCCAGGAGTAACCCCCGAGCATCGCTGGGTGTGACCCAAAAATAAATAAATAAATAAATAAATAAATAAATAAAATTGCTGGGCCAGAATGATAGCACAGCAGGTAAAGCGCGCAGGTAAAGGACTTGCCTTGCCCATGGCTGACCTGTGGTGGATCCCTGGCACCCCTTATGATCCCCTAAGCCTGCCTGGACCGACCCCTGAGCACAGAGCCAGGGTCAACCCTGAGCACCACCTGGTGGGATTCAAAAGCAAAACTGAACGGGGGCAGAGAGAGCAGTGGGTAGAGTGTTTGCCTTGTATGTGGCCAGCCTGGGTTCGATCCCTGACATCCCACTGGGTCCCCGGAGCCCCTCCAGGAGGGATCCCTGAGCACAGGAGTCACCCCCTGGGCATTGCCAGATGGGACACCCAAATCACAACCAGTGAATGACAGCCAGTCTGACCCCGAAGCATCCTTAGCTGCCGAAGGGACGCAGTGTCCGTCACCCACTGGGGAAGGCCAGAAGCCAAGCGGCTGGCCCCTGAATTCTGCTTAGAGGCTGTTGAAAGAATAACGATCCTGGGGCCAGAGCAAGAGGCCATTGGGGAGGGGACACGGTGTTTGGCTTCTACGTGACCCACCTGGGTTCGATCCCTGGCATACCCTTGGGTCTGCCCCGAGCACCACCAGGAGTGATTCCTGAGTGCAGAGCCAGCCCTGAGCATCGCTGGGTATGACCCAAAAGTAACCCAAATAAATAAATAAATAAATAAACAACAAACCAACCAACCTCCTGGCGTCCAGGGGAAGAGACAGATGATCCCGCAGGCCTGGAATAGCACTGCTCTGTTCAATGTCATTTCATTAACATGTTGATGAGGAAGAAAGAGCCAAACCCCTGCCCGCCGAGTGGAAGGAGGCAGCGCTACCCTTGAAGGAGCTGCACGCCTGTCCAGGGCTTCAAAAAATAAAGAAAGAATCCTGGGGACAGAGTGATAGGACAGCGTCCGACTGAGAAGCTTCTGATGAAGCCATGCCAGGCTGGACTACAGAAACCAACTCTTCCCCGTCACCGGCAGAGTCCGCGTGACCCATCCCAGCTTTTTCTACCTTCCCTTCCTGGGGCTCTGCCCAGCCCTGGCTTTGCTGTATTCAACCACAGGGCCTTTGCACTGGTTGTCCCCGCAGGCTGAGATCCTTCCTGTTGCTCTCCCCAAAGCCAGGCTCTCTGCAACCTCGGGTCTCAGAGCACCCTAGTGCTGACGAGTCTCTTCCTCTTTGTAGCTGACAATTCTTCATTATAATGATTTTTATTTTTTGGTTTTGGGGGGCCACACCTGACAGTGGTCAGGGTTTACTCCCGGCTCTGCAGTAAGGAATCACTCTTGGAGATTCTCAGAGGGACCCTCTGAGGTGCTGGGGATCGAACCAGGGTCATCCACATGCCAGGCAAGCAGCCTCCCACTGTGTTATCTTTCCAGTCCCCCCATTATAATGATTTTATATATAACCAAGTGGCTTTTCCCTGCTCTGTCTGCTCATTCTAGCTCTGCCTCAGTTTACCTATCATCAGATGGAAGCTAGCGCCCCCCCCCCCCCCCGTAGCAGCCCAAGGCGGAAAGGCTTGGTCTATGTGAATAGTGAAAATAAGAAACCCACGGAAGTCCATGAATTACCCATAAAAAGCAAAGCAAGGGGCTGGAATGATAGCCCCAGCGGGGAGGGCACGGGCCTTGCACGTGACTGGCCCGGGTTCGATCCCGGCATCCCATAGGGTCCCCTGAGCACCACCAGGAGTGATTGCTGAGTGCAGAGCCAGGAGTGATCCCTGAGCATTGCCAGGTGTGACCCACAGAAGCAAAACAAAAAGCGCAGAACCTTCCAGTTTGATCCGGCAAAAGCGTTCGGGCGCCCTCCCAGGGGGTCGACCGAACCATCAGGATGTAGTGACACCAAACCGAACCTTCCAGCAAGCCAGATCTTGCAGGGAAGCCCGAGGGGCTGTTCTCTGGTGGGCTTAAGCCCCCGAGCCCCACTCTGGGGAACGCTCTCTCCTCTCCCCACCTGACGAGCCATAGGTCAGCCTCGCTGTTTGGGGGCAGGGAGAGTTCAACCCACACAAATTTCTAGCCAATGCCGCAACGCCAGCCTGGAAGGGGGGCGGGGCAGATCCTCCCTGCCCTCTGCTCTCCTTTCCGTGCTCGTCCCGCAATCCCCCTGAACCTGCTCATTGGCACTGCTGTTTTCATTGCGAGAAGCCCAAGGGGGCGTGGACGAGACGGCCCACTGCTGCAGAGGTCCAGGACGGCTCTTGTCATCTCCGCGGTCGTGTGCACGGGACTGAGCCTGCAAACCTCCGGGGCCGGTAGAACAGACTCGCCCCAAGCCCCAGACGTGGCTCTGGGCCACGGGTACCTCTAGACCCGTCACTTCCTGTTCAGTGCCTTAAGCCTCGCGCAGCAGCGCTGCAAGTTTGTCTGTTTTTCGAGAGGGTGTTGGTTTTGGGGTCAAACTCAGCGATGCTCAGGGGTTGCTCCTGACTCTGCACTCAGAAATCACTCCCAGTGGCGCTCCGGGGCCCTATGGGATGCCAGGGATCGAACCCGGGTTGGCTGCGTGCAGGGCAAGTTAGTTAGGGAAGGAGAAGCCATGTGCTTTCGTGTGGCACATTTTAACCTTTTTTTTTTTTTTTGCTTTTTTTTTTTACTTTTTGGGTCACACCCGGCAATGCACAGGGGTTACTCCTGGCTCATGCACTCAGGAATTACCCCTGGCGGAGCTCAGGGGACCACATTGGATGTTGGGAATCGAACTTGGGTCGGCTGCGTGCAAGGCAAATGCCCTCCCCGCTGTGCTATCGCTCCAACCCCACATTTTAACCTTTTAAAAATCATTTTTATCATTTTTTCGCTGGAGTACAAAGAGGAGGGCGTCTGCCTGCCTTGCACACACCCCCTCCCCCAAGCCAGCCAGAAATGGTTGCCGAGCCCAGAGCCAGGAGTAACCCTGAGCACCAACAGGTGTGACTCCAGACCCCTCTTGCCAACAACAACAACAAAAAATGGTCTTGGAGGGGCTGGAGCGATAGCACAGCGGGGAGGGCATTTGCCTTGCACACAGCCGACCCAGGTTCGATTCCCAGCATCCCATAGGGTCCCCCGAGCACCTCCAGGAGTAATTCCTGAGAGCAGAGCCAGGAGTAACCCCTGTGCATGGCCGGGTGTGACCCAAAAAGAAAAAAAAAAAGGTCTTGGAGGTCATCTAGCAGACGCTGCATGTCCCTGGCCAGAGAGAACAGTCTCGACTCCCCAGCGAGCAGGAGGCGGCTCTATGCCTGATTGCCGAGCGTGAGCCTGGCCCGGCCCGAGCCTCCCTCTCCCCACCCCCGCTGGCGCCCCCTGCAGGACACCTGGCCTTTTTGGCAGCTACAGGGGGATTCGAATCCCAAACTTGGCCTGAGCTGCTGCCGCCGGCTCCCTGGCTGCCCACGCGCCCCCCCCCCCATCCCTGTTTTCCTTCCAGGAGAAAATTTCAAGCAGGTTGTTGGGTGGGTGCTGAGTTCCTGTCCACCTCCATCCCCGGAGCACTTGTGCCAAGAAGGAGAATTCTCATGCCAGGGCCCCCGGGGTTCTGGGGTCTCCTTCCTTCTCCCTCCGCTTTATCCTGTTGGCTCAGGTTCGCCCATTTTCCCCTGGACTCATTGTTTGTCCTGGCAAGGCCGGGGCTCCTGGGCGCAGCTGCTCGGCTGTTTCCACCCGCCCGTGTGTCTTGCCGCATTGTGTCCTGGCGTCCAGCTCCAGAGAGACTCGTCTCAAGTTTCTTTTTGAGGAACAAAACCCAAAAATGCTGACTGAAGGACCAAAGCCATGCTAAGGATTAAGACAGGACTTGATAAGCCCAGACACGCGGCCTGAGCAGACAGCACAGCGGGGAGGGCGTTGGCCTTGCACGTGGTCGACCTGGGTTCGATCCCTGGCATCCCACAGGGGAGGGGCATTGCCTGGTGTGGCCTCAAAATAGAAACAAATGGAGGATGTAGACACAGCCCCATTTCTTGGACAATGGGTTCAACGGTTTCTTTAGAACCTGAGTGAGGACTAGAGAGAGAGAGTCCAGTGGGTAGGGCACTTACTTTGTATGCGACCCACCTGAGTTTGATCCCTGGCACCCCATAGGGTCCCCCAGGCACTGCCAGGAATGATCCCTGAGTGCAGAGCCAGGAGTCAGCCCTGAGCACAGCTGGGTGCACCATCCTCCCCCTCTACCCCCCCTCAAAAGAAAAGACACTCTGAGTGATGCAACAGAATGGCCCATTTCACAGATGGAGAAACTGAGGTCCCCAGAAGTTCTGTCACTGACCCAGGGATAAGTCTGGCAAGAAAGATCAGCCCAAGAGCAGAAGCAAAGTTGTGGCTTTCATGGAAGGTCCTGCCTCTGCAGTTTTCAGATCCTGGACCAAAGACTCGGTTTGTCCTCTCCACCCCTTTATGCCAGGTCCTGCCACCGCCTCCAGGAAGCCCTCTGTTTCTCCCAACAAATTCTCAGTCCTATTTTAGTCAAGAAGAAAACTGAGCTGGGGCCTCAGAGGGGCCTGGGGCTCCAGCCATGGACCGCCCCCTCCACCCCCCTCACACACACACACACACACACACACACACACACACACACACACACACACACACACACACACCAGAGCCAAGCATAGCCAAGCATAGCAACGGGACCTGCCAGGTTAGACCTCTGAAAGGGACTAACTCACTTCATTTGCATACCATGTCCAGATGCATCTTGGGAACAGGCTGCATAGCCAGAGAGGAGGAAAAGAGGAAGTTCTGGAATACTGAGAAAGGCGGCCTGGGGGGGGAAAGGGCTTCTTTGGGTAAGAAATAGAACACTTAAAGCTGGGAAGTGAAGGCAGGAGGGAAATACTAATCACCCTATCTGCAGAGGGACCTGCCTTTTCCAGTGCTTAGGGGTCAGCGACCTTTCCCGTTTCTTTGGGGGTTACCTGGTCATGTCCTGTTTGATGCTTATCAAAAGGCAAAAGTGCTAATTTAAACACAGTCAAAACAGGAGGAACAGCGCTCCGCGGGCCTTATTTTAGCCCACAAGTAGGTAGTTGTGCTTATTTTGGTATTTCCCGGCTATTCTCCCCAACTGGTCGGGGGTTCCCCGGCGCAGGGCCGAGCCCCGCCGCCGTGCCCTGCCTGGCGCGGGATGGTTCTGGCGGCGCGCGGAGCCGTCGCCGGGATAAAACGGGAAAGTGCTAAATAAATCCCCTCGCCTCGTGTCCCAGTTCCCAGCTCCTCTCCGGGTACCTGGCACATTGGGGCCCAGGGGGGTGGATGTGGGGACGGTGGTTTGAGGGAAAGGGGGCTGGGGGGGGGTGTCTCTTCCCAGGCATGGGGACGGGGGCAGCTGGCACCCCTCCGATGCAGAGCTGGCAGGAACCCTGCTCCCCTCACCCCCCACAGTGCTCATGCCAACACTGTCAGAACTTTTCTTGGAACAGGCACCCGGATATGGGAGCAGGTGGCTTGGGGGAACGGGAGGGGGGATATCCTCAATATCTTCAACCCCAAACAACTGAAATTTCCATCTGATGAGTCTGGCGGGTGGGGGGAGGGGCAGAGAGCTCTCTGCACCGCCCACAGCTACCCATTTGACAGCAGGACAAACTGAGGGGAGGGACGTAGTTCATGGCTTGGGCGAGAGACAGGACTGGGTGGCGGCCTCAGGATCCCTCAGCTCCTTCTTCCCTTATTTATTTATTTTATTTGGGGGGTTAAAACCCGCGATGCAAAGGGGTTACTCCTGTCTCTGCACTCCAGAATCAGCCCTGGCGGTGCTCAGGGGACCATATGGGATGCTGAGAATTGAACCCAGGTCAGCCCCATGCAAGGCAAACACATCTACCTGCTGTCCTATGGCTCCGACCCCTCCTTCCTTCCTTTAATATGGAACCAGGGGCTGGCCTTGCACACAGACAACCTGGGTTTGATCCCCGGCACCCCATAGGGTCCCCGAGCCCTGCCAGGAGTGATTCCTGAGCACAGAGCCAGAAGTCAACCATCAAGTGTGGCTGAGCACCATCAGGTGTGGCTCCAACACAAAACAAAACAAAACAAAAATCAGAACCCAAGGGTTACTTATGGTCAACCACCATATGCTTAGCACATTTGTATGTTTGCTTTGGCTTGTTTTTGGGTCACACCTGACGATGCTCAGGGCTTCCTCCTGGTTCCGCACTCAGGTATCACTCCTGGTGGTGTTCAGGGACCCTAGGGGATGCCGGGGACTGAACACAGGTCGGCTGCGTGCAAGGCAAACGCCCTCCCTGCTGTCCTATCACTATGGCCCCAAGTACGTTTGTTTTATTCATCCAAATCACCGGGGTCCCGGTGGCTGCCACCTGCTAGGAGGTGGCCGGCATCCCCGTAGTCCCTCCGTCTTTGCTCTGGCGCCTGCAGCCCTGACCCCATCCACTGTGTCCTGGACTGAGGGGACACCTGTGCTCCCCGTCCCCAACAGGCCTGCTCCTCCTCGCCTCACTCTGTGAATGGTGCCTGCTCCATTCTGAACCTTGGCAGGAGTCCCTGGGGGGCTGAGTCAGAAACCCCGATGACATCACTCCCAGGGGGCCCGGTGGAGGCTGCCAGCCACTCCCAGAGCGCTCTCGATTTTGTCAATGCCCTAATGATAACCACAGACCCCTGAAGACCAGAGCTAGATGTGTCCGGAGAAGTCACATTTCCAAAGCACACTCTCTGTTCCTCACACAGTTCCCCATACTGTCCCTTGGGAGAGCCGTCTCTGTTCCAGACACTGTTCCCTGCACCTTCCCATCACCCCCTCACCGGCTCTGGGAAGGTCTGGCCCCTTGGGTGAGGTGCGAAGAGTCAGAACCAGCCCGGGCCACTCTGCAGAGCCAGAATCAGAAACCACATCTCTGTGACGTCCGGTGGAGCTGAGTCGAGGCCGGCCTGGTGATATCCCCTCTCTCTCACTCCGTCACCACTCACAAAAAGATGAGGGCCAGGGCCAGAGCCATAGCACAGCAGGGAGTGCGCTGGCCTGGCACATGGCTGGCCCGGGTTCGATCCCAGCATCCCGCAGGGTCCACTGAATCCCGCCAGGAGTGATCCCTGAGCGCTAAAAACAAGCATATAAATGAATAAAAATCCAGAACCTGGGGCTGGAGTAATAGCACAGCGGGTAGGGCGTTTGTCCTTGCACACGGCTGACCCGGGTTCGATTCCCAGCATCCCATATGGTCCACCGAGCACCTCCAGGAGTGATTCCTGAGTGCATGAGCCAGGAGTAACCCCTGAGCATCGCCGGGTGTGACCCAAAAAGAAAAAAAACATCCAGAACCTGGGCCATCTGGATTTCCCAGAATGGGCCCCCTGCCCTTCACACACACAGGCTGGCCTTTAAAGGGGGACCCTCACTCCAACCCGGCATGGCAGAGGCCCCTGACCGGAGACGATAGTCAGTGTTGGGTCACTCTCTTCTCCAATCTGGTCAGTCTCTGATTTTTAACTTTATCTCCTCTCCTTTGTCTTTCTTTCTTTGGGGAGGAGGGAAGGGGGGAGTCACACTGGGTGATGCTCAGAGCTTACCCCTGACTCTGCCCTCAGGAACTACTCCCAGCAGTGCTCAGGGACCCCACGGGGTGCTGGGGGTTGAATAGCAACCTGTCACGTTCGAGGCCAGCGCCCACCCCACTGTCCTGTCGCTCCGGACCCCCATTTCTTATTTTTAATCTTTATTTGTCATTTTTTATTTTTGGTGTTTGGGCCACACTAGGAAGTGCTTACTTAGGGCTGACTCCTGCCTCTGCACTCAAGGTGGTGGGCTCAAGGGACCATAAGGGGTATCAGGGCTCGAATCCGGGTCGGCCATGTGCAAAGCAAGCACCGAATCCCTTATACTGTTGCACCAGCCCCATCACACTCTTCTCTAGCTTCAGATGAACCCAACTTTTTTTTTTTTGTGTGTGTGTGTGTGTGTGTGTGTGTGTCTTTTTGGTCACACCCAATGATTCTCAGGGGTTACTCCTGGCTTGCACTCAGGAATTATTCCTGGTGGTGTACAGGGGACCATAGGGGGTGCCGGGGATTAAGCCGGGGTCAGCCTCATGCAGGGCGGGCACCTTACCCCCTGGGCTATGACTCCGACCAAACTCTACTATATATATATATATATATATATATATATATATATATATATATTTATGTATGTATGTATTATTGAATCGCCATGTGGAAAATTACAAAGCTTACAGGCTTAGGTCTCAGTTTTACAATGCTCAAACAACCATCCCTTCAGCAGTGCACATATTCCACCACCAAAAATACCCCAGTATACCTCCCCCCGCAGCGCCCCCAGCCCCCCCACACCCCACCTGTGTAACTGATAAATTTCACTTTACTTTCTCTTTACTTTGGTTACATTCAATATTTCAACAAAGAACTCAGTATTATTGTTTGGAGTTTCCCCCCTAGAATCAGACCTGCTGAAAAGGAAGCATTTGATAATCTGTTTTCCATTGCTGAGAATGAAGAGATATGAGGCCGCTATCACGACTGCGTGGATTTGGATTTCTGTATTTTAGTAACTAAGTCCGGGGAAATTTCTGGCAGAAATTGGATCATTGCAAGCTTGTATCTCTCATTAGTGGTCCTCATAAGCTGGCGGTCGCCACGCCCTGCCCCCGCCACGCCCGGCCAGGAAAAGGCAAGAGAGAAAAACCTTTCCCCTCCTGGGCAGGCATGGGGCTGTGGCTTAGTTCTCAGTCTGGAGACATTTCTGCAAGGAGCTGCCGGTACCCAAAGTAGTTTAGCTGGCCTCTGGGATCATGCTCGTGCAGCTGCGGAGAGGCCGCACACACACGTGTGGCACTGGGGTCACATCTCGGCGGAGAGCGGGCAAACCCTACTTTTCTAACTTCAGCAAAGTTCTCTTCATGAGGTTTCAAATAGGAAAAAGGGCCCCATCCCCTCCTCCCCTTTGCACTCTATACTCCTGTTAATCTAATCCACATTTCCCAACTTCTTTCCCCCCCCTTCTCCATGCCATTTTTCCAACTCTTGTTCAGGAGAGGAAAAAGTTAAAAGTCACTGATGCCATCCAAAGGGTGTGATTTTGCAGCCTCCAGACCATTCAGGATTTGAGAACCAAGTGATAGAGGAGAGAGAAAGCGCCGTTTGAAGAAGAAGGAGACTCGCTCGAGCGGGAATACAAAGAGAGACATTTCCTGTCCCCACTGGCGAGCTTCACCCGCGCTGTGAAGGCCGAGGCCCTCCAGAGGAGCGGCCGGCGCCCCCACCCCCACACACACCGTCCAGACACTCAGGGGGGAGCCAGGGAGGGCGACGCTCAAAGAGAACATAATTGCGCAGGAGTCGAAGCCCTTTGCTGGGGGCGGCCAGGCTGCGTCGAGGCTGTGGAGGAGACGTGGAGACTTGGTCCCCGACTCGCCCTGGGGTTCCCCCGAGACTGAGAGGGCTGGAGCACAGGGCGTGTTGCCTGAAACCGGAATTTTTTTTTCCGTGGGGAGTGTTTTGGGCTCACACTCGGCGGTGCACAGGGCCGACTCCTGGCTCTGCACTCAAGGACCACTCCTGGAGGGGCTCAGGGGACCCTGTGGGATGCTGGGGATCAAACCCCGGTCAGCCGTGTGCAAGGTAGACGCCCTCCCCGCTGTGCTAGCTCTTCGGGCCTGATACGGAGGCGGCTTCTGCTCCGAGAAAGTCCTCCGTGTCCTCCTGAAATGGGCAGGAGGGTGAAGCCTGGACTCAGCCAGCCGGGGTTCCACTGTGGGCGGGAATGCTCCTCCCCATGGCAAGGAGTGCTCCCTCTGTGCTGTCTGAGAAAGGACAGACATCTGTCCTCCATGCAGATCCTCTGCTGACTGTAGGACCGTGCATGTGTGTGTGTATGTGTGCATGTACATGTATGTGCATGTGTGTATGTGTATGCGTGAGCATGTGCATGTGTGTGCATGTGTGTATGTGCATGTGTGCATGTGCATGCATGTGTGCCTGTGCACACATGTACATATGCATGCATGTGCGAGTGTGTGCATGTGCATGTGTGTGCATGTGTGTGTGAGTGTGTGCGTGTGCATGTGCATGCATGTGTGTACGTGTGTGCATGTGTGCATGTGTGAGTGGTGTTGGCCTCCCTAGGGCACCTCCCCCAGGCTCTGCAGCTAAGACTCCCCTTCCAGGGTGCGAGGCAGTGCTACTGGCCTCCAGACCCCGGGCCCTCCAGCTCGGGGCAGACACATCCGGCTGCCTCTCGCACCTGGGCTGGTTGGTCTCTGAGCTGCCAAAGCCTTGGCCGTGTGCCGCCATGGCCCCACCTGGTGGCAGCGTGTGTGGAGTGGGTCGGGCCCAGATTCAATGGGGAAGGAGGCTGGGGCTCCCCCCACCCCTGGGCTTTGCTCACTTGCCTCCACCTGGGCCTGCCCGACGCCCCACTCCATGCCAACTGGCATGGGGACTGGACAGTCCGTCCGCCAGCCCTGGGCTTGCCCTCCCATTATCAGTTGCTCATGGCTGCAGGTGTGCGGAGCCCTTGGCACAGGGACGTCAGGGGCAGGGCAGAGGAGGGTTGGTTTTGGCAAAACAAAAAGGGGGGCTGGAGCGATAGCACAGCGGGGAGGGTTTTTCCCTTGCACGCGGCCAACCTGGGTTCGATTCCCAGCATCCCATATGGTCCCCTGAGCACCGCCAAGAGTAATTCCTGAGTGCAGAGCCAGGAGTAACCCCTGTGCATCGCCGGGTGTGACCCAAAAAACAAAACAAAACAAAAAACTTGCTTCTCATCTTCAGACAGACCACGTGGGGCTCTGTGCTCAGGGCTGACTCCTGGCTCTGTGCTCAGGGCTGACTCCTACTCAGAGATTATTCCTGGCAGAGTTCAGGGGGACCCTCCATAACTGGGGATTGAACATGGGTTGTCCATGTGCAAGCCCCAGAGATGCCTCTTGAGCAGCTGAATTGGAGTACAGAGGGCATTCAGGGGGCTGGAGAGCGGGTTCTGCAGGCAGGAAGCTCGGGGTCATTCCCTAGCATTCTTCTCTGAGTGCCACCTGGGAAGATTCCCTAGGCACTGCTCACTCAGAGAGCCCCCAAACAGGCAAAGAAACAAAACCCGCCAGAATTAGATCAGGTCTAACCCAGAACCGAAGTCTTCTGGAGCGGGGATGTTCCCAATCTTTTTCAAACAACACCCCCATTCAGTCTGCCGCCCACCAGGGTGGGTCCCTCCCTTTTCCTGTCTTTCTCCCTCTGCTGCAATCCTACAACCCCCATCTCTGTGCCTCCCACACACCTGCCCCCATCCTGCCCCAGGACCTTGGCACGAGCTGTGGAACTAAACCAAAATTCTGCAAACATTTGTCCAGACCCTTTACCTGGGCTCTGCGTGAGGTGAGGTAAAGCTCACTGTGTTTGTCAGGACCTGGTCACCGATTCCTAAAGGCTGAGTCACCTGGGAGCAAACCCCCTTGTTGGTTTTACCTGTCAAAGGCGAGCCAGCATCAGCTGCTCCTGGCTCAGCTTCAGCACCATGGACAGCGCCCAGGTCTCAGGGGCTCCATCCTGGGCACAGGACAGTCACTGATCAATTCTTTCTCCTCTGGAGGGGTGCACAGTGGGTAGGGCATTTGCCTTTGCACACGGCTGACCCGGGTTCGATTCCTCCTCCCCTCTCGGAGAGCCTAGCAAGCTACCGAGAGTATCCCGCCCGCATGGCAGACCCTGGCAAGCTACGTGTGGCGTATTCAACATGCCAGAAACAGTAACAAGTCTCACAATGGAGATGTTACTGATGCCGCTCGAGCAAATTGATGAACAAAGGGACGACAGACAGTGCCGCAGTGCTGGAGGGGTGCGAGGTTCAGATATCTCTGGGTTGGGGGGAACTGATGCCCCGCTGAGGCAGGTGCCCACGCTCTGGCCTGCAACGAGGCAAATGGACTGGCAAAGGTCAGTGCGTCTCGGGTGCCGCCAAGCTCCTGGCCACGTGCCAGTGTCACCCAGGCTGGCGGAGGTGCTGGGTGCAGCTCTGCCCTGCAGAGAGCAAGCCCCAGGGGGCCGCCTCAGTTGGGCTCCCCTTCTCTCCACCCCCACCCTCTCCATTTGCTTGCCTCACCCCTGCCGTCCCCTTGAAGCTACAGCCCCCCAGTGGAAAGGCAAGGAAGGTGCCACCAGCCTGCCTGTGACCCCCCCCCAACACCTATGCCCCTCCGAGTTTTAAATTTCTGTCTGCACCTTCTGTGCCCCTACCTGGCCCCGCGGGAGCAAGGCAGAACCAGCCATGCCTCACACAGGAAGATCTGGGGACCCTCCGCAGCGTGTTGATTGCTGTGCTGTCTGCGCTCGGGAAGGGAAGGGGGAAACCACTACAGATCCCTCCTCCGGGACTGCATAAAACGGTCTGGCTGGAGACCCCCAGGACTGCAAACAGGTGTTCCAAAAAGAAAAAAAAAACATGGGTACAGGCATCTATCTAGAAGGGCGTGGGAACAAGCATGGGAACGTGGAAACAGCCCAAATAGGTGGACAGGTGGGTGGACGGGCTTATGTGGATGGATGGATGGATGAATGGATGAATGGATGGATGGATGGATGGATGGGTGGGTGGATTGATATGGTCAGACAGATGGATGGATGGATGATGACTAGATGGATGGACAGATGGATGGATAGACACATGGACAAACAGATGGACAAGTGACTGGGTGGACAGATGAATGAATGGATGGGCAGATGGACAGATGGATGAATATGGATGGACAAACGGATGGATGGATGAATACTGATGGACAGATGAACAGATGGATGGATAGATAGATGGGCGTATGGATAAATAGAAGGGAAAAATGAAGGGGGCCCATCCAGCTAGCTTCTGGAACATTCTGCAGCTTTGAAGAGAAAGGACACTGTGATTCCCCACTACAGGACAGACAAGAGGCTCAGTGACGGGCCAGACACCCCAGCACATCATGGGGATTCCTTCGGGGAGGTCTCTGTACTCACCTGCTCGGAAGCAGACAGTAGAAGGGGACCCTCCCCTCAGGCAGAGGGGACTGTTTCCTGGGGACCCTCCCCTGGGGCAGCAGAAGTTTCTGGAGATGAAGGCCCCAGGCTGGGGGGGAGGATCTTCAGACTGAGTTGCTGTATAGACACTTGGACGCGGTTCAAATGATCCATTTTATTTTTTAAAAAAATGAATTTCAAAGGGAATGAAACATTGAAAGCATTGATCCACAACGGCACGGATAATTCTGGAAAACAGTTTATTCAATGAGGGCATCACACGCTCAGGGTCACCGGGTGGAAACACCCAGAGCAACCCCTCCCCCTGCTTCTGCAGACGGGAAGGAGGTGTGGGGGAATGTAGGGGGACGGAGGGGACTGTGGGAGCTGCCCCGTGAGGTTCCTTTGAGGATGGTGGAAAGTTCTGGAACTAGACAGTGGTGATGGCTGAACAATGGCGTGGCTCTACCTTCGGCCGCCGGATGGGATGCTCTTAAATGGGAGATGTGGTTGATTTTCCACGCGGTGTGCTCCACCCCCGAGACACGAGCAAGCCTGCTATCGGGCACCCTCAGCGAGCACCAGGAAGCCTCGGACAAAGTGAGCATGCAAGGGGCTGTTCCTGTCACCTGGAGTGAGCCCACCTCAGCGCCAAAAGGAGGGGCCAAGCCAGAATGCAGCGGGGAGGGCATTTGCCCTACACACAACTGTCCTGGGTTCAATCCCCGGCATCCCATAGGGTCCCCCAAGCACTGCTAGGAGTGACCCCTGAGTGCAGAGCCAGCAGTGACCCCTGAGCACTGCCAGGGGTGGGGAGAGAGAGAGAGAAAGGGAGAGAGAGAGAGAGAGAGAGAGAGAGAGAGAGAGAGAGAGAGAGGAGTTTAAGGGCCCACATGTTCTTGGGTCACACCCGCGGCGATGTACAGGGGTTACTCCTGGCTCTGCACTCAGGAATTATTCCTGGCGGTGCTCAGGAGACCATACGGGATGCTGATAATCGAACCCGGGTCGACTGCATGCAAGGCAAACACCCTCCCCGCTGTGCTATCGCTCCAGCCCCACTCCTTTGAGCTTTGGAAGGCAGAAAAACTTGATGGTTCCACACCCAGCATGTTGGTTGATTTGCTGTGTGACTTTGAGCCAGTTACTTAACCTCTCTGTGCCCCAGTGTCCTCCTTGACCAAACAGCCATGGTTGACAGCCACCTCAGACTGCTTCGGGGATGTCCCATCAATGGGAGGTGGGGGGAAGCCCCTCGTCCCCAGCACAGCTCTTCATTCACTTTCTCCGCGCGGGCTCTGCCTAGCTGAACCAAGGAATATCAGAGACTCGGTATTTGGGGAGCATGGTGCGGACGGCAGGTGGAGAGGGCTGAGCGCCTGGCAGCCGCCCCGCGGTTGGCGCCTGCCATCTCCAGACGTGTATGAGCTCACCCCTTCCCCTCCCGCTCCCAGCCTGGCCCCCTGGGGACAGAGGAAGTGACGCAACTTGGGGAAACCGGTCCCCGGGCCAGGGGCGCTCCCGCCGGCCACAGGGGTGGGGGTGGGGTGGGGGTGGGGTGGGGGTGGTGGACGGGCTTGGAGGCGCCTCCTGGCACTCGGTCTCAGGGGACCATGGAGGGTGGGAATCGCGCCCTAATTAGCATCTCGGAGCCTGTTGCCATGACATCAAGAGAAGGCACGGCTAGGGTGGCCTGTGGCCGGGGGATCCTGGGAGGGGCCCCAGCTTCCCCGCACACCCGCGCCCCTCGGGAGGCCGCTGCTCACAGCACATCGGGGGTCCTGCTCGGGCTTCTCTTTCCTTTCTCACCCAGTGAGTTGTTGTTGTTGTTGTTGTTGTTGTTGTTGTTCTAATTTTTTGAGGGGAGTCACACCTGGCGATGGTCAGGGCTGACTCCTGGCTCTGCACTCAGGAACCAACTCCTGGCGGGGCTCCGGGGACCCTTTAGGATGTGGGGGTTCGAACCCAGTTCGGCCTCTTGCAAGGCAAATGCCCTCCCCGCTGGACTACCGCTCCAGCCCCTCAAGTCTCCTCTTCTTGTGTGTTATAACTGTAGCACTGAAGCACTGTCCTCCCGATTTGCTCGAGCGGGCACCAGTAACATCTCCATTGTGAGACTTGTTGTCACTGGTTTTGGCATATCGAATATGCCATGAGTAGCTTGTTGTAAACTAGTAATAATAATAAAAATAATACAAGAGAAAAGAAAAAGAAAAGAAACCAGCTCCAGGGCTGAAGAAATAGTGCAGCAGGGAGGGCGTTGGCTTGTATGCAGCCGACCCACCCGGGTTCGATCCCCAGCATTCCATACAGTCCCCTGAGCACTGTCAGGAGTGATCGCCGAGTGCAGAGCCAGGAGTGAGCCCTGAGCCCCGCTGGGTGTGGCCCCCAAACCAAAATAATAATGAATTATAATAAAAATTAAAAGTCCCAGGACTGGAGCGATAGCACAGCGGGTAAGGCGTTTGCCTTGCACGCAGCCTACCCGGGTTCGATTCCCAGCATCCCCATCCCATAGGGTCCCCCAAGCACCACTAGGAATCATTCCTGAGTGCAGAGCCAGGAGTGACAGCTGTGCAATGCTAGATGTGATCCAAAAAGAAAGAAAATTAAAAAATTAAAAGTCCCTCGGGGACCTGCATTTCCCCTCAGACTACAGGACTCAGCGGGGACAGGCGGGCGGGCGGGTGACCGGCAGAGACTCTGTGTGTCACCAGGCACATGGACTTCCCCCACTTGCGGGATACCCCAGCTGTGGCCTCTCTGGGACCCGAGGGCCTGTCCACTCCCAGATCTCAAGGCGGACCTGGGTCAGGGCTGCAGCCCTCCCCTCCCCCCATCTAACATCTCGGGAACTTCCTCAGGGGACACGGGGAGCCTTTGGCACCGGGGCTGGCGGCCGGCGAGCCCCGGGAAGGGCAAGGTCGATGTCTATAATTGAATTTTCTCTGAGATAAAAATAGCATCTTTGTAATCGTTTAAATGGTGCTGAGGAAGGGAGGACAGGGGGGGGGGGGAGGGAGGGGGAGAGAGAGGAGGAGGGGGAGGGTCTGGCCCAGCTGACGAGCACCAACAGCCCTCCCGAGTTTCTCAGGCCAGTTTTCTTTTCTTCTTTTTTTTTTTTTTGGTGGGGGGGAAGCACACCAGGAGTAACTCAGGGCTGACTCCTGGCTCTGTGCTCAGAGATCATTCCTGGAGGTGCTTGGGGGGGTCCCGATGGGGTGCCGGGGATCGAACCTGGCTTGGCTGCATGCCAGGCTAGCGCCCTCCCTGCTGTCCCATTGCTCCAGCCCTAAAGTTGTTTTAAGTGTGGGACGGCGCAATGGCCAGCCCTGGGCTTGCTCCCCCCCCCCCCCCCGCAGCCCAGAGGGTCCCCGAGCCCCTCGGGGAGTGATCCCTGAGCACAAAGCCAGGAGGAAGCCCTGAGCATCAAAAATCAAAAAATAAAGATATAAAGTTACTCTAAGTGTGTGTGTGAGTGTGTGTATGTGTGTGTGTGTGTGTGTGTGTGAGAGAGAGAGAGAGAGTGGAAAACAGAGAGAGAAAGAGAGGGAGAGAGAAGGAGAAAGGCAACGATGATTCTTTTTTTTAATTTTTTTTTTGCTTTTTGGGTCACACCCAGCGATGCACAGGGGTTACTCCTGGCTCTGCACTCAGGAATTACCCCTGGCGGTGCTCAGGGGACCCTATGGGATGCTGGGAATCAAACCCGGGTCGGCCGTGTGCAAGGCAAACGCCCTACCCACTGTGCTACCGCTCCAGCCTTGCAACGATGATTCTATGACCTTTTCTCCCTGATTAGTCATTCCAGGACACCGCGCATCCCGGCACCCCCTGAACGTGGCTGTGAGCGCAGCACGGACGTTCCGTTTCGGTCAGCAACACGGGCACAGCACGCTCACCCTAAGTGCTCGCCAAAGGAGGATCAATTCAAAATAACAGTATGTGGCCATGCAAGAAATTACAACGTGTATAACCAAATTGGAAAATAGACAGTGAGATGACACACACATTTCCATGCTGGTGCCCTGGGCCAAGATGCTAGTCAAGTTTTATCTCTTTTTTATTTTATTTTTTTTAAGTGGGAGGTTTTTTGTTCTTTTTTGCATTATTGGCAGGAAAAGGCATTGCTGGTGGGGTGGGAGTGGGGCTGGCCGTGGCCCAAGAGTCTTTGTTTCCTGCCTTTCCCTTTGTTTCCCGGAGGGGAATTGGCCGCAGGCTCCGGCTCAGAACTTGTGAGACACCCCAGGGGTCGGACTCTGGGCCTCACACGCAAAGGACGACACTTTATTTATATATATTGTGTTGGCTTTGGGGGGTCACATCTGACAGTGCTCAGGGCTGACTCCTAGCTCTGTGCTCAGGGATTGCTCTTCGGGACTCGGAGGACCCTCTGGGATTCCGGGGATCAAATCCTGCTGGGCCAGGTGAAGCCAAGCGCCCTCCCTGCTCTCCCGTCACTCCCCCCCCTTCTTTCTTCAACAACAGGAATTGAGATTGTAGAGGGGCTCCGGACAGCACAGTGGGGCAGGCGCTGTCCTTGCATGCAGCCAATCCAGGTTCGACCTCAGAGAGTCCCCTGAGCACTGCCAGGAATAATTCCTGAGCACAGAGCCTGGGGTCAGCCCTGAGCACTGGTGGATGTGGTCCCCTCAAAACAAAGCAACACACATACACATACACACGCTCATGCACACACATACTCACACATGCACACACATACACACATGCACATACACACATACACACATGCACACACACGCTAATGCACACACACTCACACACATGCACACATATACCCACGCATATACATACACACAAGCTCATGCACACACTCACACACATACATGCATACACACATGTACACATATGCTCATGCACATACATACACACATGCACATGTACACACATACACACACAAGCATATATATACACACACTCACACACATGCACACATACACATACACACACATACATGCTCACGCACATACACATGCTCACACACAAGCACACATACACACATGCACACACACGCATACACATATGCACACACACCTAACATGCAGACACACATGCCACACATGCACACACATATACACATGCATACACATATGCATACACACACGCACACACATGCACACATATACACACACATATGCACACCTCATCCCACCCCTCATGCTCTCTCTGCCCGGGGCTGGTACACGGGCTGCAGGTGGTCCCGGCCCCTTCTCCCAGGCACTGAGGAAGGCGCAGACGCAGGAAGTCACTGTAGCCAAGGAAATGGGAAATCGAAGCCGAAAGAAATGTCGCTTTGCATCGATCCAGTGGCAGGGGGAGGGCAGTGGGAACGGGATGAAGCCAAACGGGAACAGAGTGAGGGGAGCAGGACTCGTGAACCCGGAGAACCGGCCCGGCCGCAGGCACGATCACGTGATGCTTCGGGACCGGAGCACGCGTGACTGGCGGTGTTGTGGCACACAGTGTGGCCGCGAGGCGAGGCTGCAGGCCTGGGCTGGCCCGCAGGACGCCCCTGGCTGGATCTTACAGCCCAGCGGGGCCCGTGGCTACAAGACACTTCATCCAGGGGCTGGAGCGAGAGCACAGCCGGGAGGGCGCTGGTCTCCCACGCGCCTGACCCGGGTTCGATCCCCGACATCCCATAGGGTCCCCCCACCCCTGAGCCCCACAGGAGTGATCCCTGGACACAGAGACAGGAGTCAGCCCTGAGCACCGCGGGGTGTGGCCTCGATGCAAAGCAAAGCAAAAGCACCCTCTGGTCTCATCCGCCTTCTCACCTCTCTGCCCCCTCTTCCTCACCTCAGGAGGTGAAGTTTTACTGGAGACCCCAAGAAGGAGCAGAAGAGAGTCAGGTGGACATATAAACGAAAGGGAAGGGGGAGGCGGGATGAAGGATCTCCTAAAGCAGGCCACAGTACAAGCAAAGGGCCTGGGGCAGGTGGGTGCTGGTAAACCGAAGAGCCAGGGGCCAGTGGTACTGAAGCCAGGGAAGGAGGAGAAAGCAGGAGAGGACAGGGTGGTTGTGCGGGGCTTGGCGGGGGTAGGGGTGGGCACCTTAGAGGACTGTGGACAGAGGTGGGCAGAGCGCAGGGCCTGACTCAGGGCTCATGTGCACCCTCTGCTGGCCGCTGTGGGGAGTCCAGGCTTACGGGGCGAGAGCTGGAACTGGATAAAACGCTGTATGTCCGGGTGTGGGGTACAGAGGCTGCACGCAGGGACGTGCTTCGGCTGAGAAAGATTTTTTTTCTGACCATCCCAGCCTCCCTGGCACGACCTGCAGCCAAGCAGAAGCCGGGGCGCCCCCTTCCCCACGGTTCCCCTGTGCACTGTCGCCCCTCCCCAGGTCCACGTTACTGGTATGTTTTCTACTGATAAGGGGCGGGTCACACCCGGCAGTGCTCAGGGGTCACTCCTGGGGGTGTTAGGATGCACCTTGATATGGAAACAGAGACCCCCCAGGGCTCCTCAACGCTTGGCACCCTGGTCTTGGCAGGGAAAGAACAAGCAAACACAGGTGTGGGTTTTGCTCCAGGGGAGCCACAGATCCTGGTTTGGGATGAGGCAACACGGCCAGGGTGGGGCGCTGGAGGCTGGGTGGTGCAGGATGCATAGGAGTTTGTGAGCTGGAAGGGCATTCTGGACAGGGGGAACAGCCTGTGCAAAGCTTCCTCTGCTCCTGGCTGCTGTGACTCGCACCAAATGCCTTGCTAGCCCCAAGCTGCATCCCCCACCCTCCGCTCCCTCCACCCTGCAGAATTTAGAACCGTTTCGCCAGAATGGCCTGGGCCGGATGGAGAGGGGTGAGAGCAGGTAGGACGCTCACCTTACAAGCGTCTGATCTGGATTTGATCCTGCGGGTCCCTTAAGCCTGGCCAGGAGGGATCCTTGAGTGGAGAGCCAGGAGTCAGCCCTGAACTCTGCTGGCTGTGCCCCACATCTGAGGGGAAAAAAAAGGAGGGAACTGAGCTGAATAATTTGCACCTTGCACCATGGAGCATTGGGCATGAGGACAGATGCGGGATGAGCGTGAGCGCCCCCAGAGGACAGATGTGAGATGGGCGTGAGCGACCCCTAGAGGACAGATGTGAGATGGGCGTGAGCGACCCCCAGTGGAGAGATGCGAGAATAAGCGTGTGCGCCCCCTAGAGGACAGATGTTTTCTGCTTGCCTCAGATGTGCATGGCCACCAAGACTTCCCTTGGGTGAAAACGGGGAGGGGGTAACACGTGCCTACTTTCCAGATGAGAAGAGTGAGGCCGAACCAGAGAAGTTTCTTTTTCCAGTTCCTGCTAGAAGACTGGGATCCAGGCAGCCTCCTCCCCCACCGCAGCTGGGCCACACACCTGGCTCTGCTTTGAGCATGCCCGGTTGCAGCATGCAGAATGCTGGCTTTATTTCACCAGCACCTGCGACTCTTCCACATCAAACGATTAACTGCGCCTTTTCTATGCGGCCCGCTGTCTAATTGTCCAAACCGTGGCGCCTGTAATTCAAACCCACACTTCTTAATTGTCTTCCCCCGAACAATTAGTCGCTTGTTACAGACGACGCCGCAGTCGCCCGCGCGACTCTGTCTCTGGTCTTGCTCCTAATTGTCTGGATTCTGTAATAAATGCTCCGTACGAGGGCGGCATCTCTGCTCGGGGAGGGCCACGCTCGTTCCCCGTGACTCAGGGATGAAGAGGGAGGCGCAGCCTGGCCATGACAGGTTCTTGTCTAGCTGGGGAAGCAAGAAGCATGTGCCTGGCTCTGTCTCGCTTGCAAAAGCCACAAATCCAAGTTTTGGGGGCTGCAGGGAGCAAGAGGCACGAGGTGGGTGTCGGGGTCATTTCCAAGAAGAAGTCAGGAAAGTTTCAAAGATTCTAATTTGGAGAATCGGAGAGATAGGACAGCGGAGAGGGCGTTTGCATATTCCAATCCCCGGCATCCCATAGGGTCCCTGAGCACTGCCAGGAGTGATCTCTGAGTGCAGAGCTATGAGTAACTCCTGAACATTGCCGGGTATGACTTCCTCCAAAACAAACAAAAAAAAAATTCTAAATTTGACTGAAGACCTGGCCCCGGCGGGCACAGAAAGCAGCTCAAGGCTAGCAAGGCATTTGGCAGGAGCTGCTGAAGTCACAGATACAGATTAACTGTTTGCACATGCTGTTCCCCCTGTTCAAAATACCCTTCCAGCTCACGAACTCCTATGCATCCCGCACCACCCAGCTTCAATTGCCCCTTCCACCCTCCCTCCCTCCCTCCACACTTGGCACCAAGCGCTGAGGCTTCCCCACACCAGGCAGACACAAGCAATGTTTGCGTGTTGTTTTCCCACCACGATGAGAGGGAACGAGGAGAGAGCCTGGAGCAAGACAGCAGTATCTGCTGTTAGTCGCCTCCGGGACTCGAGGCGGCTTGTGGCACCCGACGATTACAGATCTGTCAACACGCTGTGTGCTGTGTGCGTGGGGGGTCAGGCTCCTCTTGATGGATACACAGACGGAGACCCGGGACCTCCCCCACACTCGTCATTCCCCCACCCCGGAAACATCCATCACCCCATCAGCAACAAGACAGGAGCGTGGCCGCCCGCGGCTGCTCCCGGAACTCGGACCCTCGAGGGGTTCTGCTCGGGTCTGTGCTAAATTACCCATGAAAGTACCGGGGGCCACCTGGCAGGGGAGGCGGGAGAGGCAGCCCCGCACCGATCTATCAGCGGGAAGGCGGAAGGGAAAAAAGAAATTTCCAAAACCGAGGCAGCGAGCTCGGGTGGTGGGATGTTCTCCGAGAAGCTTTTGAGAGCGAGCACGGAGGCACGCATGGGTTTTCAAATGACAGACAATACAATGGGAGATAATATATTTAAAACCCATATCAGTTGTTAACAGACCATAAAAATACAGCTCCATTAATCTGAGCTGTCTGTCACTGGTCCGCAGAGCAGCTGTGTGATTTTATAGTTTGGCTCCTGGAGACTCCTGACACTTTCACAAATACATCTCAATTTATTTGGATCGCGGCGATGGAAATATTGCGCGCTTTTATTCCCCCCCCTAACCCTCCCCGCTTACTTTCTTCTCCCTCTTCTTCTTCTTCTTCTGCGGCATCTCCTGAGGTGGCTGGGCTTGTTCCTAAGATTTTTCCTCTTTTGCGGTTTTTTTTTTTTTTTTGGCGTTTTGGACCACACTCGGCGATGCTCAGGGATTACTCTGGCTCTGTATGCAGGATCACTCCTGACAGTGCTCAGGGGATCCTTTGGGGTACCAGGGATGGAACCTGGGTGGGCTGTGTGCAAGGCAAACGCCCTCCCCACTGTACTATCATTCTTTTTTTTTTTTTTTTGCTTTTTGGGTCACACCCGGCAATGCACAAAGGTTACTCCTGGCTCTGCACTCAGGAATTACTCCTGGCAGGAATTGAACTTGGGTCAGCCACGTGCAAGGCAAACGCCCTACCTGTTGTGCTATCGCTCCAGCCCCACTGTACTATCATTCTGGCCCCCTTTTTTCTCTTTCTCGTTTGTCCTTAGATGGTGTGTGTGTGTTGTGTGTTTGTGTGTGCACCTGTACATGTCTTAAAGCTGAAGGCCAAGGCTATCTCAGAGCCTTCCAATGTTGTATGTGAGCAGGCTAGTGTCTTACCTTCTCTGAGATCTCGTGGGAGAGATTCCCCCCACCCGTTTCTCCTCTCTGACTCTGTCTCTGCACACATACCCAAAGGCAAAATCCACACTCTTATTTCCTTTTGCTTTTTGGGGTCACACCTGGCGATGCACAGGGGTTACTCCTGGCTCTGCACTCAGGAATTACTCCTGGCAGTGCTCGGGGACCATATGGGATGCTGGGAATCGACCCTGGGTCAGCCTTGTGCAAGGCAAATGCCCTACCCGCTGTGCTGTTGCTCCAGCACCTAATCCACGCTCTTGTGGGCTCCTCCACGTCTCAGTAGTAGCGCTACCTACCGAGCTTCCCTCCCGTCCCAGGGCTCAGGCCTTTCCAGCACCCTGGCCTCCTCCCTGTCCCTCCAGCTGCTACAAGTCACCACTGTCCTGCCCCAGGGCCTTTGCCTCGGCTGGAATGGCAACCCCGTCATTCCCCACTCCCAGAATTCCCAGTGCTGGCTCTCAGAGCAAATGCCACCTCCTCCAAGAAGCCTGCCCCTGCGCCCCACCCCGACTACTCCCCTACAAAAGCTGTGTCCCTGCTCCCTGCCTTTTGCACCATGTCCTGACACTCGGGGAAGAAATGTCACTTTCCATTTCTCTCTCCAGTCACTGATTACCACCCGACGTGGGAGCCCCAGAAGGTCAGGGGATTTGGACATGGCGACCCCCAAGTGTCTGGTTGGGGGCATCCCCTCCCCCAGGGACATCCAGAAGGAAGGTGTGTGGAAGGGACGGCCCCCCTCCCAGCTCCTGCCCCTACTGCGGCCCCCCAGGCTCCTCCCGGGCCACCCCGACGTCCCCACTGCAGACCGGAGCGGCTCGGGCTGGGAAGGCCCAGCACAGATGGCCCCAAAACGGAACAGCTGGCGGGCACGAGGCTGGCAGCTGGCGGGAGTTGGTTCACGGGGAGGGGGAGAGCGGTGCGGCTCGGGGGGGGGGGGGGGGCGCGTGCACCTGCGGCCCCGCCCTCTGGGGCGCCCAGCCCAGCCGCGTTTCCATTCTTTTCTTTCTTTCTTTCTTTCTTTCTTTCTTTCTTTCTTTCTTTCTTTCTTTCTTTCTTTCTTTCTTTCTTTCTTTCTCTTCTTTCTTTCTTTCTTTCCTTCCTTCTTTCTTTTCTTCTTTCTTTCTTTCTTTCTTTTTTTTTGTTTTTTTTTGGGGGGGGGGTCACACCTGGCGATGCAGAGGGCTTACTCCTGGCTCTTCACTCAGGAACTACCCCTGGCGGTGCTCAGGGGACCATACGGGACACTGGGATTAGAACCCGGGTTGGCCGAGTGCAAGGCAAACGCCCTACCCGCTGTGCTATCGCTCCAGCTCCTCTTTCTTTCTTTCTTTTTTTTTTTTTTTGTTTTTTTTTTTTTGGTTTTTTTTTTTGCTTTTTGGGTCACACCCAGCAATGCACAGGGGTTACTCCTGGTTCTACACTCAGGAATTACCCCTGGCGGTGCTCAGGGGACCATATGGGATGCTGGGATTCGAACCTGGGTCAGCCTGGGTCAGCCTGGGTCGGCCGCGTGCAAGGCAAGCGCCCTACCCGCTGTGCTATTGCTCCAGCCCCCTCTTTCTTTCTTTCTTTCTTTCTTTCTTTCTTTCTTTCTTTCTTTCTTTCTTTCTTTCTTTCTTTCTTTCTTTCTTTCTTTCTTTCTTTCTTTCTTTCTTTCTTTCTTCTCTCTCTCTCTCTCTGGTTTCTGGACACACCTAACAGTGGTGTGGGTGGGGGATACTCCTGGCTCAGTGCTCAAGGGACCCTTCAGCAAAAGGAGTCCAGCCCGGGGCATGCGCTCCAGCCCTTGGAGTTTCTGAACCATCTCGGAGTTCCGTGAGTTAAAAACCAACATGGTCCAGGGACTGGAGCACAGGAGAGCGGGGAGGGCGGTTGCCTGGCACGCCGCCAACCCGGGACCCCAGAGGAGTCCCCCGAGCACCACCAGGAGTGATGCTTGAGCAGAGAGCCAGAAATCAGCCCCGAGCATCTCGCCAGCGGTGGCCCAAAACAAAGCACAAGAGAGAAACAAGCGAACAAAAGTGACGTTGTCCAGCACATACTCTGAGGCTTGGGTCGGCCCTGGCCCCTGGGAGTGACCCCAGGGGTAACCTTTGCTGCAGGCCTGGCGGGCCAATGAAGAAGCCGCTGCGGGTGCCTGGAACCGTTTCCATGACACCCGGGAGCCTGGTCTCTGGAAGGGCCCGGCTGGGGTGGGGGCGGGGGAGAGTGCTGGCAAGTGGGGGCGGGGAAAGGCTTGCGTCGTTACCATGGCAACGCCGGCAGCTACAGGAGGCGAGCCCAGCTGGCTTGGAGGCACCGGCCCCCCTCTCCTCCCTCCTCTGCCCTCATCCCCAGGGGTGGGGGATGGCTGGAGGCAGGGGGGACGCCTCCTGGTAGAGGAGCCCAGAGAGATAACCGTCATGTGCGCTTAGGGGTGCCTCTGAGAAGATAACTGCAGCCTGCTCGGTTCAGGAGTGGGGGGGGGGGTGGTGAGGGAGGAGAATGGCGATATCCTGGGGGGGGGGAGAGAGCAAGTCAAGCCGACTGAAGCAGGGCAATCCAGGAGGACTTCCTGGAAGAAGTGAGTGCTTCCGAAGTATCACGACTTAGTTCCCGGTTCTGTTCACAGCGCTTCATCTCTGCGAGGCTGGGCGTGGCTGGCAGAAACTTCGCGTTCTAGGGACTGGGGGGAAGGCGAGAGGGAGTACGCAGCAGTGCTCAGGGGCTACTTCCGGTTCTGTGCTCGGGAGTGCTCCCTGACAGTGCTGAGGACCAAGTCGGCTTCAGAAGCGTTTCTCCAAATGATGACCTTGATGGGCTCCACCACAGCAGCCTCTGGTGGCGCCCAACAGCCCTGCCTTGCAGCGAGTCCAGCAGAGGGCGCTCGTGAGCACCCGCCGCTACCCACAGCCCCACCAAGGGCCCCAGACCTCCCTGGGAGCAGAGCCCATTCACGCCCTCTCCCTGTGCACACCAAGCTCTGCAGCACCTGCCCTGTGCCCTCTTTGCCCTCCCTCGGCTCCAGCCCATGGCCTACTTCCCTGTTTCTTCCCATGCTCCGGACCTGCCCTCTCCTCTCTCCAACTTGCCCCAGGACCTTTGCACATGACATGCTCTCTGCTGGAACACCCACAGCTCACATCCCTGTGGCTGTCATCTCCTCCTCCTGGAAGTCCACCTTAAAGGACAGGCCCTTTCCAGGCTCCCACTGACAGGCATCTCGGCCTGCCCTCCTCCGCGCGACACCCCGTGCTTCTCTGCGCTTAGCCTTCTGCACAGTGCATTTAAACCACTTATTCGAGTCTTACTCCACCCGCATTGGTCTGAGAGCCCTTAAGGAAGGTGGATGGGCGGCTGGCACCTCCTGGGCACCCACCAATGCCAGTGGAATGAACCAATGCGCCCCCTACAGCCGTTGCTTCGTCTCAGTCTGTTTTCTGAACTTCACTTCTTATCTGTTTCTTTGTTTTGGAGTCACACCCGGTGATGTTCGGAGCTGCCTCCTGGCTCTGCCCCTCAGGGATCACTCCTGGCGGGGCTGGGAGGGGGGGCTATGGGGTGCAAGAGATCAAATTCAGGTCTGCTTTTTAAGAGCCCTTCTGCTGGACTATCTCTCCGGTCCCGAGCCCATTTTCTGGACGAGGAAACGGAGGCCCAGCAAGGTTGGTGAGCCGCAAGGGAGCCCAGTGCTCGGGGATGATGCTTGTGTCTCTGCTGTGGAGACCTGACGACAGGGACACGGGCAGAGGGAGCAAGGGAAGAATGAGTCCCCTCTGTCCCCAGACCACTCCAACCCCAAAAGCCTGGGTCACTGCCTCTGACTCAAAGGGCCACAAACCGGCCTTCCCCGCCCCCAAGCATATTGGTTTCCATGGCAACCATCCTATCTCAGGGCTGACTGGGAGGAGTGACACCACGGGGTGGCTGAAGTCAGTCGCCACTCCTGCTGGGGTGAGGGGAACCAGCCCAGGGACAGACTCCATGGCGACTTGACCCACCAGCTGGGGGTGGTGTGGGGTGTGGGTACAAGCATGGAGACAGGGGCCACATACTTCCTCCTGCCCTGCCTCTCTCTCCCTGCGAGCCTTTTTTTCTTGCTTTTTTGGGTCACACCTGGTGATGCACAGGGGTTACTAATGGCTCTGCACTCAGGAATCACTCCTGGTGGTGCTCAGGGGACCCTATGGGATGCTGGGAATCGAACCCGGGTTGGCCGCGTGCAAGGCAAACGCCCTACCCGCTGTGCTATTGCTCCAGCCCCTCTCCCTGTGAGTCTTAAACACAAGGCTGGGGGGCTGGAGCGACAGCACAGCGGGTAGGGCGTTTGCCTTGCACACGGCTGACCCGGGTTCGAATCCCAGCATCCCATAGGGTCCCCTGAGCACGGCCAGGAGTAATTCCTGAGTGTAGAACCAGGAGTAACTCCTGTGCATCGCCGGGTGTGACCCAAAAAGCAAAAAAAAAAAAAAAAATTCAATGGCCAAAGTTAGGAATGTGGGAGCCACGCCCACAAACCACCTCCGGCTCAGCCATCCAGCTCACTTACGGGCCTTGTTTCAGAGACCCATAAATAAATCTCGAAAGAGATCGAACCCGCAGTTAATCTCTCGGACCAGGGAAGATCCAAGTGGTGGGGGGAGGGGTCAGCCCTCTGCCTGCCCAAGCAGAGACCTCGGCAGCCACCTGCTCCCACAATCCAAAAGCAATCGCCGCCCTGCCCTCGACCGGACTCCCCTGTCTCAGGACGGACCGCACCAAGATAAAATCTGCTGAAAATTCGGGTATGCGGGTTTGGGGACTGAAATCTCCAGACTTTCTCGGGGTCGGGATGGGCTACATCCCCCGCCCCCAGCTCTCTGTACTGCCTGAAGTCTCGACAGTACACTGCAAAGCTGCCCCCCAGTTCATAAAGCTACTCCAGGGGCTGGAGCGATAGCACAGTGGGGAGGGCGTTTGCCTTGCACTCGGCCGACCAGGGTTGGATTCCCAGCATCCCATCGGGTCCCCCGAGCACCGCCAGGGGTAATTCCTGAGTGCAGAGCCAGGAGTAACCCCTGTGCATGGCTGGGTGTGACCCCCAAAAAAGCGAAAAACAAAGAAATGTACACTGGTGGAGGATGGGGGTCAGATATTGCATGACTGAAATTCAATCATGAACAGCTTTGTAATGAATATCACAGATATTCAATAAAAAATATTTTTAAATGTTTCCATGTATCTATATGGAGTTTTTTGGGTTTTGTTTTTTTTTTTTTTTTTGGCATTTTTGGTCACACTTAAGGATGTCAAGGGTTACTCCTGGCTCTGAACTCAGGAATTACTCCTGGCATTGCTCGGGGGACCATATGGGATGCCGGGAATGGAACCCGGGTCGGCCGCATGCAAGGCAAACGCCCTACCCGCTGTGCTATCGATCCAGCCCCAAACAGTTGTTTTTAAAGACTTCTGGTCTATGCTGTAACAGCAGCTAGAAGAGTCTAAGGCTGCTGTGGACCAACCTGGGTGGGCCGTGTGCCGGGCAAATGCCCTCCCCGCCAGACTGTCGCTCGGCCCTGGCTAAAGCTCTTGAGCCTTTTGATGCTTGGGAGCCACACCGGCTGTGCTCAGGACATTTACTCCACTCCTAGCTCCGTGCTCAAGGAGCACTCCTGGCCTGGCTCGGTGGGGCGACCCTAGGGGGTGCCAAGGACAGAAACGGGGTCAGCTGCGTGCCAGGCAAACACTCTCCCTGCTGGCTGTACTATGGTTCAAGCCCCAGGTTTTCCTTATGACTATTTGTCTCCCCTTTGTTTTTCTGGGGGTGGGGGCACCCACATGCTCTCTGGAACCCGCACGCTCCAGCAGGCGTGCTCCCACAATCCAAAAGCAATCGCCGAGAGCAAAACTGCCGGGACCCGGGGCTCAGCCAGGATCGAACTCATGGCCTCACTCCCCACGGCAATGACCTTTGGGTGGAGGGAGGCCCCCACTGGGCTTTGCTTCTTCCTTCCAGCTATCTCCCAGCTTATCAACTAGTCCGTCCTTATCAGCTGCCTCTTTAAGGAGCTGTTATCTGCTCACACCTCAGCTATCAGCTTAGAGATCAGCAAAGGTCTCAGTTATCAGTTATCACCGCAGCTGGGGGTGGGGGGAGCTGAGGAGGTATGGGGGGAGCTGCTGAGAGCAGGAGGCTCAGCCTCACGCCCCTCCTGTCCCCAAGCCACAAAGCAACAGGAAACTCTGAGGCGACTGTGTGTGGCCAGGTTGGGAAAAAAATATGAGGTTCATGTTGGTGACATGATGAAATGTGATGAAACAGCAATAAGCTGCCTTGGGGGGTGGGTCAGGAGGGCCCCGTCATCGTCACCGAGGTTACCAGGGCAAGCCGGGTGTGAGAGGAGGAAGCAGAGACTCTTCTGCTTTCTGGGGACAAGCCTCAGACTCCGGGGAGCAGCACACCCCCAGCTCCCCACCAAGATGTCTCGTTTCCAGACACGCGTCCTTGACCTTGTGCTGTGAGCCAGGCGGGTCCGAGGAACTGGAGGCTCGGCAAGGTGCCAGGCAGAGCTGACAGTTCCCGTCCCCATGGGCTGACACGGAGTGTGGCGTGGGGGTGGGGGCTGTTTCTCTGTGGGTAAAGAAACCATGGATGCCCACGGGGTTTCTTGTATGAGCCAGTCAGCACGCAGCAGCAGTGGGGAGTGAACCAGAGACGAGGGGATGTGGGAAGGAGGCCAGAGAGGAAGGGACTCTGGAGGGGAGATGCAGGGCGAGACGACACCTTCAGGGGCCAGAGTGATAGGACAGCGAGTGGGGCGAGAAGGGGGAGGAGGAGGGGGAGGAGGAGGAGGAGGAGGAGGAGGAGGAGGAGGAGAGGAGGAGGAGGAGGAGGAGGAGGAGGAGGAGGAGGAGGAGGAGAAGAAGAAGAAGAAGAAGAAGAAGAAGAAGAAGAAGAAGAAGAAGAAGAAGAAGAAGAAGAAGAAGAAGAAGAAGAAGAAGAAGAAGAAGAAGAAGAAGAAGAAGAGAAGGAGGAGGAAGAGGAGGAGGAGGAAGGGAGGGCGGGAGGAGAGGGGAGGGAGGGGGAGGTGGGACAACCTCTTCACGTAAGGGACTACTCAGGGGCCAAAGAGAGAACTCAGGGGTTAGGGTGCTTGCCTTGCACAGGTCAACCCGGGCATCCCATAGGGTCTCCTGAGCACTGCGCCACTGGTTGTGACTCCCCTCAAAAAAAATATATATGTATGACAGTCTCATTATGTTTGAAGAAGTGCCAGGTCGTGCCCAGCCCTGTCCATTTCCAGTACCCCATGCCTCAGTGTCCCCATGAGTCTGATTAGCAACTATCTCTTGGCACCTCATCCTTCCCAGGGCCACTCTTAAAGGAGGAGGAAAAAAATCCATCAGTCCCTAAACTCCTGGAAGCAGAACATGAGGTAGGTGAATAATTTATTGTGTGAGTCATTTTAATATTTAATCATAATTGTGAGGCGCCGTTGGTGGTTTTTAGTGGGGGGTTGTGTGCATGACGATGTGTCCAGGGAGGCCCCGCCCTGCAGTGGCTCTGAACCATCAGAAATGACGTTCCCTCCCCGCCATGCCCACCCAGGGCACACGGCAGGTCAGGCTGAAAGAGAGGAGGCAGCCTGGCAGGATGTGCAGGGGGACAGGTCAGTGGTTAGAGGTCTTGGGTGGACCAAGAGGACAGCTTCAGCTGAGCTTGTTTGACTATTTCTTTCATTCATTCATTCATTCATTCCATCTCTATGATAGAGACTGAATTATTTATTTATTTATTTATTTATTTATTTTGGCTTTTGGGGTTATACCCAGCAATACTCAGGGGTTACTCCTGGCTCTGCACTCAGGAATTACTCCTGGTGGTGCTCAGGGGACCCAATAGGATGCTGGGAATCAGACCGGGGTCGGCCGCGTGCAAGGCAAAAGCCTTACCCGCTGTGCTATCGCTCCAGCCCCACATTTCACTATTTTAGCCACTGCACTCTCGCTCCCTGGATTAAAACATTTCAAGACCAGGAAGAGAAGGTGGCCATTTGCAAGGCAGGACTCAGATCTGGTTGAGCGCCTTAACCCTGAACACCCAGCTTCTCAACCTGCGATAAGCAAACATCTGTTTTTAAAGACTTCTGGTCTTTGCTGTAACAGCAGCTAGAAGAGTCTAAGAGCCCATCCCAGGATGACTCGCTGTCTTTAAATCAAAGTCCCCATCCTGGTCTGAAAGAGTCCCCGTAGTCCCAGGGTGTCGCTCTGGGTTTGATCCCTAGCACCACAAAATTAAAATAAGGGGCCTGAGCGATAGTACAGCAGGGAGGGCGTTTGCCTTGCACATGGCCGATCTAGGTTCGATCCTCGGCATCCCACAGGGTCCCCCGAGCACCTCCAGGAGTAATTCCTGAGTGCAGAGCCAGGAGTAACTCCTGAGCATCATCAAGTGTGACCCAAGAAGCAAAAAAAGTCAAAATCAAATAGAATCTCACCCCTGATCAGCCCCTCTTATCTTACCTCCTCCTCTGCCCGCACCCTACCTTCCCACCGACCTCCCTACAAGCTAATTTCTACCCCAGGGCACTGGCACATGCTCTTCCAGAAAGGCGCTTTTCCTCTCGGTCAGCTCCCATGCTCTGGGATCCACAGGCCCCCTGTGGGCAAAAGATGCTGCGCAGGACTGAGAGAAGAAGCCCATTGAGTTCAGAAAGACAGTGACCAGATGTGCTTTTGGGGCACCCTACGCGGAGTGAGGATTCGAACCTGGTCTGCCCCAGGCAAGGTAAGCGCCCTCCCCGCTGTCCTATCACTCGGGCATTGCCTGCCCAACACTTTCCCACGCCCCTTCACCCTTTCCCAGGGGCTCATTTGCCTATTACAGAATCCTCAGTCTCCCATTGGCTAAAGTCTGTCTGGTTCAACCAATAGGAGGCAGTATGAGCGTGGGAAAGGAGAAGAGTGGGCGGGACTGTGAGGGGGTTGGGTCCTTGTTTTCGATCCTGAGCTTTGCAACCACATTTTCTTTCCTTTTGGATCACACCCAGCGATGCACAGGGCTTACTCTTGGCTCTGCACTCAGGAATTACTCCTGGCGGTGCTCGGGGGACCGTATGGGATGCTGGGAATCGAACCCGGGTGGGCCGCGTGCAAGGCAAACGCCCTACCCGCTGTGCTATCGCTCCAGCCCCCTAGACAAGAAACCCTTAAATGCAGCTGGAATCTGGGTCACCGGCCCTGCAAAATCCAAGACAACGGAAATTCCAAAGGATTTAGAAACCTGGAGAGAGCACAGGGATTAAGGCGCTGGCCATGCACTCAGCAGACGCCAGTTTGATCCTTGCCATGGCACATGGTTTTCTGTGCCCCGAGGGGAGTGATCCATGAGCACAGAGCCAGGAGTAAACCCTGAGCACAGTCAGGTGAGCGCCCCCCTTCACCATCTTGTAATGGTAGTGCAACCATATTACATATATGGTAAGACAATCATATATATGTCAGAGGTGGATACCACGGCACTTTGGGATACTCTGGAATGCTCTCTGATGTCACCGCCCCACAGAATGGGGTTAAGTGACACAGGACCGGAGTATAAACTCAGGTTGGCCACACCGGACAGTGCTCCGGGCTTACTCCTGCTTCTGCACTCAGGAATCACTCTTGGTGGATTCTGAGGAACACATGGGGCTCCGGCAATCAAACCCGGGTCAGCCAAGTACAAGGAAAAGGTCTCACTGTATTCTCTCTCCAGCCCTGAACACCACCCCCACCCCCGCCAGCCTAATTTGCTACACTTCTCCGTAAGTCAACTTTTTTTTATTTTTATTTTTGGGTCACACCCGGCAATGCACAGGGGTTACTCCTGGCTCTGCACTCAGGAATTACCCCTGGCGGTGCTCAGGTGACCATATGGGATGCTGACCCGGAATTGAACCCGGGTCAGCCAAGTGCAAGACAAACGCCCTCCCCGCTGTGCTACTGCTCCAGCCCCCTTAAGCCATCTCTTGCCTTTATTGTTTTTGTTTGGGGACCAGCACACCTGGTGATGCTTAGGGATTCCTCCTGGCTCTTGCACTCAGGAATCACGCCTGGTGGTGCTCAGGGGACCCTATGGCATGCTGAGGATCGAACCGGCTGGGTCAGTTACCTATAAGGCAAATGCCCTGCCCGCTGCACTCTCACTCTGTCCCCCACCCCGCCTCTCGTCTCCTTCCTTTACTGCTGACCTGTACCCCCTGGTATGAATGGCCCCCACCCCCATTTAAGCCTCCATGGCCAGAAGGAAACATATTTGCATTGTTTCCAGCGACTTTCTTCTAAACACAGGTTGTGTGATAATTGTCCACATGTGTTTTTCAGGGAAACATGCCCCTGAAAAAGCAGTAATTGATTGGGTCGCAGGATAAACGTGTGTTCAGTTTTGTGAAAAATGGAAGAAAAAAAATCCTTTCTGGAGGGACTCTGCCATTGGTCATTCCTCCACCGCCCTGGATGAGCGATGTCGTCTCTCTGCATCATCGCCAGCACTAGCTGTTATCGCTATTTTTTATTTTAGCCTCTTTGACAGGTGCGGTAAGTGATGGGCCGAATGTGGGTTTCCATTTGCATTTCCCTAATGGCCAATGATGTAGAACATCTTTTCAGGCGCTTATTGGCCATCTGTTCACCCTCCGCAGCTTTCAGTGTCTGCTCCAGTCTGTCCATTTTTCAACTTGGGTTTTTTTTTTTTTTCTTACCGCTGCACTGGAGACCCCTCTTTCTATTGGGGACATGCATCCTTGGCTGGATATTTGCAGATATTTCCTTCTAATCGGCGACTTGTCTGTTTTGCTCTCTGAATAGGTTTTTCATAGGCCAGGAATCATCTATTTTGATGAGGTCCAATTTAGCTCTTGTTTGCTTTCTACGAAAGAGTCACCATGGGGGCTCCTGGCTACGAATCCTTCCCTCCACTCCAGCCCTTGTCTCTTGCTTTTCCTTGTTGATTTTTTGTTTTAGGATTTTGGGGTCACACCCAGTGATGCCCAGGGGTTACTCCTGGCTCTGCACTCAGGAATCACTCCTGGCAGTACTCAGGGGACCCTATGGGATGCTGGGGATTGAACCTGGGTCGGCCATGTACAAGGTAAACATCCTCCCCGCTGTACTATCGCTCGGGGCCCCCATGTCTATTTTTTTTTATCTCAGCCTTTTCTCAAGGTGCTGACATGCACGGCCACGACCCCTTGGGAATTCTCACCTGTGTGAGCTAGAGTTTGAGAGAGCTTGATTGCTTGGTTTTGTTTGGGGACCACGCCCAATGATACTCAGGGCTGACTCCTGGCTCAGAATTCAGGAATCACCCCTGGTGGTGCTCTGGGGACCCCAGGGATGTAGGGGATCGAATCCGGGTCAGTCGATGCAAGGCAAGTGCCCTCCCCGCTGTGCTCCCACTCTGGCCTCTTGAGAGGGTTTTATGCCAAAGGTTATAGGGTGCCAATGAGTGTCACTGAAAAACAAGTCAGTTGAGTCAAGTTGCCATGGCAACCTCACTTGGGATCTCAGTTTCCCCCTCTTCACAGTCGGCAAACAGACCAAAGCAGAGAATCTGAAGATTTCTTTCTTCTTCCTTGCTTGCTTCCTTCACTCTTTTCCTTTCCTTCTTTTTCTTTCTTTTTGGAAGGTCCACACCCAGCAATGCTCAGACGCTACTCCTGGCATTGTGCTCAGCGTTCACTCCTGGCAGTGCTCAGGGGCCCCTTTGGAACGCTGGGAACCAAACACGGGTTGACCACATTGCAAGGCAAGCCCCCTCCCCACTGTCCTCTCTCAGCTCTGACTCCTAGGAAGATTTGTTTCTCTGTGGCTTCCTGGACCGCTGGAAATAGAGGCAAATTACACATACACACACGTACACACAAGCGCACACACACTTGCACATGCACACAATCACATGCACACACACATACATACTCACACATGCATGCACACACATATACACTCACACACTTGCACAGTCATACATGAAAGCACGCACACACACACACACACACTCATACACACACACCACCTTAGGCTTCAGTCTAGGGCAAGCGAACAGGATCTTAACTCGTTGGACACAGCAAGACTGAAATCCCAAGGCTCCTTCCCCCACCCCCCCGGACGGGGAAATCAGGTCATTTTTCAATTTCAATCATTCTCCTTCATACATAAAATGTGCCAAGAGCCACTTTCCCGAAAATCTAAATTGAAAGTAAATAGCGCCGGGACAATTCTCTGTGATAAAACCACCGATTCTAGAGCTTCTTGGGGTAATATTTATTCTCCCCTCTCGCTAATGGCTCCAGCTGCTTTCCAGGTTATTAACGTAATGCGTTTGCTTAACCTGACCGGGGCTTACATACCCCCGGGGGCCGACTGCGCCCCACGTGAAGCCCCCCCATGGCTACCACCCCCCCTAGCACCGGACAATTATACTAACCTACTACCCACCGCAGCTTCGCAATGACAATAAATCAGAGAGCGCATCCTCTCAAATCTGTTCTTCTTTATTGAAAATGTTCTAGCTTCGTGCCTTGCAAATGCTATGGTCCCCTCCTGCTTGGATTAAACTAGTTCTCTGAGAATTAATTTGGGGGTTTTTGTTCAGAAAGGCTAGTTTGGGGGAGGGGGGCCCTTGTGGCTTGCGGAGAGTTTGAGAATCGATTCTTTTCTATTTTGTATGGATGAGTTTGGGGTCACACCCGGCAGTGCTCAGGGCTGACTCCTGGCTCTGTACTCGGGGATCATTCCTGGTGGGGTTCGGGGTGGGGCACGGTAGGGGGTGCAGGAGATCAAACCTGGATCGGCAGGGGCTGGAGCGATAGTCCAGTAGGTAGGGCTTTTGACTTACATGCGGCCCATCTGGGTTCGATCCCTGACATCCCATACGGTCCCCAGGAGTGCAGAGGCAGTAGTAAGCCCTGAGCATCCTGGGAGTGACCCCCAAAACATGCTAAAAAAACCCCAACCCGCCTGGATTAGCAGCACACAAGGCAGGTGCCCTACCCACTGAACCATCTCTGTGGCCCCAGGAGAGACTATTTCTAAAGTCCAGTCACTAGAATGCGGAGGGGGCACCCCAGGAGCAGGCTTGTCCTGCCTCCACTATCTGAAAAATGGGGGTTACAGCACCACTGGTCTAGCCAGACTGCAAAACCCCTCCACGCACTACCTCCCTGCCCCCCTCTTCTCTCCTACTGGGGCGACTGTGCCATCCCATATCCTGGGGTGCTCTGAACCCACCCCCCACCCCAGCCTCATCCCTTCTGATCAAGGCGGGCCCGGGATGCACCCCACAACCCCCTCCCTCAGGGAAGTAGACAAGCCTCCAGGAAAAACTCAGGAAAGATCCCCCGGGGAGAAAGGTTCTCCCTAGTCAAAGTCCTTTTTGCAAAAATAAATCGCCTGATTAGCATAAGGTATGCAAATGTATGCTAATGTGACAACTATTAAAAGACTCCAAATGTCATCGAGGGAAAACACGGCAGGTCGAGGCGGGGGGAGGGGGCGGGGCCGGGAGGAGAGGACGCAGCCAGGACGCCCCGGGAAGGTCGGGGCGCGCATCCTCACCCCGGTCTCACAGCACCCCCCCTTAAGATTCCTGGGGAGACCCAAGCCTGGTTGTGGACAGGGCCCCCCGCAAATCCTCAAAGACCCCACCCCAAGACAGACTGAAGTCTCCCCTGAGTCCTTCAAAACTTTCTTGGGGGGGGCGGGGGGGGGCGCTCGGACAATGCTGTGTACCCCAATGCTCCTGGCGAGCAGGAAACTAGCAGATGACACGGAACCCGGCAGCACCTTTTTTGAGAGGAGATTAAAGAAAAGTCTCCCCAGCCCCAGCCGCCGGGCACCCCAACACGCCCCTCTGGTCACTGCCTGCCTTCTGGGGCCGCAGGCAGAGTCAGCCCCAGAATCGAGGGTCCAGGCTCCCTTCTCTGGCTCTTAAGAGAAACAGCATAGGGGTGTGGGGGGCACAGACACGGGTCAGCTCCCCCCACCCCCATCCCAACACTTTGGGGTGCGGGGGGTGGGGGAGATTCTGCAGAGGTTTTTCCAGGTGAGAAAACCAAGGACCCGAGCAGGGCAGGGACCTGTTCCTGAGTACACAGCCCCTGGGAGGCGACCCGAGCCTCAGTTTCCCCCCGGCACAGCCCAGGGAGTGCTCACAAAGGGACCCGCTTTTTAAAGATGTCAGACCCATTGAAAGGGCAATTATTTATCAGGAGTAAATGAAAAGGCAGCTTTACCGACCTACGTCGAAACAAACTCAATGAGAGCAAAATCATATTATATTATTTATTTCTAACTAGAGATGATTGTCCCGGACTCTCTACGCTCTCTCACTCTTTCTCTCTCTCTCTCCCCCCACCCCCCTCCTTGCTCTCTCTCTCTCTCTCTCTCTCTCTCTCTCTCTCTCTCTCTCTCTCTTCCTGATATCAGAGAGATTTTAAAGCAACTCTTAAAAACTGTCCTTAATTCCTTAAGGGGTCAGAGTGGTAGCACAGCAGGGAGGGCCCTAGCCTTGCACTCCGCCGACCCTGGTTTGATCCCCCGCATCCCATCTGGTCCCTCGAGCCTGCCAGGACTCATTCCTGGGTGCAGGAGTGCAGAGCCAGGTGTAACCCCAAACACTGCCAGGTGTTACCCAGCCCCCTAACCACCCCCTCCCAAGATAAAAGACTTTTCTTGAAAGGTCAAGGTGATAGCACAGCAGGGAAGGGGCAAAGGTCCGGATCCAAGCCCCAGCATGAGACAGGGTCCTCTGAGCCCCACCAGGAGTGATCCTTGAGCACAGAGTCAGGAGTCAGCCCTGAGCAATGCCAGGTATGTAACCCCCCTAAAAAAAAAAAAAAAAAAGACCTTAAAATGCTAAAAAGAATGCTTGGGAAAAGGAGAATGCTTTCATTACAATAGGCACGTGTTCCCCTTCCAGCACCTCTCAGCCCCTGCGTGGGCGCACACCCCCCCCCCAAGGTCAGAAGACTCTCCTGGCGCCTGAGATTCTAGAATTCAGACCAGGGAAGGAGGGACTCAGCTGGGGGTTCACAGTGGCGGTGTACCCCGGACAGGGTAATCACACTCACAAGCATCCGCCCCTCTCTCACCCGCCCCCTCCCCTCCTTCCCCACCCCTCCAACCCCCACCATTCCCCTCCCATCCGCTGGCCACCGCCCACATGTCCCTCCCGTCCATCTACCCCCATCCCCCACCCGCCCACTGCCCCCATCTCCCGCCTGTCTGTCCTTCCCGCCCAGTCATTCCCCCAGGGCCCTCCATCCTCGTTCATGCCTCACCCCCCCACACACACTCATTTGTCTCCTCACTCGGCAGCCAACCCCCACCATCCATTTATCCACCTGCCCCCCAGCACCCACCCACTCTCTCCCTAATCTCCCTGTTTACCCACTGCTCACCCACCCTCTCACCCACTCACCCACCCGCCCTCTCACCCACCCACTCACCCATCCACCCTCTCACCCACCCACTCACTCACCCTCTCACCCACCCACTCTGTCACCCACCCACTCACCCACCCTCTCACCCACCCACCCTCTCACCGACCCGCTCACCCACCCGCTCACCCACCCACCCTCTCACCCGCCCACTCACCCATCCACCCTCTCACCCACCCTCTCACTCACCCGCCCACTCACCCATCCACCCTCTCATCCACCCTCTCACCCACCCACTCACCCACCCACTCACCCAACTCACTTACCCACCCACTCACCCATCCACCCTCTCACCCACCCTCTCACTCACCCGCCCACTCACCCATCCACCCTCTCATCCACCCTCTCACCCACCCACTCACCCACCCACTCACCCAACTCACTTACCCACCCACTCACCCATCCACCCTCTCACCCACCCACTCACCCATTCACCCACCCACTCACCCATTCACTCACCCTCTCACGCACTCATTCACCCACCCCTTCCCCTGCCCCAGGCCCCTCTCCCCTTCACCTGGTGGCCCGCAGTGTCCCCATCGTGGCGCTCACCTCCAGGCCTGGCTGTGGTGTCCGAGTCCTTGCCCTGACAGTGCCACCAGGGTCCCCCACAGTGTGGGCGGGCGCAGGGGGGCTGGCCTCGGACCTCACGCCTGCAGGGCACCTGCTGTCCCCCGCGCCCTGAGGCCAACGACTCTCACCACCGAGCTGGACCCCGGACCAGCCTGGTGCGATGGCCCCCATGCTCAGCCCAGGGCCACCTGCGTTTGGGCGCCACTGGGCAGCCCCAGACTGGCCCGGCCTGGGTGAGGGCCAGGCAAGGGGCTGGTGCTCTTGGACGCAGTGCTCAGCCAGCGAGAAACAGAAACTGGTGGGTAAGGACCACGACGGTCTCACGCCTCAGGGGCACCCCTGGAACACCCCCCCCCAGGTGCCAGAGTGACGGCACAGCGAGGGGGACGGCGTTGCCTTGCACACGACTGACCTGGGTTCCGTATCTTGCAGGGTCTCCTGGGCCCTGCCAGGAGTAATTCGTGAGTGCAGGGCCAGGAGGAGCCCCCGAGCATCTCTGGGTGTGGACCCCCCCAAAAAAAATCAAGTGATCCACCTATAAAAAAATCAAGTGTACCCAGGGGTCCCCACTGGGACTGAGACACGACACTTGGAGGGACCCACACCCCGCAATGCTCAGACGTCATCCTGGCTCTGCACTCAGGAGTCACTCCTAGCGGTGCTCAGGGGACCCTGGGAGGGGGGGGTGCCGGGGATCGAACCCGGGCCGCCCAGTGCAAGGCCGGCGCCTGCCCTGCTGTGCCGTGGCCCCGCCCCCTGGGAATCTCTTTCCTCTCATTGGCCGAGTCTTCCCGGAAGAACTTGGCCAAGTTGGGCGTCTGTGTGTGGGGGTGGGGGGTGGGGGGTGGCGCACAACCCCAGTTCATTGTTGTTGGGGGGACACACTGGGAGGAGCTGAGGGCTGACTCCTGGCTCTGAGCTCAGCCATCACTCCTGGCGGGGCTCCGGGGGCTCGATGGGGTGCTGGGGATCGAACCTGCACGGGCCGTCTGCAAAGCAAGCCCCCTCCCTGCTGTACTACGGCTGCAGCCCCTCACTTCTCGCCCCCCTTCCGGGGAGCAGCTGCCTCTCCACCTCCCCACTCAGACAGCTGCGTTTATAGTGCAGTGGTTTATTAATTGCCTCTCGCCTCTCTCTCTCTCTCTCTCTCTCTCTCTCTCTCTCTCTCTCTCTCTCTCTCTCTCTCTCTCTCTCTCTCTCTCTCTCTCTTCTATTTTCCCCAGCACCGAGATGCCTGCCCGCAATATGTGTGCGTGTGTGTGAGTGCGTGCGTGCGTGTACTTAATGACATTCTCGTTTTTGAGATCGGGCCAGATAGCTTTGTAAAGCCTGTCTGCCCAGAGCTGGGAGCACACAGCAAATCCGCCGGTCCCCGGGTCCTCCCGCCCGCCCATCCATCACACACGCACCACGGAATGAAAAACAAGCCGATGGATTGGATCCATTTCCAATTGACAGGCTCGGAGACTGTGGAAATCAGCCGCGTTGATGATGGAGGAACCTCCGAGTCTCCAGCCTCCAGGCTATGGGGGTGGGTCTCTATGGGGGTGGGTCTGCGGGAGAAGAGAAAGAATCACAAAAACTCTGTGTGTGTGTGTGTGTGTGTGTGTGTGTGTGTGTGTGTGCTTGGGGGGGACCCTATGGGTACCGGGGGTTGAACCTAGGTTGGCTGTGTGCAAGGCAAGTGCCCTCCCTGCTGGACTATCCCTCTGGCCCCGGAATCACAGAAGCTGTACATGAATCTTTATAAAGCACCTACTGTGTGCTGTCTTTTCTTTTGTTTTTTTTGGGGGGGTCACCCAGCAATGCTCAGGGGTTACTCCTGGCTTTGCACTCAGGAATTACTCCTGGCAGTG